>NC_090814.1:57319613-57655775 GCF_000390325.3 Nicotiana tomentosiformis
GACGAGCCAACTCAGAAAACCCCATCTTGTACTGTGTCACAGACATGCCATCTTGACGAAGCTACTCAAACTGTCTGCGCAGCTCCTCTCTGCGAGACTGCGGCACGAACTTCTCCAAGAAGAGAACGGAGAACTCCTGCCATGTAAGCGGTGCTGCACCGACCGGCATGCGCCTCTCATAAGCCTCCCACTATCCGAAGGCAGCCCTAGAAAACTAAAAAATAGTGAACGAGACTCCACCGGTCTCCAGAATACCTGATGTTTGAAGCATCCGCTCGCACCTATCTAGAAAGCCCTGAGCATCCTCTGACTCATCACCGCTAAATGATGGAGGTCGAAGCCTCCCAAATCTCTTAAGTATCTTTTGCTCATCATCAGCCATAACGGGGACTTCTATGGCCTGAACAGCTTCAACCGGCTGGGCTGGTAGTGCCCCCGGTATTTGAAGTCCCTGCACTACCTGCTCTGGAGTACGGGAAACAGGGGTATGAGTAACTTCCCCAGCCTGAGAAGAGAAAGGTGCGGCCTAAGCCAAACCACCTGGGCAAGGTCAGTGCAAACTGTCAATATCTGGGCCAAAGCCTCCTGAAGCCTGGAATCACAGTGGGCACAGCTGGTGCCTGAGCTGGCCCCATTGGCTCAACTGTATCGGGTACTTGCTCCTGAGCTGGAGCGACTGGTGGGTCTGCAGGTGTTGCCCTAGCTGTTGTGTGAGTTCCACCCCTGCCCTACCGCGACCTCTACCGTGACATCGGCCTCTTACGACCCTAGCTGGTGGTACTGGTGGTTGTCCATCCTGCCCAGTAGTACGTGTCCTCACCATCTGTGAGAGAATAGAATAACATAAGTTTAGTTACCGGAATCAACAAATCTGCACGACAAGAATATGAAATTTCCTAAGGGTTCGGCAGCCTCTCAAAGATAAGTACAGACGTCTCTGTACCGATCCGCAAGACTCTACTAAACCTGCTCATGACTCGTGAGACCTATGTAACCTAGGCTCTGATACCAACTTGTCATGACCCAAAACCAACTGTCGCGATGGTGCCTATCGTGGAACTAGGCAAGCCAACTACTCAATCAGATCAACCAAATAAAAGCCTTGAAAAATTTAACGAAAGTAGTTAATATTTAATAAAAACCCTTTAAAAAACCAAAACAAACCACAACGCAATACAAATCTCTCCCAAAACCGGGGTGTCACCGAGTATATGAGCATCTATACCAGGATATAACCTACTACAATGTCTGAGGAATAAGAACTGAAATACAAATAAAGATAATGAAGGAGAGTCAAGGCCTGCGAACGACATGCAGCTACCTCGATAGTATCCGAGATCTCGACTCCTCACTCAGCAGCCGCCATAACTAGAAGCACCTGGATCTACACACGAGGTGCAGGGTATAACGTGAGTACAACCAACACAATAAGTAACAAATCCAAATTGTGGACTGAAAGTAGTGACGAACTCAATCGGCACCGTTCAATATAGAAAATAACAGTGCAGAAAAGTAGACATGCTTTCAAGTTTGATGGATATCTCAAAATAGTAAAATGGATCAAATCTGAATGATATGAAGAATATAACTCCTCTATTTCTATATGCCAATGAACACGTTGTATGTAACACACCATGCTGACAGCCTTATGTGCTCACACTCTCAAGTGCTCAATCACTCAGTATTGTATATGGCCATACGGCCCAGGGAAGATCCATCCCGGAAGATATACATCACTGACCATCAGTCACCCAGTACTGAGTAGGACTAATCCAGCCCGCGGAGTATATAATGCTTCGGACAAGATCCATGTCCAAGGAAGATCCATCCCTCAATATAATCAATCGCGCTTACTGGGTGTGTGTGTAGACTCCGGAGGGGCTCCTTTAGCCCAAGCGCTATCATAAATCAGTATAACCGCTGTGGCGTGCAGCCCGATCCCATAAATGCCACTCGTAATCAGGCTCTCGGCATCACTCAGTCATTAATCTCTCCAGTCTCTCTCTCTCACAGGCTCACAATGTCATGATACTAGCCCGAAAATAATGATATGATGTATCAATAAATAATAACATAGATTGAGATATGATATGAAATGAATGAATATAACTGAGTACGAAATATCAATGAAGTCAGTAAGACAATAGCAAGAAACGACCACTATGGGTCCCAACAGTACCGGCATAAAGCCTAAACATGATATCTAGCACGAGTAACAACTCAATTACTTTATCACATGATGAAAACACGGATATCAACAAGATAGGACCACTAGACAGTGCCATGGAATCGACCAGGTCACAATTCTCACGGTGCACGCCCGCACGCCCGTCACTTGGCATGTACGTCATCTCAATACCAATTACATAACATATAAGTTCGGGGTTTCGAACCCTCATAGCCAAGTTTAGAAGTGTTACTTACCTCAATCCGAGCAAATCCCTACTCCAATATGCCTTTGCCTCGCTAATCAACCTCCAAATGACCCGAATCTAGCCACAAGCAGTAAAATACAATCAATATGGCTAAAGGAATCACTTCTATAAGAAATTACGAAGCTATAACTCAAAAATCCGAAATTGGTTCAAAATCGCCCCTGAGCCCACGTCTCGGAATCCAACAAAACTCACAAAATCTGAAAGCCCATTCACTCACGAGTCTAGTCATACCAAATTTATCAAAATCCGACACCAATTGGTCATTCAAATCCCCAAAATTAACACTCCAAATTCCTAGCCTCAAACCCCCAAGTTACACCTCAAAAACACACCAACTAGGTGGACAATCAGTGTGGAAAAACATAATTA
This sequence comes from Nicotiana tomentosiformis, assembly GCF_000390325.3. Taxonomy (NCBI): domain Eukaryota; kingdom Viridiplantae; phylum Streptophyta; class Magnoliopsida; order Solanales; family Solanaceae; genus Nicotiana; species Nicotiana tomentosiformis. The sequence goes on from NC_090814.1 coordinate 57,322,421, forward strand.
TTGAAAAAAGATGAACACAAGGAACTTACCTCAAGAATCCCCTTGAAAATCCTCTCAAAAACCTCCAAAATCCGAGCTCAAAACTTTAGAAATGGTGAAAATTTCGGAACCCTCGCTTATATAGTTTCTGCCCAGGCTTTCCGCACCTGCGACACCTAAGCTGCTTCTGCGGCCTTGTAGGAGCGACAAAATACCTGCTTCTGCGGTGACCTCCGCATATGCAGCTCCCACATCCACTCCTGCGGACATGCCCTTGCGTGATATCCTCCGCTTCTGCGGAGTCCATCTCACTTTCCTTACTTCGCTTCTGCGGCCTTCACCCCGCATCTACGGCCTCGCATGTGCGGGAAAACCTTCGCACTTGTGTCCCTCTGCCTTCTCTCCTTCATCTCCACATCTGCGGACCTTCACCCGCAGACTCACATCTGCAGTTTCCACTCCGCATGTGCAATTACACCAGCAACACACAGGCTTCAGCAACTTCTTAAATCAAATTCTAAGTCCGTTAACCACCCGAAATCAACCCGAGGCCCCCGGGACCTCAACCAAATATACCAACAAGTCCTAACACACGATATTAACTTAGTTGTGCCTTTAAATCACCTCACACAACATCAAAAACATGAATCGTATTCCAATTCAAGCCTAATGAACTTCGAAATTTCAAAATTTTACAAATGACGCCGAAACCTATCAAATCACGTCCGATTGACCTCAAACTTTGCACACAAGTCACAAATGACACCACAAACCTACTCACTTCTGAAAATCCAATCCGACCCCGATATCAAAAAGTTCACCCCCGGTCAAACTTTCCAAAATTCCAACTTTCGGCATTTCATGCCTAATTCTACTACGGACCTCTAAATCACAATCCGAACATGCTCCTAAGTCCAAAATCACCCAACGGAGCTAACGGAACCATCAAAATTCAAATCCGGGGTTGTTTACATATAAGTCAATATCCGATCGACTTTTTCAACTTAAGCTTTCCATTATGATACTAAGTGTCTCAATTCATTCCGAAATCTCTCCGGAGCCGAACAAACTAACTTGATAAGTCATATCTTAGCTATAAAGTACAAATAGAGCAGTAAATGGGGGAACGAGGCTACAACTCTCGAAACGACCGGTCGGATCATTACACCCTCATGCATTAAAAGCATTAATGCACAAAACAATTGGCCCCGCTACTGAAATTCATTGGTAGTATTCTAAGGAGGCTTACATGTTGGTTTATAAACACAAGCTTTAACCTGTTAGGGGGAGAGGTTCTGGAAAGTGGAGCCACAACATGCCATGTGAAGAGAACAAGAGAGAAGGGCGAGGCTAGTAATAGGCAAGGGTTATGGTCAGCTTCAAGGAGAGGACTTAGAATGAGTTGTGGTTATTGAGTGCGCCAGAACACAATATAAGGAGATGTCCACTGGTAATATGGTTTTATGCATACCTATATGGTTTTATGCATACCTATACCTACATCCTGGTTTGAATCAGCCCACTAGTCAACCAACCTGTCATCATTCCAATTTCAATAGTGCAGAATTTTATAGGCAAGAAGTTGATTATGATTCTGATCCTATTTTAAGGCCAAAGGTTGTGTCTGAAGCTGGAACTATGCTTCAACAAAGGTTTCAACGTAAGCACAATACTGGAATAAGGATCATCAATCTCACCGGAGGTGAAACTGGTGTAAATGTGCCAACAGATTTGCCATATTCTCCAACAAAACTTACTTGGAAAGGAAAGGAAGCAATGACATCTTCACAGTTGGAAACTGTAAAGGATAAGAAAATTCAGAAACTAAAGGCTCGTGGGAGCAAGGGGAAATAGATCAATCAAATCAGTTGCTTTTAGTCTTTGTGCAATGTTATTAGACATTGGTTGTCCCTGTATGTTTTGTTATTTTGTGGTATGATTGGGAGGTTATTAGACAAGTCAATATTGTGTTAGTGGCATATTTTTGATAATATTTACTTGTCTAATATCAATTTATAGGTTTGTGACAATGACTCTAGGTTTTAACAATGACTGATTATTATCTCTTGGCTTATGGTAATAGCTTTTGTTGATTATGTGATGGTTTACTTGGCAATGTTGTTTACATGCTCGTCTAGTATTTTAATTTAATGTGGCAGTGATTTTGGTTCTTTAACTTAAGTAAATATTGATTTTTGTTCTTTGGAATCGGTTAATATAACATCAATTAAGACAACAACTTTTTATGGTGTTAAAATACAGATTTTAACACTAAACACTGCAGTTTTTTTTAGTGTTAAAATCTGCATTTTAACACCAAAAATAACAGCTTTTCAGCTTGACAAAAATGCAGATTTTAGGCCAAAACACAACAGCTCTTCATGGTGTCAGAAAGCAGAAAACACAACAGTTTCTAATGTGTTAAAATGCAGCTATTCAATTGTGCTAAAATGCATAATTTTATCCTAAAAAACAGCAGCTATCCTCTTGCTAAAATGTAGAATTTTGATCTAAAAAATCACAGCATTTCAAAACAAATAACTGCATTACATAGAGTACAACATTACATAAGGCCAAAATGCCTTTCATTTAAACACCAGTGTATATCATTACAAGCAGAAAAATCTGCATTTTAACACCATAATAACAACATAAGGCTACCAAAAACTGCAGTATTACATAGCAGATTTGTACTGCATTTAAAAACCAAAATAACTTCAAAATTATACTAGATAACGATGCATTACATAACTTCATTCCTAATATCAAACTTACTAGACTACATCACCCTTGCCGCTACAAAGCCAAAGAAAATATCTCAAAACACTAAAAGAAAAATCTTGAATTTTATCGCTTTAGTCTCCAACTTCGATGATTTCAACAAATCTGCCGAGTTAATATCCTCAATTACAGCAACCTATCTTCTTTCAATTATTCTTTCCCTTACAAACAAATAACAAATTAAAATACAAAGGATATATGAACGAAAGAAAAGGGAATATTGAAGAGGAAGAAAGAAAGAAAGAAAGAAAGAAAGAAAGAAGAGGAATAAAAAGGCAGGAACTTTGGAGCCCTACATGCACGATTAAGAATGAGGAATCTGGGTGGGTTTTGGTTTAATAAGTATTCAGTATTAATCTTGTGGGTCGGGTATTATATTATGGGTCGAATTATAAGATGGGTTAAGTTTAGTCTAGCTGGACCAATAATAATGTGCCACGTAACTCACTAGAAGACCCACATCAGCTCTGAAGGGTAGTTTTAATACACGGAAAAAACGTTGTGGGCTTTTTTAATCCTAGGTAGAAGAAGGGTATTTTTAATCCAAAAACCATAGTTCATGGGTATTTTTGAACCTTTTTTGATAATCTTTTTTAAAAAAAAAGAAAGTGTCTCGAACCATATCATCTTTTATTATTTTGGAGAAAACTGATGAATTGGTAATCATTTTTGGGGTTTACCTTAATCGGTATTATTAATTTTCCTTTGATAGGTTCTTGACCTCCAATACTAGTGGGACTAATCTTTTTTTTACAATAGTCATTCAACAAGAAAGTAAAAATTACTTAGCACAGTGAAACAGGAAAGAGAGCGTCAAACACAACTTTTCAAGCAAGTACGGTTGCGAATTTATTATGTTGATCGACAATTAGAAAATATTATATTCGTAACTTTCACATTAAGACAGTAAAAATTTACACGCATATTCACAGCAAACCATTAGATTCATGACATTTGTTTGCATATTAGTAATATTTTTTACCAACACACGAATTACTTATTATCACTTTCAAACATCTCTTTTAAATATATAATTATATTCAATTCTTAAAAATATTTTTCGGCACTTAATACTTATGAGTGACTTTTAATTTACTAATCCAAATTTATTAATTCGTGTAAAATGAACTACTACCTCCAATAGCTTGTGGAAGTGCGAAATACTTTTCGTTTTAGGCCTTTGATTTTCTAAATTCTAATCGACAAAGGGAAGTTTGTTTCGTCGCACGACACATGTCATTTGGAGAAATACTTTCTAAAATTGTTTTCGAGAGTTTTTCCTTCAAATTAATTTTTTTTATTGGTAATTTAAGACGTTACTTCCATAGAAATCCATCTTTTTCACTTTAAAAATTAAAGAAACCATAATGGATCCTCAAAATAAAATTTCCTTAGGTGACTTTTTTTTTCATGAAATGTAGCTCTATGTTAAGTTAACTGAAATGATATTTATAAGGGACTTTTTATATATATAAAAAAAAAATTAAACTTATTTACTCGTATTATTTATATTTTTCTATTTACAGAAAGTAACTAAAGTTTTTTACAAAATATATATAAATTTGGTCAAAATCTACCGTTTATCTACAAATTAAAATGCAATTTTTTTCTATAGAATCTGGTCAAAAACTACAATTTACATATAATATATATATATATACAAGTTGTATACAATTATGTTAGTAGTATATATTTTGTATGTCGTTTCTACATCCGACATACAAACATATACAATTTGTTTATGTCTTCTTTTTCAAGTTTCAATCTAAAATTCTAACCAAAATCACCTTGAATCTTCACCAAATTCTCTCAAAATTGAGATATAAAGTCCAAAGGATATTCTCAATCATTTGCAACAACACTTAATCCAAAGTTCCAAACAAATAACAATTTCATAAAATTTAATTTTCAAATTCAAAGTTTCGAAACTTTTTAATGACTATCAATGACTATTCATTAAAGAGATGGTGATAAGAAACTTCAAATCTTGTGCGGTGAATAGCGCGTTCGACATTTTCCAATAATTGACTATTTTGAAAATTAATTTTAATTGAATATCTAGGAAATCAAGATGAGCAGTAGCCTAAACCAAATGCCTTTCTTTCTCTAAACATCAAAATGAGAATAGTAAGTATAAAGGAGCTCACATACTGCACGACTGTCACTTAGGTGTATAGTTATTACTTAGACCATAGTTAGGCTAATTAACTAGAGTAGTTAGTTTGTTAGTAGTTTGTTAGTTATATATTAACAATGTAAATGGACATAAGGCGGTTAAGTAAAAAAAATAACAGAAAATTTGTTCCACAATTTTTCTCTCTATATTTTCTATGCAGCTCGATCTTCTCCATTCGCTTCCGTCCAATTCTCCAAATCTGTGAGAATTAACATGGTATCAGAGCTTTAATCGTGTGAATCTAGGGGTTTTATTCGCGGATTTAGTCAAAAATCAATAGATTCACCAAATATTTGCTTGTTGATGTGTGCCCTAATGTCAATGGCGGTAGATACAGTCGAAGAACATGAATTTGTTGAACAATCAATCATGCATAAATCGAATGTGATTGATCACAATCATCTTTTATATCTGAATCCATCTGATGGACCGAGTTCCCTCTTGATCGAAATGAAAAATTATACACTTTGGAGCCAAGTTATGGAAGTTTTGTTGCTAATACGAAACAAGATGGGCATTGTTGTTCTGTTTCGCTCTAGTGCTTGAGCAATGTGGGAAGACCTTCATGAGAGGTTTGATAAGGTGAATTGTTCACGAATATATTATCTACAGAAAGAAATTTTTACCCTAACTCAGGGAACCTCGTCAGTATCGACATATTATTCGAAGTTAAAGGATTTGTGGGATGAATATGATTCAATCATCCCTGCTCCCACCTTGTGACTGTGAAAAATTAAAAAAAACATATTGCGCATTTACAGTATCAACGACTTTGGTAATTTATGAATGGCTTAAATGATGGCTATAGTCAAGCTCGGAGCCAGATATTAATGAAAAATAAGGCACCTTCTGTAAATCAGGCATATGCCACGATTTTACAAGATGAGAGTCAAAAAATGATTGTTGGTAGTCATACTATCTCTATTGAGTCCATGGAACTAACTGCCCTGTTTACTTCTAGGAATAACAATCAAAAGCAGAGAAGAAATTATAACATTAAGTGTGATTTCTGTCACATGAGGGGTCACACTAGAGAAGGTTGCTACAAACTTATGAAGTACGACTATTGTAACATGAAAGGTCATCTCAAGGAGAACTTCTATAAGATCATAGGTTATCCAGCTGATTTTTAGTTGAAAAAGAAGGGGACTTCTATAAGTGGTCATTTGGCGAAAACAGAAGTGCATTCAGTACAACAACCATCAGTGCCTCAACCTCCTATTTGTACTTGATCAGTACAATCAGATTTTGCAAATGCTAAGCAACATGTCATCTTTTTCAGAATCTAGTGCTCACATGATAGGTACCTCTTTTCCTAGTGCACACATGGTAGGTACTTCTTATTCTATTCCTACAAAGGAATCTAGTTGGATAATGGATACTAGTTCTACTAATCACATGATTAGCAATAACCAGTCGTTGTTGAATGGTATTGAAATAGGAAGTTCAGGAGAAGTTCAAATGCTAACTGGAGAGTTTGCTAGGATTACTCATGTTTGGGATTGTGAGTTGACTGGAGGTGAACTACTTAAGTATGTGTTATGTGTGGCCGATTTTAAATTCAACCTTTTGTCAGTTTCTAAAGTGACAAAGGATTTGAATTATTGTGCAGCATTCTATCCTGGCTTCTTTGTGTTACAGGAGCTCTTCAGTGGAAGGCTGAAGGTGATTGGTAGAGAACAAGATGGCTTATATGTATTGAAGTTAGGGTCCAGGAATACCTCTCATACCCACAGCAAATCTACGGCAGTATAAACAATTACAGATTCTGAGATTTGACATAAACGATTAGGACATGTTCCCATGGTACTAAGGAAAATTTCCTTTTTTTCAGAATAAGTCTAGTTTTACTTTGAACAATTGTGATTTGTGTCCACTAGCTAGACAAACTAGGATTGCTTTTCCAACACATGCTAGCATGTCCACCGAACCATTTCAATTGCTTCATTTAGATGTATGGGTCACTATAACACTGCTACTTATGATGGCATGAAGTATTTTCTTACTGTTGTGGATGACTTCTCTAGATGGACTTGGACATTTATGATGAGAGTTAAATCAGATGTTTCTTGTTTGCTTAAATCATTTATTGTCATGGTTTCAAATTAGTTTGAAAAGAAAATCAAGGTGGTTAGGTCTGATAATGGTGCAGAGATTTTTAACTCTACTTGTGAAGCTCTGTTTAACACATATGGGATCATACACCAAAGGCCTTGTCCATATATATCCCAACAAAATGGAGTGGTTGAACGAAAGCATAGACATATCCTTGAGATTGCTAGAGCCATTAAGTTTCAAGGTGGTTTGCCCTCAAGATTTTGGGGTTGTTGCATTGAAGCAACAATGTATATCATAAACAAAGTTCCCTAGTCTAGTTTAGGAAATAAGTCTGCCTTCGAGATTTTGTATAAACGTATTCCCTCTCTCTCACAGTTGAGAATCATAGGATGCCTATGTTATGCCTCCACTCTACCCAAGCAAGATAAGTTTAGTCCTAAGGCCATTAAGTCAGTTCTACTTGGCTATGGTGTCTTTCAAAAGGGCTACAAGCTTTATGATCTTGAGAAACAAATAGTTTTCATCAGTAGAGATTGTCACGACCCCAAATTTTCTTCCGTAGGATGTCGTGATGGCACCTAGTCTCTAAGACTAGGTAAGCCTAACAATTTGCGGAATAAATGAATAATAAACTGAACTCCAATCTCAACACATGGTATATAAATATAAAACTGCAAATCCAAAATTTATAACTCCAAAAATCCGGTAGAAATAAGTCACAAGCTTTTAAGAGCAAATACTAAGTGTCTCTATATATCAGAATCTAAAGAAAATAAGGAAAACAACATAGGAAGGATAGAGGGGGACTCCGAGGTCTGCGGACGTTGGCAGATATACTTTGAAGTCTCCACGTACGGTCCAACTCATTGGTATCTGGTTTGGTGGGAAGAACCTGGATCTATACAAAAAGATATGTATAAGTATAGTATGAGTACACCACAACGGTACCCAGTAAGTGCCAAGCCTAACCTCGGTAGAGTAGTGACGAGGCCAAGTCAGGGACCTACTGGTTTAAAAGAAAAGTAAGGCAAAAGATATAATAATATTTTGAAATGACTAAGAATTTAAACAATAAGAAGTTTCAGAAAATATCAGCACAGTAAATAGAGGTAAACAACAGGGGCACTCCTGAGGTACCGCCTCATAGTCCCTAATGTAAATATGCACGACAGAGGGAAGGGGCTCCCGAGGTATCGCCTCGTAGTCCCAAAGTAAATATGCAAGACAGGGGGATCTCCCGAGTAAATGCCTTGCAGTCCCAAAGTAAATATGCAGTACAAGGGGATTTCCCGAGGAACTGCCTCGTAGTCCTAAAGTAAATATGCAGCAGATAACTGAAGGAGCAATGAATTTATGGCAAGAAAACTTACAGTTAAAGTTTTTAATTTAAATCAAGGGATGCAAGTAATTCAACTAAGCATGTTACACAAATTTTGCAAGTAAGGGTTAAGGCACGTAGACATGCGGTACTAGGCTAAACATGATCACTACATATGCTAAGGTAACTCAATTAAGGAATTTAAAAGAAAACAACTCAGCAAGAATCGAAATTTCCACAATTAGCCTGTGTACGCACTCGTCACCTCGCGTACACGACGCTCACATATCACAAAGTGCTACAACAATACCAAATCCTAAGGGGATTTCCCTCCCCCCCTCCCCCCAACAAGTTTAGGCATCACTTACCTTAAATCTCTCTCAATCAATCGATAAGGATGTCATTCCCTCAACTTTCCGACTCCGAATGGCCCACATCTAGCCAAAAGCAATTACATATAATGAATATAACTACGAGAAACTAATTTAAATAATAAATCTACGACTTTAGCAAAGAATCGAAAAATCGCCCCAAAACGTCGACCCGAGCCCACGTCTCGGAATCAGGTAAAAGTCAAAAATTACCAACGCCCATTCGACTACGAGTTCACTCATACCAAAATTACTAAAATCTGACATCAAGTCGCCACTCAAACGCTCAAATTAAACTCTCTAAATCCCTAGCCTCGAACTCCCAAATTCCACCTTAAAGACACACAATCTAGGTGGAAAAATCAATGGAAAAATAAGGTTATTGATCAAAAATAAGTACAAGAGACTTACCTCAAGAAATCCGTCAAAAGTGCTCTAAAAACTCGCCAAACCCAAGCTCAAAATGTCCAATAATGATAAAAATCACGAACCCTTGCTTTTAAGTGTTCTGCCCAGCATTCTCGCTTCTGCGGTCACATTAGCCGCTTTTGAGGCACAACTTTTGCGGTCCGGCCCTCACATATGCGGAGGCCACTAAGCTACCCAACCGCTTCTACTGTCATAACCCCGCTTCTGCGCAATAAAACCGCTTCTGTGGACCAGCCTCAAACTCCAATGTCCGCTTCTGCGACCTTCCAAGCGCAGGTGTGAGTTCACACCTGCGGAACACCCTCCACATCTGCGCTCCACAATCCTCAGTCCAAAATTTTGCATTTGTGCAACACGGCCCGCACCTGCTAGCTCGCACCTGCGATCAAAGCTCCGCAGGTGCAGTTACACCAGCAGAGTCCTGCTTCAGCCATGCACCAAGTCCCTTTTTTGATCTGTTAGCCATTCGGAATTCGCCCGAGGCCCCCAGGGCCTCAACCAAATATACCAACAAGTGATAAAATATCATACGAACTTAGTCGAGCCTTTAAATCATATCAAACAACGCTAAAAACATAAATCGCGCATCGATTCATGCTTAATAAACTTTAAAAGTTCAAACTTCTACATCCGATGTCGAAACCTATCAAATAAAGTCCGATTGACCTCAAATTTTGCACACAAGTTATAACTGACATTACGGACCTACTCCAACTTCCCGAATCGGAATCCAACCCCGATATCAAAAAGTCCACTACCGGTCAAATTTCTCAAAAATATCCTATTTTCTAACTTTCGCCAATTGGTGCTAAAATGACCTACGGACCTCCGATCCAATGAACGAATACGCTCCTAAGACCAAAATCACCCTACGAAGCTATAAGAACTATCAAAATTCTATTCCAGAGTCGTCTTCACACAGTTCAAACTACGATCGATTTCTACGACTTAAACTTTCATTTCAGGGACTATGTGTCCCATTTCACTCTGAAACCAAAAACAAAACTTTCCGGCAAGTCACAAAACTCAAAAATGAAATAGAGGAAGAAATAATTAGGGGTTCAGGACTAATACTCTCAAAACGAAAGGACGGGTCGTTACAACGATGTGGTCTTCAATGAATCCATCTTCCCATTCAAGACTACACAAGGCAATTTTGAGATATCCTTTCCAGAGGAGGTTGATCCCTACAGATTTTCTACAGATGTTTCCACTCTTCATGTTCCTCCCTTCTCCCCTATTGACTCTTCATTATATGCAGATTCACCTAGTGAGGATGGCCAGTTGTCCACAGAGACCACATAGCCTCCCAATTCCTCTGAAAGTGATGCAATGCTTCCTGATCATGTTCCTGTTTCACAGTCATCTTCATATGAGCCTATCCCTGCACCACCTTCAGGACCTCGCAAGTCTAGCAGAACTTCCAAGCCACCTATATGGATAAAGGATTTTGCCATCCCTGCCAAGCCTTAAGCTGCTCAAACTTGCTCTTAACCTCTTTCTGATGTGATCTCTTATGACTCACTTTCTTCCACTTATCAAAGATTCATCACTAGGTTCTCAGTAGAGGTTGAACCCACAACTTATGCACAGGCAGCTAAGGACCCACGCTGGGTTAAAGCTATGCAACTTGAAATCAAGACATTAAAGAATAATAACACTTGGAAAGTAGTTCCTTTGCCATAGGGGAAGAAGGCCATTGGTTATAAATGGGTCTATAAAATCAAATACAAGGCCACCGGGGAAGTAGAAGGGTTCAAGGTTTGATTAGTAGCTAAAAGTTATAGCCAGTAGGAGGGCCTTGATTACCAAGAGGCATTCTCTCCCTAGTTAAAATAGTTATTGTACGAGCTGTCATTTCTATTGTTGTTGTCAAGCATTGGACCATCCACCAAATGGATGTCTATAATGCTTTCTTGAAAGGGGATTTCCAAGAAGAGGTCTACATGAGTTTTCCACAAGGATTCAACTCTACAGCAGGGAAACACACTATATTCCGACTTCTTAAATCTCTATATGGTCTTAAACAGGCTTCAAGGCAGTGGGACTTGAAGATTACCACTGCCTTGTTATCTTTTGGCTTTATTAAGAGCCGCCTAGACTATTCCCTTTTCACTAGAAGATCTTGTGGGAAGATTGTAGTAGTCTTAGTATATGTCGATGATCTCCTAATCATTGGTGATGATTTGTGCTTGATTTAAGAAACTAAAAGCAATCTATAACAGAGTTTCAAAATTAAAGACTTGGAGGAACTCAAGTATTTTCTTGGCATTGAGTTTGCTCGAAGTAAAGAGGGTATACTTATGTACCAAAAGAAATACAACTTAGAGCTTATTTCTGATATGGGACTAGCTGGGGCAAAGTGTGTGGGTTCTCCTTTGGAGATTAGTCATAAGCACACATCTTATGAGTTTGACAAACACGTTGGTGATATTTTTGATGCATTGTTGAATGGTCCCAGTGTGTACCAGAGATTATTGGGCATGCTTTTATGCCTCACCATTACTAGGCCTGACATTGCTTATGCCGTGCAAAATCGTAGTCAATTCATGCATTCACCAAAGGTTTCTCATATGGAAGTTGTTATTCGTTTGGTTCGATATATCAAATCTTCTCCTGGATTGGGTATTCTTATGTCCGTTGTTGCTGATAATACCTTGACAGCATTTTGTGATGTTGATTGGGCTTTGTGTCCTATCACGAGGCGATTTGTAACATGCTATATGGTTAAATTTGGTGCGTCTCCAATCTCTTGGAGGTTCAAAAAGCAGACCACAAATTCTAGAAGCTCTGTTGAAGCAGAGTATCATAGTCTTGCTTCGACAGTTGCTGAGCTCATATGGCTCGCTGGTTTGTTCAAGGAATTGACTGTGGATGTCCAATTACCTATCTCTCTACATTGTGATAGCAAGTTAGATATTCAGATAACTGCTAATCCTGTATTTCATGAGCGCACTAAACATATCGACATCGATTGTCACTTTATTCGAGAGAAGGTGCTTCAAGGCCTAGTTCATATACAGTATCTACCATCATCATAGAAGCAAGTTGATATCCTGACTAAGGCCCTCACCATGCTTCAACATCGTTATCTTTTGTCCAAGCTCAGGATGAAGATTATCTTCATCACCCCTAGGTTGAGGGGGCGGGGGTGTAAAGGAGCTCACCAAGTGCACAATTATCACTTAGGTGAACTTAGGTGTATAGTTATTACTTAGACCATAGTTAGACTAATTAACTTGAGTAGATAGTTTGTTAGTAGTTTGTTAGTTATATATTAACAGTGTAAATGGACATAAGGCGGTTAAGTGAAAATAACAGAAAATCTGTTCCATAATTTCTCTCTCTACATTTTTTCTACAACTCTATCTTCTCCATTTGCTTCCATCCAATTCTCCAAATCTGTGAGAATTAATAGTAAGGAGGGAAGAATATGAAGGCGCTTGCTTTAGAGTTATAAAATCCAGTTTTTATTTATTTTTTATTTAAAAGGTTCATTTGAGTTAGTTTAGTTAAAATAAACTTTTTTTTTTTTTTTAAAATTTTTCAAACTCAATATTGATTTTGGCAGTGCTATTGCCATTAGTAATTAATGGATCCTTTATTGAGAAAGATGAGTGAAATGGGGAAGGAAGAAGATGATTGGAATTGGGAAGGAAGAAGAGGGAGAGAAAAATGGGTAAAATTGGAGTATAATGCATTATTTTGTATATAATGATAAATTGCATATTAATTTATAATTAAGTTAAAACTTTAATATCAAGGGTAAATAAGTTTCAAAAATAGTACATATCTATATAAAAATGAGATTCTGACATAAGTGGCCACTCGGCCAAAACATATATCAGTCGATGGCCCGTAGTTTTACATTACAATTTGTAGCCAAAAACAAATAACATATGCTAACCAGCAAATAGTTTTAGGCACCCCTTTGTCCCTCCTGCACTAGTCCTTTCCTTCTAACCAGCAGTAACAATTGCCTGATTTTTAGAAATACAATTAGTTGATTTTAGATAAAAACAAATGAAAGCATTTCAAAAAATAGTAAAGATAAATTTGCAATGAGAAATTACTATTTTGATGCACCTAACATATAAAAATCGAAGGACCTATAACTGTTCCTCATTGGCAGCCTTAGCCATTATCGATCACATTAACTTTTCTTTTACAACTCCATCTTTTCTTTTTTTGGCTCACCAAAAATAACCCAAAGACTGGAAAATTCTCATAGTTAAAATTATATATATATATATATATATATATATATATATATATATATATATATTAGGTTGGGTCATTCCTATTTTAATTTGGTTATTATTTGTCATACTGAAAAATAAAAAAATGCTAGCGAAAAGTTATAGTTTTCGGTCATTATGTTTTTTGTGTGAGTTACTAGCAGTTTTTATGATTTTTATGTGAGAAAATATAGTTGTATGACTTTGATAAAAAAAAAAATCATAATTATATGACAATTTATGAAATTTACCCTTCACTATCACGAGCCTGCCCTCTTTCCAAAGATATATATATATATATAAGCATTTCTTTGTATGGCGAAAATCCTTTATGTAAAAAAAAGAAAAGAATTGTCAATCGCTAAAATGCAAGTGCTGCGTATTGGTGTCATTTTCTTTCAAGAAATGCCCTATATAGAGGAGTCGAGCATGGAAATAACATACATTAAATTAGTTGAACTCTATGGTGGAGCATCGGCGTGTGCAAAACATGGTTGCATCATTAATTTGAAAAATGCATAGTCTTCACTATATAAAAAATATATAAAATAGATTGTCACTATAAAAAAATATACTAAATAGACTGTCACTATACAAAATATATACTTTGTCATCATACAAAAATATACACTATAAAATGTCACTATATAATTTATATACAATAGACTACCACTATACAAAATATGTACAACATAGACTGTCACTATACAAAAATATACTAAATAGACTGTCACTATACAAAAAATGTACTAAATAGACTGTCACTATACAATTTATATACAATAGACTGTCACTATATAAAATAGACTGTCATTATACAAAAAATATATAAAATAGACTGTCACTGTACAATTTATATATAATAGACTGTCACTATGTAAAAAAGTATACAAAATAGACTGTCACTATACAAAAATTATACAAAATAGATATTTCGGGCTATTAAATATAATATATTTGGACTGAAGGGACATTTCGGGTCAATGAAAAAAAATAAGGGCTATTAAAATTTTGAGGGGACATAGAGGGTAGTTTTCCGTGTAAAAATCTCTATTTATAACGAGTTAAAGTTAGGCCCATCTCATACTTAAGCGCTTTCCAAAGCAGGCCTAGCGGGTTATATAACGGGTCGAATATGCGTTGCAGCCCACACGCTATAACCCTGTGCTACTATACTCCCAACTCTTTCAGTTCTCTTGGCGCTTCTCCACTGATTCCAGAGCCATTCTTTGTAAGTACTCTGTCTTTGCTTATGTCTTTGTACATTGAGGCCGTTTGGTGTGAGAAATTAGGGAAAATAATCATCGTATAGTTTCTGGTATTACTTTGTACCATGTTTGGTTAGCATCTTCACTTGTGGTATAAACAATACCTTTACAACTTAATACAACAATTTATGTATAGCTTTATGCTGATTTCAACTTGGTGTAACTTATCCCTGTATTAACTTAACTTGGATTAAGTACTTTAAGAGACCAAAATAGTCTTGAATTCTTTGTAGCAGCCCTTCTTCTCAAACTTTTCAGTTATTTTTCCACCACCTAATTCAACCAGAGACCTGCCTTTTAATTAAGTTACTTCAATCGTGCATCACCTAGTTGCAAGAAACAACTACTTGCTTCATCTATATCAGTTTGCTTCTTGCAAACAGAGATTGCTGCTTGTTCTGAAGGTGGGGTTTGTTGATGCCTGTGAGTTTTCTTTGGTTTTTCTTTCTCCTTATGTTCCCTGTGATATGAAAATATGTTTTATACTTTTGTATTGCCGCTGCCTTTGTTTTTACATAATTCTAGCTGTCTTTGTATTAAATTCATATGTATAGCAAGTGTCTTACTTGATCTTTTCCCAGTTAGAAATTTGTAGTACACTGGTAGTAAAAGGACAAGGGTATAATTGTAAACAAAACTTTATCCCACTTAATACAAACACATGTTTTAGATTATTACTTGTACATTCAATTATTAATGCAATGAACTAAGGTCGATAAAAAATAATCTCAGCATTATCGATCTCCGTATTACATTCTTTATATAACTTGTTTCTAAAACAAACAGATCAAGTTTTATTCATATGATAAAGGAAGTATTTTTGTACTTGAATACACATTTCACGTCCTGCAACAGCTTGAGTCAAGCCTAATTGCTTTTTCCACATATACTATGTGCAGTGCTAATGACAATGTTCAGAATCTTGATTCATTATAAAATACCTAGTCTTCCATGTTGGAGTCGTGGCTGTGGGAATCACATTGTTCTTGCTTATAATTTGATCCATTCCTATTCCGACATTGCTTTCCGATGTTTATAATCTGACTTCACAATTGGTTCTTTACTGTCAGTGTATACGCCTGTCACTATAATGGTATGTAATCCAATAGCCACATACATCTTTATTTCATGTATTGCGGGTTCTTTGTTTGGCTGATGTTAAGGTAATGAATGATGAACTGCAAATGCTTTATGAAATATGTAGTAGACATAGTTTCTACCGAATTAGGAGGTACCTAAAACATCTGCATTCTGCTGTCCGTAGAAGTTTCTTCATTAATAATAACATCTGTGTTCTGCTGTCTGTTGAGGTTTCTTCATTAATAATAGGCAGATACTTTCAATAGTTTCTGTATTCTTGTGCTTTAGAATTTCCCAAGCAGAAGGAGTCTTGCATATCTCATACAAAACGTATATGTTCTTCGATCATGTAGGCATATATCATTTGTTGTTCACTGTTGGTGTATTTCTTTCGTTCTTCTTTTGCTTCTACTTCAAAACGGTATGTTTTTCTTCTAATTTTTATTCCAAAATAAGTCTTTCATGTTATGTATTCTTTTTATTTTGGTGATTGTTTTCATATAATGTATTTGTTTTAACAACTAAATTATTTTCCTGTAAAAAAACTTTAGGGCTTTAATGTATTAAAGATTAATTAGAGGATGTTGAGATGGATGTGCGGGTATACAAAATTAGATAAAAGTAGAAATGAAATTATTCGGGATAAGGTGGGTATGGCCCCCTATGGAGCACAAGATGCGAGAAGTGAGACTTAGATGGCTCGGATGTGTGAAGAGGCGAGGCACGAATACCACAGTAAGGAGGTGTGAGAGGTTGGCCTTGAAGGGCCTAAGAGGTAGAGGTAGGCTGAAAAAATATTGGGGAGAGGTGATTAGGCAATACATGGTGATGCTCCGGCTTGCCGAGGACATGATCGTTGATAGGAAGGTGTAGAGGTCGAAGATTAGGATAGAAGGTTAGGTAGTCGAGTGTTTGCCTTATTCATATCAGTAGTTTTAGTCTAAGTTACTCGGACTCGAGTACGGGTATCCGACACGGGTACGGATCCAAAGATTGGATCCTTCATGATCTAAATTTTAGGCTTCGAGGATATGGATCTAGGTACGGGTACGGGTGCGGGGATTCGGCGAAAAATAAATTAAAAATCTAGAAATATAGCTATAAATTGGATGAAGAAAAAAATTTGAATTTTTTTGGCTTTGGTCACAGAAAGTCGAGATGAAGCAGAGAGAGAGGATGGCTTCTTTGTCCATTTTCTTGGTCTTTTGGAGGGAAAGTAGGTAGAGAAAAGATAGGAAGGATGTATTTTGCTGTCAAGAAAGGTCACTCTGTACCCCACTTTTTAGACAATAAAGTTCACTACCCCACTTTTTTGACAAGAAAGTTCACTCTGTACCCCACTCTTTTGACAAAAAAGCCACTTTTCATGGGATAGTACAATAAAAAATATAAAGAGATTTGTACCACTTCCTTTATTTACGAAAATTTTCCTTAAAATTTTGGTCAACACACCCGATCTCGTCTGACTTGATCCGACACAGATCCCACACCCTTACCCATGTCAGTGTCGTGTCGACACAGGTACGGTGCCCAAATTGCCGAGTCCGAGTAACTTAGGTTTTAGTGCACTATGTAGTGTTAGTCTTATATTATTTTATATCTCTATTATTACTCGTCTTTTTTGGCTTCAATTTTATGATTGGTTTGTTGGTGTTGCTGCTTGTTGTTACTCCTTCCAGTGCCTTATCCTTATTATCTTTCCTGAGCCGAGGGTCTACCGAAAATAGCCTTTCTACCTTCTCAAGGAAGGGGTAAGGACTGCGTATAATGTATTAGATTATTTATTTATACTCATATACATATATTGTGTGCGATACTTAGAGAAAGAAGCATAGATATAGCCATGAGTACTTATTGAGCCCGTTTGGACATAAGAAGTTTTTTATTTTTTCCCGAATTTTTTTCACTTTTTTTCGAAATCAGTGTTTGGCCATAAAATTTGCAATTTTCACTTGAAAATAAATTTTGAAATTTTTCAAAAATTTAAAAAACTCAGAAAATTTATTTTTCAAAATTTTCACTCATATCACTCACAAAACTTCAAAAACAACCCAAAATTATATTCATGTCCAAACACAACTCTAATTTTCAAATACCATTTTCACGTGAAAATGCTTTTCACTTTTTTTTTGGAATTTTACAATTCTTATGTCCAAACGCCCACTTAATATATTCCTAGCCATGAGTACTTATTTAATAAATCAATACTTTTAAACACATTTTTGGCTCATACCTGACAGTAAGGATGTGGAGCATTAATTTGCATGTCTAAGTAGCTTTGAAAGGAGTATAAATTAGTTAATTAAGTAGGCCCAACCTACAATGCTCCTGACGTGTCCTACATAGATATATGGCTAATGTTTACAAATATTTGAATTCCTATTTTATTTGTATCTAAGAAGTGCAAAGGGAAATCATGGGAAAGTGGGCCAAGCCCATCTATTTTACAACTCTGTTTCAAGGGCCAGAGGGTATATAAGCAATAGGTTAATTTTATTAGCTATAGTAAGATTAAAGTAAAAGAAGCAGTACGCTACAGGGTTAAAACATAGGTTACAACTTTGACAATTAAGAGAGAAAAGGGGCTTCAATTTGGGTGCTTTGCTACGGCAGTAATTCGCGATGGAGTTTGGGGGGAAGAGATACAGAGCATTGCTTTGTCTGCTTAAAGCTTGAACGAGAAAGCAAAGTCTGCGAATTGGAAGTTTTGGGGAAAACTCAAAAGTGGTATTAATGAATTTTACTTCATGATCATTCTTTTATTTCATGATTATTATTATCCAATATATTGATATTGATTTTAAACTTTGGATTGCGACATATTTTCACCTTTAAATCCATGACTTGAGGTACAAAATATTAAGATTTAAGTCTTAAGCTTGAGAATGATATAATTTGAAATTTAACCCATAAAAATTGGTATTAATATTAAAACTTGATTATATATTTGGACTCAATGACATATGGGTAGCTCAAAAATATGATTTGTTTGGGGATTTCACCATAGTGACGAGGAGTTGATTTTTTAGTTGACTTTGATTTGACTACTTCAAAAATTATGAAATGAGCCGACTAGCACATTTGATATTGTTAATCAATATTTTAGATAGATTGAGACCATTGGAGGCTGCTTGGTTAGTGTTCTAGACGTTGCAAGGTTGGAATTTTTTTTATTAGCGAGGTAAGTGAGACTTTAAGCTTTGGTTTTTGCGTTTCTAAAACCCGTTTTGAAAATATGTTTTATCTGTCTGGTCCATGTGTTGCGACAATCATGCGCTTGGAAGAATTAATGGTCTTTGACTAGCCGCAAATATATTATTTTATGAAAGATACTAAAAATTATTTGATAAGTTGTTTGATGGTGTGATACGGCTGTGAGCCATGATGTTGGGTTTGATGGTGTGATACGGCTGTGAGCCATGAGGTTGGATTTGATAGTTTGATACGGCTGTGAGCCATGAGGTTGGATTTGATGGTTTGATACAGCTGTGAGCCATGATGTTGGGCATTGTGTATGCCTTTATACATCACTTGAGTATTGTGTATGCTTGTTGATCTATTTGGGGGTATTGTTTATGCTTCAGTGAGCATTGTGTATGCTCTGTTACATATTTGAGGCATTGTGGTGCCGCTGTGGACTTATAGAGGTGTTGGTTAATTTCTTTCACTGTAGTTATGACAAGTCCTTAGTGTGTAGTGGGTTGAGATATGTGTGTTCTTGTTAGTTAATTGTTATTAACTTTGTTGATATACCGTTTTATTGTATAATTATTGTATTTAGTATTGTTCTTGTTGTGGTGTGCTTGTATTTTCTAATACTTGTTCGAGAGATATTCAAAGTGGCGGGTCGAGGATCTTACTGGGTTATATTCACGTATAACTCACTCCTTGCCTGCATGTCCATGCAGATACTATTCGGGCGACAGGTCTAATAACTGACGGGTTCGTTAGAGTTGATCCAGTTATTGAGGCGAGCCACCGCATTGTTCGTGGAGGCTTGCAAAAGAGTCTTTACCATTATTTGTACGTTGTCTTTTATTTGGGGTTTACACACCCGATTTTGAGTCTTTTGTAATTCTCATTAGATGCTCCATGGTCTAGTATGGGATTTGGGCTAGAGTTATGTTCCTCTATTTTGGTTATTATTATTCATAAATATTTAAGGAAACAATTTGAATCATTAATCATTCACATTTAGTTTTTAAGATGTTAGGAACTTTTTCTTTATTCCGGTTGAGTTTTGAATACATATTGAGTGTATGGTATAAGATGGTTCACCTGGCAGATAGTGTTAGCTGGGTGCCAGTCACGTCTAGGGGGGGTAGTTTGGGATGTGGCACCTCTCTCGCCGCCTCTCTAATACAATTCGCTGTCGTAGACCACATACAATTCGCGTCCCCGCTACTCCTTCAGGTTCCCATAGCCAGCAACTTCTTCCCCAACTCCTGGGCTTTGTCCTTAGTCAATACACCCCACCCGACCTTAGATAGCCCAAACATAGCCCTCTTCCTCCTCGTCCACCTGATCTCTAAGTCCATAACCAAAAGCATATGCTGGGTCGTAAGATTCTCACTCGGGATGACCTTGCAATCCGTGCATAGACCTCTATCACATTTTCTGAGAAGTAGATAATCAATCTGGGTCTTGGCTTTTGTACTCCGAAAGGTTATTAGGTGCTCCGCCTTCTTTGGGTAACCCGTGTTAGCAATCCCCAGCTCAAAAGCTTTAGCGTGCTCCAGCAGCGAAGTACTTCCTCAGTTTCTATCTCCAAAACTGAAGCCACCATGCACACTGTCATATCCCCCAGGCAACCTCCCAATGTGGCCGTTAAAATCAGCCCCTATAATAAGCTTCTCGATGGACGGTATACCCCGCACCAACCCATCCAAATCCCCCCATAAGCGCCTTTTCACCTCCCCGTCCAAACCCACCTGAGGTGCGTAAGCACTAACTACGTTCAGAGTATACCCTCCCACGACTTTCTTAATGGCCATCAACATGTCATTCACCCTCTTAACCTCAACCACCAACTCCCTTAGATCCTTATCAACTAAGATGCCTACCCCATTCTTCCCTCTCACCCTCCCTGAATACCACAACTTAAACCCATCAGCCTCCCGAGCCCTGTTTCCCACCCATCTAGTCTCCTGGACGTAGGTTATGTAAATCTTCCTCTTGTGGAGAATCTTTGCTAACTCTATAGACTTTTCCGTTAAAGTCCCTATGTTCCATGACCCCACTCTCAACCTAGAAGGTCCCTTAACCCCCTGCCATCCTTACCCTCTATCCCCGCTCCCCCCGAGGACATGACCTCACTCTATCATAGCTCCGCGCGACCACTGGACCAGCAAAAGGCTACAAAAGAAATAGACTAAGTAATATATTAGCTATAACACTAAAGTAATTGACCGGGACAGATATAAGCAGGCAAGTCTAACTAAATACAATTTAAAACAAGATACTGCACATGTCAAAGAGATAGGCAAGCAAAAAAATACTGATACTGTGATGACCCGATAGGTCATTTTCAGTTTTAGCCCTCATTTCTGTGTTTCAAAACCTCGATTAGCTCCGTTTAGCCTTCCTTGATTTACGTGCGCAGTCTGTGTCTTCTTCCGAAAGGTTTTTATGTGAAAAAAATTGAGAAAAATGTGAAATTGTTCCTTAAAATTTATTTGAGTTGTAGTAAACAGAGTTTCGCAGGAAATCATTGAGCTAGTAAGCCGCAAAATTACAGGGTCTAAAGAGTTTTGGAAGGGAGTTATTTCCAAAAGAATCTTCAAACCAAGTACAACACCCAATAAAACAAGGAAGCACAACACCAAACCATAAGAAAAGACCTCAGATCCGGCCAGTGATTAAAAAAGCGCTCGCTTCCTCGCTTTAAGCGAGAAGCGATGCGAAGCGACTCAGTGCCCGCTTCACATGGGTGAAGCGACTCAGGCATAAAAAAGCGACCGCTTCCCACTAAAAAGCGAGAAGCGACCAAGCGATGCGATGCGAAGGAAGCGGTCGCTTCTTTGTTTTTAAACAGACCCAGGCTATTTAATTAAAAACGAAATTGTTCTGTCTTTTATTAAACGAACAACAACGACTAGGGTTTTAAAGCAGAGCATCTGAGAGCATTAGACTAGGGTTCTTCTTCAACTTTAACTTCAAGTTCAAGTCTTCAACAACAACAGGTATGTTCTGATTTTCTTCTTCTTCTTCTTCTTCAACGTCCAAATAACAGCGAAATGTTGGCGAATTTTTTTTTTAACCTTCGGTTCTTTCTCAGAATTAATGCCAATCCTTGGGTTCTCCTTTCTCTGCCCAGTTTTTAACAGAGAAAAACTGCCCTTCCTCTAATTTTTATATCCTTTACATTGAAGTATTGAACATTTGCTTACAATTACATGTGTTGTCTATGCAGTATTTATTTTAATTTTTTTTTAAAATTCCTGCTTCATTTCAAAAAAGCGAGCGCTTCGCTTCTCGCTTCTCGCTTCTTGCTTTAAGTGAAATGGGGGTTGTCGCTTTTCCTCGCTTCACGCTCTTCACAATACTGGATCTGGCAAAACTCTAGACAATCTGCAACCAAGAAAGAATCGAAAAAAAGAAGTGGAGAGATGCTTAAAGAAGCAGTCGGTAACATTCTTCTGTTTTAACAATCTATCAATCTCATCTCTTGGATGTCGCTAAGGCCTCATTTGTTTTTTTTAAGATTAAGACGTCTGAATCTGAATACACGTCTGAATATCAAAATGTGTATTAAGATTAAGTCATCTGAATCTAAATACACATCTGAATGTCAAGATGTGTATTAAGATCTGAATACTAAATGATTAAGACTGTTTGATTTTTAACATCTGAATGTATAAAATTTACGTTTATCTGAAAATTAATAAACATAAAATTCAAATAAAATACTAATTAATCTAATATTACATCACTAAAATGTATAGCTTTTTAAAATATGATAGTTGCTGGTGGTGATGGCTAACGGTAGTGTTTGTGAATGCCGACTAAAAGCGGTGGTTGGTGGTAGTTTAGGGTAGTAGCTAGTGGTGATTGGTAGTGGTAGCTATTATGATTGAAGATGGTGGTGGTGGGTGATGATATTTAATAATGGCGAGTGGTGGTGGTGGTAGTTGTGATTGAGGAAGATGGTGGTGGGTGGTGGTAGTTTATAATGATGGGCAGTGCCAGCTATAGTTGTTGATGGTGATGGGGTGGTTAGTTGTGATAGTTGAGGTGGATGAGTGTTGGTTGTCATTAATGATGGTGGTGGGAGTGGTGGGTGGTGGTAGTCGACAATGGTGGCGGATATGATTGAGGATGATGGTGGTAGTGGGTGGCATGGTGGTAGTTGATAATGGTAGGCGGTGGCGGCAGTTAATAATGAATATGGATGATAGCATCTTAATGAAATTAAGTCTCTGTTATAGATCTTAATGATACAGACCTATTCAGAATCATTAAGTGGTTGTGAAGTAAAAAAAAACAAACATACTTAATGATTAAGATCTGAATAATTAAGATTCAGACTTTGAAAAAAAACGCACTTAACGTCTGAGATCTGAATGATTAAGATTCAGACCTCCATTAAGTGCAAACAAATGAGGCCTAATTGTTGTTTGTCCAACAAACCAGTCTCACATTACTCCCTATAAGAATGAATGATTTCCACAAAAATCAAAGTAGTCGAGTTTCCACCTGCATCAAAGACATAGCAACTCAAAATATAGAGAACAAAAGGAACATTAATATAAAGAATCTTACAACTTTGATTAGTACGATTTTTAGAAATCAGAATTTCTAGACAAATTTGAAGTTAAAAGAACTATTTGATTGCCTAATGAACCTTGGTGAATATCAAATGACTCAATTGTAACCTACATACATCAAAGATTAGAAGCTACCTATATAGATTGTGGATGCTTCTATTCTATAGCAGATATTACATCTGCTAGAGCTGAAAGTGACATGTCAATGTTCTGAGCTTCCTGAACCATAGCAGAAGACTTCTATGTACCATGATTGTGCATAATACGACACTTTTATGTACAATATTGCAGAATATATATATATATATTATACGTCTCTAAAGCTATTCAGTTCAATCATATATAGTTAAATAGTATAGATATAATACCCAAAGATGTAGTAAATGTATGCATTCTCAAGCGCATTACAAATACATCTTACTTTTTCATTTGCTATGACGCAAACTATCCACCCAGCTTTGTAGCCAACCTTTGCCTTTCTAACACAGCAGCATATTAGAAGTTTTATTACAGTACCTTCAAAAAGTCTCCATGTTTCAAGTCTTTACCGAGGTCAATTCTGTGAAAATTATTCTCATTCGATAGCTATATTGAAATGCACATATAAACCATGCTGTTGTATTTTATGAAATATAAATATA
Organism: Nicotiana tomentosiformis; assembly: GCF_000390325.3. Lineage (NCBI taxonomy): Eukaryota > Viridiplantae > Streptophyta > Magnoliopsida > Solanales > Solanaceae > Nicotiana > Nicotiana tomentosiformis. The sequence continues at coordinate 57,346,526 of NC_090814.1, forward strand.
GCACATAAATTCACATACCAATGAGTACAAATTTAAAGACCATTGGAGCTATAATATAAGGAAGTTAATCCATATAGTGTTGTCTGCCTATGAGTACCAATTAGTCCCCAACTTAAAATAACAGTGCATCCAGAGGTCCTTACACCAGTCATCTACTGCAATGTTGCAACCAATAATATTTTTCCTTCTCTATTTTTTTATAAGAAAAATTTATATCATTCTCCAGGCAATTTATCTAGAATAAACCTCTACTAACCATTTTATTTAACAATAATATGAAAAATAAAAGTATTGACAGTTCAAGAACTCAATCCTTAGAAATGAATATAATGCAATGTTTAGGAAATTGGGTGCTACAAAATTTGAGTTTTAACTTCGTCATCCAGAAATGAGTGCAGGTCTTTAATGTGTTAAGAATAGCAAGAGTCGTATCATAACCTTAAGAAACAAAATAAAAAGATACATGTGGATGACATTTCCATGTGAATATATGCAAAGCTGTGTTGCCCTTCTTGCCACGCTTAATCAATATTAGTTGTCAGTATCTAGTATTTCCTCGATCACAGAACTATCCTGACCTTCAACAGTGATATGAAGTACAGTTTGACGCTTTTTCTTGATGGATATTATATCTGGATCTAGCTCGTTAAGCGCTTTTAGAATATGTAAGGACACACACTTGGCAGTTGTGTTTAATGCATTTTTTCCATTCTTCCTAACAATTTATGTGGAGCTCACCTGCATTTATGCAACTACTCAAAATACAAGCCCTCTTTATTTAGCTAGTGTAAATGGATATTTAGATATGGTGAAGCCATTTTACTTTATAAAGTCTAGGCCACATGGCCAAATTTCCTTACAATGCCTGTAAATGACATCATGTGCTTTATACTGTCAAACATCGAAAATACAGAAAAATTGGGATTGGTAGACACTCTTTTATCTCTTTTAATTCAAAAAACCAGTATCCTCACCAAAACCAGTATCCAACGAGTTAAAGTTGGGCCCATCCCATACTTAAAAAGCTTTCCAAAGCAGGCCTAACGGGTTATATAGCGGGTCGAATATGGGTTGCAGCCCACACGCTATAACCCTGTGCTACTATACTCCAACTCTTTCAGTTCTCTTGGCGCTTCTCCGTTGATTCCAGAGCCATTCTTTGTAAGCACTCTGTCTTTGATTATGCCTTTGTACATTGAGGCCGTTTGGTGTGAGAAATTAGGGAAAATAATCATCGTGTAGTTTCTGGTATTACTTTGTACCATGTTTGGTTAGCATCTTCACTTGTGGTATAAGCAATACCTTTACAACTTAATACAGCAATTTATGTATAGCTTTATGCTGATTTCAACTTGGTATAACTTATCCCTGTATTAACTTAACATGGATTAAGTACTTAGGGGTCGTTTGGTTTGAATACGGCTTATGCTGGGATAAGTTATCCTGGTATTGTTTTTTATCCACTGTTTGGTATGTTGTATTAAAAATAATAATTGCATAATTTCTAAGAAGAAGGTATAAGTTATCCCAGCACTAATTGCCCCACCCCCTACAAGGTATAAGTTATCCCGGTTCTAATTTTAATCCCGGGATAACTTATACCAGGTTTGCTAACCAAACAAAGTATTAAGGGGGTATTAAAATTTTATACCAGCACTATATCTACTTATACCTCATACCAAACGACCCCTTAAGAGACCAAAATAGTCTTGAATTCTTTGTAGCAGCCCTTCTTCTCAAACTTTTCAGTTACTTTTCCACCACCTAATTCAACCAGAGACCTGCCTTTTAGTTGGGTTACTTCAATCGTGCATCACCTAGTTGCAAGAAACAACTACTTGCTTCATCTATATCAGTTTGCTTCTTGCAAACAGAGATTGCTGCTTGTTCTGAAGGTGGGGTTTGTTGATGCCTGTGAGTTTTCTTAGGTTTTTCTTTCTCCTTATGTTCCCTGTGCTATAAAAATATGTTTTATATTTTTGTATTGCCGCTGCCTTCGTTTTTACTTAATTCTAGCTGTCTTTGTATTAAATTCATATGTATAGCAAGTGTCTTACTTGATGTTTTCCGAGTTAGAAATTTGTAGTACACTGGTAGTAAAAGGACAAGGGTATAATTGTAAACAAAACTTTATCCCACTTAATACCAAACACATGTTTTAGATTATTACTTGTATATTCAATTATTAATGCAATGAACCAAGCTCGATAAAAAATAATCTCAGCATTATCAATCTCCGTATTACAATCTTTACATAACTTGTTTCTAAAACAAACAGATCAAGTTTTATTCATATGATAAAGGAAGTTTTTTTGTACTTGAATACACATTTCACGTCCTGCAACAGCTTGAGTCAAGCCTAATTGCATATGGTTCTCTTTACCTGCTGAACAATCAAGTGGACAAATATGAATTCAGCGTCACTCACTTGGGAATAAGAACACATTTTGTTTTGTCATTTTGCTTATTTAACATAATTAATCTATATATGTATAATGTCAGTCAAGTAGGTTCTTTTTTCTCATGTTTTTTCCACATATACTATGTGCACTCAGCAGTGCTAATGACAATGTTCAGAATCTTGATTCATTATAAAATACCTAGTCTTCCATGTTGGAGTCGTGGCTGTGGGAATCACATTGTTCTTGCTTATAATTTGATCCATTCCTATTCCGACATTGCTTTCCGATGTTTATAATCTGACTTCACAATTGGTTCTTTACTGTCAGTGCATACGTCTGTCACTATAATGGTATGTAATCCAATAGCTACATACATCTTTATTTCATGTATTGCGGGTTCTTTGTTTGGCTGATGTTAAGGTAATGAATGATGAACTGCAAATGCTTTATGAAATATGTAGTAGACATAGGTTACACCGAATTAGGAGGTACCTAAAACATCTGCATTCTGCTGTCTGTAGAAGTTTCTTCATTAATAATAACATCTGCGTTCTGCTGTCTGTATAAGTTTCTTCATTAATAATAGGTAGATACTTTCAATAGTTTCTGTATTCTTATGCTTTAGAATTTCCCAAGCAGAAGGAGTCTTGCATATCTCATACAAAACGTATATGTTCTTCGATCATGTAGGCATATATCATTTGTTGTTCACTGTTGGTGTATTTCTTTCGTTCTTCTTTTGCTTCTACTTCAAAATGACATGTTTTTCTTCTAATTTTTATTCCAAAATAAGTCTTTCATGTTATGTATTCTTTTTTTTTTTGGTGATTGTTTTCATTTTTTTGATTTTGCACCGGGTGTCCGAGTCTCTTTGAGCCCCGACTAATCCCGGGGGTGCACAGGCCCTCGGCAAGGAGTTTCCCGCAAGTGCTCCACGGTTAATTCAGGTTTTACCCAGTCCGATGGCCCTCAGAAATTGTTTGCACCCAGTGGGTTTCGAACTTGAGACCTTGAAAGGGAGCAAACCCCAAGGCTCAAGTCAATTGCCACCAGGCCAACCTCAAGTCTCTTTGGTGATTGTTTTCATATAATGTATTTGTTTTAACAACTAAATTATTTTCCTGTAAAAAAACTTTAGGGCTTTAAACTGAAAGCAGTTTTCGTATGTATTACTGGTATGATGGTATCTCAACAAGCGAACTTCTCACCTATTAGTCTCTCTTTTCCCTTTCCTTGTATGCTAATTATCTTTACAAGTTTGGCAACTGTTTGCCCTCCACAAGTGATAATTCATTAATTTCACTTTTTTCCATCACTTTACTTTGTTTGAAAAAGTAATACTATAATTATCATTTCAGTGAAAAAGAAAGAAATACCATTAGTATTACACCTAGGCAGGTTTTTGGTAGTAAGAGTAATTTAGCGTGTTCGTGGTTCTCACCCAAAGTATTTTGGAACAATTTAAATTCACAAACAAAAAATGGACAGGTTGTCATGGTGACAGAGGACTAGTTAAAGTATTCGAGCCCTAGCAATTAGCAGAGAGAAGATCTAAACCGCGCGAAGGATGTCAAAGTCTCTCAAAGTTCTCATTGAAGACCTGCTTCTGTACGACCATTCTTTCTGTCTTCATTCTGTTCTTTTTTTCTTGTGTTCTGTGTGAATAGTTTGATTAAGTTCCGCTGTGTCCTTTAAAAACTATAATAGATTATCAGAACCAATAAGAGAATCACTCTCCAAGGCACCCTATACTCCTCCAGAGGGTTCCAGTGTCTCTGTCAAATCCATGCTAGTGTCTCTTCTTCCTTATAGCAAATCGCTATCCAACTCAGAACTCTCGGAAACTGAAATGCAGAGCAAAATAAGGGATTTTAGCTTATGCTGTGCTGCATTGGCTTCCACCTCAGAATCCACCCACAATCAGCTCTCTTGGGTTCCCAATTTGCTATCTATTGCTGCTGCCTCTGCCTTCAAAGACCTATCTAAAGCTTACGCTAGAAAAGTTGGTGGGAATGAGTTGATGAAAATTGGCGAGCTGGATGGGGATTTGAAGTCTCTGCCAAATGAGAAGATGTTGGCCATACAGTTAATGCCTCAAGTGTTGCCTTTGCTAAAAGGCAGGATTAAGGAGAGCATGATAGATAAATCAATTGATGGTGATGAGATATCAGCTGCAAGCGCTAGAGTTCCAGGGGCATACGCCATTGTGGCCGCTTATCAATTTAGATGGTTCATTTCTCAGGTATGTGTATCCTAAATTGGTACTTGAAGATTTATTTATTTTGAATTTTTTTTATTTGTGGTTTGTATTCTATTGAGATGAAGCATAATGTTCTGGATTTATTGTTTGTAGGTGGATTATCCTCACCTAGGAAAAGTGTGCTCTTTGGTGATTCCATGTGCCTTAACAGCTCTTGATCATTGGTCGTCTGAAGTAAAGGTGGGTTCTTCTTTGTATGATTACTGGTCTTAGAAATTTGTTGCTGCTTCAGTCAGATATCTAATCTACTTGTTGATCTTTGTTAAAACTAAGCTAATATTCCTTTATCACTGTAGAATAGTTAAACCCTCTAAATACTGTAAGTAGTTGATTCTTGCAGTGGTCAGCTAATACTGTAAAATAGTTGGATGATGAGATATACTAAGTGGAAATTTTGCTTTTTCAAAATTCCTATGTCACTGTGTTTTCCTTGAGATATGTGGTGAAATACATTGTGAACTGTTAGAAGGAATGCACACTTTAAAACAAGTATTGGCTTGGTAGTACTAAACTTTTATGTGCCTCTAAGATATGGCTTATATCTGACCTTTATAACAACTGATGACAACAAAAAGAACATCAAATGAATCAGGTATTCAGTTTCTTTTCCAAAGCTTGTTGTTAGATACTCTATTAGAGACTTCTGATTGTTATAATGTTGATAGCACCTCTTTCTGTTTGTTTTGCCTTCTTAGTCTTTTCTTTATTTTGGAGCATGATGTAATCCATCTTCAAGATAAAAACGGGATTTCCAATTGGTACAGTCGAGTGGAAATTGTCTGCCATACATTTGCATCTCATAACCAAGAATTACTATTTTTGTTTTCATTAGGCTGTTGACAAAATTTTGTTGTCTCACTTCAGGGACAGGGCATGGTTAGCTTAATACATCTAGCAGAAAATGTCAATGCTGCTGAGATTGGTTGGTATGAAGATGTAATTCTTGATGCTTGCTGCCAAAATATTGCTTCCGATGATGAGACATGGGAGCGTGTGGTTCAAATGTCTGTACTTATGGTGACTTTCACCCAGAAAAGTAATGCTCGAAGCATATGGTAGAGCGCCCTCTATCTGTTATATATTGAATCTTGGTTACATTTTTCAAACATGTATGGATAGAGAAGAATGGTTATTCTACTCATAAATTTGCGGCAAAAATGGTATCAGTGAAATGCTAAATCATGATCCTTCTTTTACTGTTGATTCATGCAGAAGCATATTCATATCATGTGTTTTTCAATTTGTACTTCGTGGCTTAATTCTTAACAGTAATCCTTCAAAAGAATGACGTCTCGCCAGCAATGCAGAAAGAACTTGGCTATAAAATTGTTGTGACCGCCCCCAATAAAAGTTGGATAATTTTCTATGTTCCAGTTTGCTTAAGTATTAAGTGAGAGTTTGCTTTTTTTCTTTTTCTTTCCTTTTTGGGATAAAATTACCTTAATTATTACTTGTTGGAGTTAACTCTATGCGGAACAGTTTATCAATGTCAAATTTACAAGTTCTTTTTCTTCTTTTTAATAATTAATTTGGGAAGTCAGATTTTAAAGTTGTTTTGGTATCCTAACTGCTGTCCTTTTTGGCCAACTGATATCTGAATAAAATTTCTTCTTTGTCTAGGGGCTAGTGATGCAGCAAATCCCTAATTTAGTATGATACTCCATTGAAGTTTTATGACATTGTCATATACATTAAAATAGGTATCTGTACCTTCATATTAGCTATTCAGAAAACTTCTGTGGGGTGGACATTCTTCTAGAAATGCAATAACAAAGATATAGTTGTACATTAAACTAATTAAATGGATTTCCAGCATGCAGTCGACCTTATCTAGGATTTTTCTCTCCTGGGAAATGTGCCTGTACTTCCAAATAACCTTTCCGGGTACAATATTCTTCTCCTCTTTGTTCAACTTCAGGTTGCAGATTCTTGATCCTCTTGTTCTATATCTTTAATTTGTCCTTGTTCAGTACCTTTTCTTCATTCTATTCTTTAGTGCTGAATCCCTTCTTGTTCTTCCTTTTTTTTTAATCTATCAACTTCATTACTATCACTGAGTAACTTAAGCTTAGAATATTGCGATGCGAAAGGTGATTGTTGGTGAGGCTGATAAAATATTTGGTGCTGTTCTCGATAATATTACCTTTACTAAAAATACTATCTTTACCTTTATTTTATGCTTCAAGTATGTATACCAGTCAAAAATATTGTGGCACAGGTATGAAAAAATGTTGAATGAGATGTTGAGTCACTTGGAAAGGCAACCAAGAAACAAGGAGCGACGTATTGCATGGCTACAGCATGTTGAGCCACTGTTCAATGGTCTTGGTCTTGTGCTGCTAGCTCATTTCAGGCGACTTTTTCCCCTTTTCTTCAAGTGGATGCATGCTGATGATGACAGAACTGTTGTACTGGTAAGAGGTGATAAAATTCATTCAAATCAGTCAGCCTTGCTACCTTTTGTGAACATCTGACAGTATACCACTTTGTATCCTGAACAATTTTTCTGAATTCCTTTCTACTAGTTTCCTTTTCTTCAGTCTGATTAAGTTTAATTTAGTGGTGTCAACAGATATGTTAAAATATATAAGAGTGAAGCTTCATTTGCATTTCAGAACTTTTTTGTACAAGATGTTGTGTTTGGAGATCATACTAGTGGTACTTCATTTTTATTTCAGGTTCTTGAACTAATCAAAACAGTTGTAAAGTTGACATGGATAAGGAATTCGCCACACATTGAAAGGTAAATTTACGATTGGACAAGGAAAACTACGGTTCACCCTTTAATATTACTTATATCTGCTTTGAATATGAAGAATGGAGTACCTCGAAAGTTATCCAACATCTTTTTTTGTACTGAATTCCATTTTTGCATCTAAACTGAGGACCTCTTTTTTCAATACGTAAACCATCTTAACTGATGATGGTTTAACATCCCGAGCTTTAATATTAAGGTAGAACCTTCCTACGTGTTCTTGTCTTGCTTCTTTAAATTGTATCTGTTGGTGTGATGCAGATTGGTGGATGAGCTTGTTAGTCTATACAAGGAGGCAGCGCTGAAAATTGCACGTGAAGAAATTAGAAAACTTGTTCTTCAGACTATAATTTTGATCCAACAGTAAATATCATGCTCCATGCCTTTGTTTTCTCCTCCTGCATGTGATATGAGTTATTTGCTTTTTTTTGTAGTTTTTCTCTGCTTCATGAGTTATCTATTTTCTTATTATCTTTTCTCCTCAATGTCAAGATCCAAGGGCTCGCAGTTCAAAGCCGTTTGGGACAAGCACAAGGATGATCCCGACTTGACAGTTTTCCATCATTCCTTTAGTGAACAACAGCTTGCAATGGTAAAGGTTTCCCTCTGTACTATCATGAGAAAAGTGAGCATAATCTCAGTCAAACTGATAGAGTTTACTGCACAAATAGAAAATAACAGGAAGAAATACTAATGTATTACACTGAAAAACACAGAATCTACTTCAACAAAGTCTGAGAATAACCACTCCAACACTGATAACTCCTAAATTACAGCATATAACATTCTAGACCGAATAGAAAATGACTGAAATCAATACTAGCGACACAGAGCCAAAATACATATTACTAAGATTACGAGACATGAAATTTCTAGACATTCGAGAGGCTAGAACTCTCCCAAGGATTCTTTATTTTTCTGTTGAATATTTTTCCCCCTACTGCTTCCTTCTTTCTCCAGATAAAACTGCCCAATACATGAGTAACTGTCAACAGACAGTTACTAAGTTTTCAATTTGTTACTTTTGGCCCTCCTGGAATAAGTTTTTATAACCTGAGGCTTATCATTACCCACCCCTATATGAGTCACCTTGTCCTCAAGGTGAAAGTCAGGAAATTGTAGATCAATGACTGCATAGTTCTCCCAAGTGTTCTCAAATTCAGGCAGGTTCTTCCACTTGATTAACACCTCCCATTTATCATTAAGTAGCTTCCTGATCTGCCTCACTGCTTCAGGTTCAACTTGAAGCTCCAATTATGTTGTAAGAAGCGGAGGTAGGTCTTGAGTAGGTGTAGTTGGTTGCAAGCATTGTCTCAACTGTGAAACATGAAACACTGAGTGAATGCGTGCTCCAACAGGTAACTCCAACCGATAAGCTACGGGACCAATCTTCTCTAGAATCTTGAAAGGGCCATAAAAACGGGGACTGAGTTTTTCATTAATCTTCTTAGCTAGAGAATGTAGTTTGTATGGCCGTAGTTTGAGATACACCATTTCTCCAACCTCAAAATTCACTTCCCTGCGATGTCAATCAACTTGATTCTTCATTCTTTGTTGTGCATGTACTAGATGGTTTTTGAGCTCAGTTAAGATCAAATTTCTAGTACGAACTTGTTCATTTACTTCTTCCACTGCAGAAGCAGTGTCATCCATGTGAAAAATCGATGGTGGATCCCCCCTCCCATATAATGCTTTAAAGGGTGTTATGCCGGCAGATATGTTAAAGGACGTATTAAACCAATATTCAGCCCAAGCTAGCCAATGGAGCCATTGCTTAGGTTTTTCTCCAGCCATACAACGAAGATATGCCTCCAAACTCTATTCACCACTTCCGTCTGCCCATCAGTCTCTCTGGATGATATGCGGAGCTATAGCGTAATGTAGTTCCTGCCATTTTAAACAACTCCCTCTAAAACTGGCTAATGAACACACGGTCATGATCAGACATAATAGATTTAGGAAAACCATGCAACTTAACCACTTCCTTAGCAAAAACAGCAGCCACATCTTTAGCATTAAAAGGATGAGAAAGTGGGATAAAGTGTGCGTACTTAGTAAGACGGTCTACCACAACCACTATAGTGTCAAACTTATGGGATTTAGGAAGACCAGTAATGAAATCCATACTTACATCTTCCCACACATGCTGAGGTATAGGTAAAGGTTGAAGTAATCAGGCTGGACTCAAAGTTTGAGACTTATTCTTTTGACAAATTTCACACTTGGCAACGAAGTCTTGCACGTCCCTTTTCATACCTTCCCAGTAAATATTTTCAGACAGCCTCTTATATGTGCGAAGATACCCTGAATGGCCACCTATTGGAGAAGAATGAAACTCCTTCATCAACCCTGGGATTCTGGATGATCCTTTTGGCAAAACCAAACGTCCCTTGAACAGTAGACATCCATTCTACAAGCTGTATTTGTCGTCTGTTTGCTGTCCTGTAATTAGCCTTTGCAAGATAGAAGCCATTTTACTGTCTCTTTTTACTTCTTGGTCCCATTCCTCCTTGTCTTCGTACTTCCAAACCGAAAAGGCATATAACTCTGCAGATTCCCCGCGTCTGGACAGTGCGTCAGCCACTCTATTTTCAGCACCCGGTTTGTACTTGATCTCAAACTTATAACCCATGAGTTTGGAAACCCATTTCTGCTGATTCTCATCCATAACTCGTTGTTCCAGCAAAATATTAAGGGCTTTCTGGTCAGTTTTAATGATGAAATGATGACCCATCAAGTAGTGATTCCATCTCTTGACGGCCAACACAATGGCCATTAGCTCCCGTTCATATACCGAGCATTGTCTTGCTCTAGAAGAAAGCATTCTACTGAAATATGCAATAGGTTTACCTTTTTGCATTAAAACTGCACCAACACCAAATCCCGAAGCATCAGCTTCAATTACAAAAGGTTGAGAAAAATCCGGCATCGCCAAGACGGGTACTTGAGTCATAGCCAACTTCAATGCCTCAAATGCTTGTTGAGCTCGTTCCCCCCACAAAAAAGCATTTTCTTCAATAAATCTGTTAATGGGGCAGCAATCTTACCATAGTCTTTGACAAACTTTCGGTAGTACCCAGTGAGTCCCAAAAATCCCCGCAAAGACGTGATATCTCTTGGAACTGGCCAAGATATCATGCTCTCAATCTTGGAGGGATCTGCCTGTACTCCTTCAGAGGAGATGATATGGCCCAAGTATTCAAGTTTGTTGATTACCAGTTGGTTCTGTTTGAGAATATCTAAAGCAACCTTCAAATGTTCAAGATGAGAAGCATAGTCTTTACTGTAAATCAAAATATCATCAAAGAATACTAAAATAAATTTCCGCAAATGATCCCTGAAAATATGGTTCATCAATGACTGAAAAGTCGAGGGTGCATTGGTCAAGCCGAATGGCATGACCATGAACTCATAATGTCCCTCATGGGTGCGGAAAGCTGTTTTCGCTTCATCTCCAGCTTGAATGCGAATCTGATGATATCCCGACTTGAGATCCAACCTGGTAAATATGGTGGCTCCCCCTAGCTCATCAAGTAGCTCATCAATGCATTTGTATGTCATTAAGAGCCCGATAATCCACACAAAAACGCCAACATCCATCCTTTTTCTTAACAAGCAATACCGGACTAGAATATGGACTAGTACTAGCCCTAATGATTCCAGCAGCCATCATCTCTTTGACCAAACGCTCGATCTCAACTTTTTGAGAATGAGGATATCGATATGGACGAATGTTTGGTGGTTGTGTTCCGGACTTAATAGTAATAGCATGATCCCGAGAACGACTTGGTGGTAGACCTGAAGCTTGCTCACATACTCCTGGATAATCAGATAACAACTCCTCAATCTCCTTTGATGTTATAGTTGTTTCACCTTCATGTACTACCTGATTCAACTCAATCCAGAATCTTTGGTTCCCTTTCTTTAGCAAATTGTTCATAGCTTTTAATGAAACAACTGTCCGAACCATACCTGGATCCCCCCGAAGCAACACCATTCTTCCTGCATCTTCAAATTTCATGGTAAGAAGTTTCCAGTTTACCCTCATCTCACCCAAAGTGGCTAACCATTCCATCCCCAATATCACATCAGTTCCAATTAATTCAAACAGAAAATATTGTTGGTGAATTTTTACTCCCTGCACGTCCAACCTCACCCCTTTGCATACTTCATTCCCACTGACTTGTTGACCATTACCAACTGTTACTTCAAATTTGTTGGTCTTCTCAATAGGTAATTGCAGATGACGAGCAAGGTTGGAAGATTTAAAATTATGGGTAGCTCCGCTGTTCACCAAAACTATCACGTCTTGCCCATGAATTTTTCCCACAAGTTTCATTTATCTTTCTTCAGTAAGGCCCACAACCGAATTCATATTCAACACCATCATAGTAGCCTTTTGTTCTCCTTCATCTGCGGCCTCTCCGGCGACCTCAAAGAATTCTTCTGTTTCCTCTTCCTCTGTGTTAGGTGCCTCTGAAACAATCAATAGGTTAAGTTGCTTATTCTTACAACGATGGTTAGGGCCAAATTTTTCGTCACATCTGAAACTTAATCCTAACTCCCTTTTTCGGGCAATTTCTAAATCAGACAACCTTCGTCCCTCAGATTTTGCTGTAGAAGACACGTTGAAGTCAGTTGGCTTTGCTGAAGCATGCAATTGCGAATCAATGTTGCGTCCTACTGCTCCGGCTCTTGAATCACGTGCTTCAAGTACGTTTGTGACCCGAGAGTAATTGGGTCTAAATCCAACTTGTTTGTTGCTTGAACTGCCTCTATTTTGTTCAAAATTAAACACCTGAACTTGCTCCAAAATAGAATTTCGATCCTCTACCTTTTGAGCCATCTCCATTATCTCCCTCAATGTTTGAGCCCGCAAAAGCATCACTTCTGCTCGGATTTCCTCTTTAAGACCATTCAAAAACACTCCAGATAACAGTCCATCAGATTCCTCCCTCATAGAACCTGTCACCTTCTCAAATTCTTCACGAAATGCTGCAACAGTGGTGTTCTGCTTTAGCCCCATTAAGACGGCATACTGGTTGCTCTTTCGCGAATGATGAAATCGGTTCAGCAGATCTCTTTTGAAGTCTTCCCAGGTTGGAACTGGTTGTCTAGACTCTAACCAATAATACCAATTTAAGGCTTTTCCTTCTAAACAAACACCGACTGCCTGCAATCTTTCTGCTTCAGAAACTTCATTCACTGCAAAGTATCGTTCCACTCTAAAAATCCATCCCATAGGGTCCTCTCCTTCGAAAACCGGTAGTTGTAGTTTCCGAAATTTCTTCCCATCTTTTTCTCCAGTCAAGTTAACATTACTTCCCTCTTCTTGGCTTCCCAAAGTTCTGGTTTGAGAAGTGGATGCTTCTGCAATCACAGTTCTCCCTTGTGCTTCAATTCTTGCAAGAGACTCTCTTATTTCTTGGAACCATCCTTCCAGCCTTCTAACATCTTCTCTTACCCCAGTCAAATTAGTTTCCACTTGCTCAACTCGTCCCTCCATTTTACTCCTTACCATGCCCGAACGTCACCGCTCTGATACCAAATTAATAGAGTTTACTGCACAAATAGAAAATAACAGGAAGAAATACTAATGTTTTACACTGAAAAACACAGAATCTACTTCAACAAAGTCTGAGAATAACCACTGCAACACTGATAACTCCTAAATTACAGCATATAACATTATAGACTGAATAGAAAATGACTGAAATCAATACTAGCGACACAGAGCCAAAATACATATTACTAAGATTACGAGACATGAAATTTCTAGACATTCGAGAGGCTAGAACTCTCCCAAGGATTCTTTATTTTTCTGTTGAATATTTTTTCCCCCTACAGCTTCCTTCTTTCTCCAGATAAAACTGCCCAATACATGAGTAACTGTCAACAGACAGTTACTAAGTTTTCAATTTGTTACTTTTGGCCCTCATGGAATTAGTTTTTATGACCTGAGGCTTATCACAAACACTCAAGATTAATATTTTGCACTTATATTAGGTGGAAGCATCAGCTATCTTAGCCAGTTTTGTGCTGCATAATGAGCCTGTGCATCTGCTTTTTCTTAATAATTTGCCAATGATGCCATGATCTATTAAATCAATATTCAGGTTCTATGTGATGGTTGGTTTTTAAATACTTCCTCTATCCCAACTTATGAAAAGGCATTTGATAGCATGTTCACTTGATCACGTATTAATTAGTTGTGATAATTAAAGGGTTAGTTTGATGAAAAGAGGTGAAACTTAAACAATTTGAAAATTTGAAACTATGAAAGATGTTTAAAATGATTTTATTCAAATATTTTGAAACATTCAAAATAGAAAGCAAGTCATATAAATTGGGGAAAGCGTGTAATACTTGTGGCTTCTTGATACAATGGTGTGCGGAAAGTTGGTGTAGTTAATGATATAAAGACAGGACTTTTTGTATTCTGTCTGTTAATGTTGTTTGCAGGGAGCTGTTAATGGTTAGTGGCTTGCTGGACTTGAATACATACTTGGCCTTTTGAGTTGCTGAGGGAGACATTTTGGAGAAGTATACATTTAGTTCTTGCATCAGTTTCCGTACTCTACATAACTCGCCCGTTAGCTCTTCATTCCTACATAGAGTTGAGGGTAATGGAGAATTGTTTGGGCAGAAACAATTGTCTATTGGGGGGTCGTTCAATGATGAGATTGTTATGCTTTTCAACTATCTATCAGACGAAGGGATTGAAAGTGATTTGGCGTCCATGTAAATAGTTAGTTATCTATGGGCACATACTTTCAAGTTTAGTTGTGTAGTCAAAATTCAGTAATTCATATTTATTGTATGATTTTTCATCTACTTAAGCTTATTTTGCTGTAATGTACAGTAAATATTCTATCTTGTCTCAATTATGGCTACAATGTTCACTTTTTCAGCTGTTTCTGAGAGTTATAAATCTTACAACTTCCAAACAGAAGTCTGATGTGTATGGACATTGGAAGCAAGAATCAGTAATCGTGAAGGGATCAATATCTATGTAAACCAATTATCATGAAAGACAAAACTGAAAAGGCATTAAAACATATCAGAAGAAAACCCTTGGTAAACCAACAAAGATCTGAAATGCAAGGAGAAGCAACAGCAATCTTTACGTATAGCACAAGTATCCTTGATATGCATACAACCATCAGATTAATATGGAAGCAAGAATCATAGATTTTGTTCAATAAGGAAAATTATACTATTTCTTACAGTTAAGTTTCCCTCCGCATGCAATCAATTATTAACATCAAGAAACTAAGCATGACTTTTTCCACTACTATTCATGAGAGCGATGAAGCTAGAACAAGCATAGAAAGAAGCCACAGAAGATGAATTGAGGGAACAAGTACACCAAGCTTTCTCGAATTCCGATCAGCACTGTCAAAATTGATGTTGTACTTCATGCTCATGTTGGTGTACATCACTCCCCAGTACTGCCCTGTAATTTCACCTTGAGCACTACTCAAATTGCTCTGCTGCTTCGTTTCACTTTCATCAAACAACTGGTAAATGTAAGCCTCAGAAACTCCTTCCTTCCTCAGCGGAGTTCCAAGTCCAGATTTCAAATGCGAAACCAGCCCCTGTAAATACATCTCCGCGTACAGCTGGCTCTCCTCTGCATCCCTTACACCATTATTCACATGCTCATAGTTGCTTCCATCGCTTGGCCACCCTGTTTCCGTCACAATTAACGGAACATTCTCGTAACCGCTAACCGCCATGGCAGCAATCACGGCATCAATCATCATATCAAACAGGTTATGATAACGAACGGCCGTAACAACGTCATCACGAAAGTTGAACGGGCCTTCCTGAAACAGAGCGAAACCGACTGGAATCTCTCCGTGGAGCCTATAAACATTGTACGGATACACATTCACCAGGAGAGACGAGTTAGTTTCCTCCAAAAACTGAAGCACAGGCCTGATGATTAGCGAGCTGACCGGCTCCTGGAACTCGGCGGAGGAAGGAGGAAACGCCGTCGTAATCACGTTGATGAAGGAGAAAGTAGTGGAAACTGAGACGGTGCGAATTCCGAGGTCGTTCAGTGCGCGGTGCAAGTTTTGCATGGCGGGGACTACGGCAGCGGAAGGGTCAGAACCGCCGGAAGTAGGGGAAGTGATGACGTCGGAACCGACGGAGATGAGCGAAATACGAGCACGAGGATGAAACGGAAGCACATTGTTGTAAACCCAGAGAGTAGCGGCGGAGCGATTGGAAGCGAAGGAGCCAACGAGGTAGTTGGGGACGGTGAGGAGAAGAGAGATGTTGGAGTAGGAAAATGCTCGGACTAACGTAGGGCTGGGATTAAGGAGGCGTACGGCTGGGATTTTGAGTGACTGAAGGGCGGTGACGACGTGCTCCGGCGGTGGAGAGTTGGGAGCAGGGGAGTAGGTGAAGCCGACAGTGGTGGTTGGTACGGCGGCGGAAGGGGAGAGTAAGAGAGAGAGGATGAAGAGAGAGAGAAGGGGAGTTTTGAAGGAGGGAAGCATTTTGAAAACGTGAGGTCTTGGAGTGAAATTTTTGCTTACTTTATTATTCATTCAGCTAATTGCAGAATTAGAGGGAAAGAGAGAAGAAAGCGTAGGGTACGTATCAGCGCATGTTAGCAATAGTTGGTTCAATACGGTTGCAGGGTACTCTGGCGGTTACAAGAGGGAGGAGAAAATGATTTGATGGTTGAGGTTGTAGGGAAAAGCTTGTGAACCCTCATCCCATGATTCCACGTCAATTTGAAAAATGGCCATTTCAGTCGAAATAATGGACATTAAGCTAGAGAGCCACGCGTCCAAAGTGGTTTACAAGTTTAACCAAAATATGGTTTTGTGAATAAGAATGATTACATTTTTAAACCGTCTAAAAAGGCACAAATAACTTTTCTGTTATATAAATATATATAGACGGTTGAACTTATTTGACATGAAGGAAAATTAGGGAACTAAAAGATTGCTTTAGCTTCTAAGTTCAGATAGATGTGATATTATAGTATTTTTCTGAATTCCTTTATAGAATCATTTATGGCTTTGCCATTATTTTTAGGTTACCATAACTCACCGATTATTATAGATTTGTTAAGGTTATCATGTTCGATTTGATACAAATACCTATTATTCTAATCAATTAAACCTGAAATTTACCCTATAACTTAAAAGTGGATATATATATATATATATATCTTCCAAATGGCAAATAAGAAGGTACTAGTAAATCGCATGTAAAACGAGTTATCAACGACCGGAAAGCTTCTACTTTTCTTATGTCTTATTTTTAGTCGCAATATGAATCCATGTACTTAGTACACGTTAAATCATTCGATTCCTTTGTATTTGTTCTGTTTTTAAAGTTACACTTTGCTGACAAACTAATTAAACACCTCATTAACAGAAATCATTGGTGAAACAGGACATCATATTCCGCATTGGAAGACACAAGATAGACCATCTTTGTTAAAAAATTAAAAACTTAAAATCAAGAGTGTCATTATAGTTCAACTTTCACAGGTCAAGCTAAATTATAGAACTGAAGAGTGCATTCAATGTTTAGATACAATAAAGACTTAGAGCAAACTTCAACTTTTAGCACAAAATATATTCCTGAAGAAGGAATACATGGAAATATTCTCTAACTTGAAGAAGCTTAGTGTAGGAATACAATCAGCTTGCTCGGTGATATTACATTCCTGGATCGACGATATGAATTCATTACAAATATAATAAATACAGGCAATGAAATAAAATAGATGAAGAAAAAGTTCTAAAACGCTAAAAATCGCGGAGTCACTAAGAGCAAATCAGCAGTAAAATATATACAAATTACAAAAAATGAAGAGTAGAACCATCAGGATCCAACCAAGACATATCAACAATAGCCTCTTTACGCAAGCTGCAAGCCAAATTCTGTATGTAGTTGAGAGTTGAGACATAGTTCCGCTATATATGCATATCCTAAGAAAATTTTCTTCGGCAGAGTTTACTTGAGTACATCTCTGATTTCAGTATAATGCCCCGTTTGAAAATAAAAATTCGGGTTTGGAAGCTTGAAAACACGTCTTCCTAAAGATGAGCCAGTTAAAGCATCCATCTGGCTACTAATCACAGCAACGATCCGAAATCCTTCCTTTTGCAGTATAGTTCTTCCAACTGAAAAATATTCAGGTAGGTCCATTTGCAGTTCATTATCAGTTCTGCAATAGCATTACCATCCATGAAAGATCAACAAAATAAGGAGAAACAATAATTTAGTGAAAAATGCAAATAAGAGAAGACATATAGAGAAATTTAAACTGCATGATCTTCTGATTGATGTATTGATAGGTGGCAGTCATGTAATTGTGTAAATTCATCATACTTATGACATTTTTAACACCTTATTAATTGACTTTTAGCATCCCATTAGACCTAAAGATTGATTATAAAAAATACAGTATTACATCCAAAACATAATATGCGAGGAGGATTTTTGGATTTAAATAAGATCTGCTAAAAGATATTCATCTATTGTATTAAACCGTGTGATCATTCATTCTTGAAAGTTATGAACGAGTAATTCAGGAAGCAACAATACCTCATGATTAACGATGACCATCCACCAAATCCAGCAGAAATAAGGTATTGTGCTGTGGTATTATGTAGTCTCTCAGTCTTCCTAGACAAGAAAATCAGTTTCCACCCACCATCTTTAAGTATCAGGTACAGTTGTCGAAAAAATAGGTGCTTCAGGTATTTCACATCTTCAATGCAATCACTACAAACATGCTCCTTGAATCTGGATAAGAATAAGTATGTTAATTTGTTGTAGTTGGGAATACCAATCTGTTGGTCAACTCAAGCCAGGTACAAGAATATTGTTCTCTTAGGGTCTTCTGGGGTTACAGTTAATCAGAGGTTTCTATTGTCAGATCACAAAGGCGAATGAAAGTGATAATGTACTAGTACTGATTCCAATCTATACTCTGGAGAACAAAAGAACTTCAAAGCAATATAGATTCTTATGCAGAAAACTTTCAGCAGGTTAAATATATCCTGTCCGACTTGGAGAAAACATCAAAGCAAGTAAAGACATTCTTGACAAGAAAATAAATAGCTCTTTGAATCTAATTATCCCAAACCCAGAGGAAATGTAATCTTTTAACACGCATCTAGGTTAACATCCTACCGATTGTACTGTAGACAATTCCCAGAACAGTGCATTGCTAAGGGCATCTTAAGCTGATTTTTCAGTGTCAATAAATCGGAAAGCTGGTTTCATAAAGTATATGCAAAATTTTGTAGTTCCAATTTACAAATGCCAACTCAACTGAGATAATGTAGTGTTAGTGATAATGCCGACTACTAGGATGAGCATAAGAAAAGACCATCATATCAAGAATTAAAAACATTACCGATGTAGCACTTGGTAGGGATAGAAAGAATCTTCTGGCAAGAGGTCATCAATGTCCATCAACACAACGTCACAGCCATCAGGAAGTGGTTTGAGATTACTGAAGTATTGCTCTGCCAATCCAACTGTAATATTTAAGTCTTTCAGGTAGTGACCGTCTTTAATGTAACCAACAGCAAGGCTTTTGCAAATTGCTGGGAAAGAAGCTGAAGGCAAAAGATTTAGTTCCGCATGCAGAACAAAAGTTTTGCAATAGTTATAATCATCGGTGGATTTCCAGGTCTCAACAACACCAGCACTCTGAGTTTGACAAGACCGCAACATTACAGCCAATGTAATCAATAGGGTCATTAGCGAAACGCCAACTGTCACAAGTCCAGCAATGAGGACTGTGGCAGCAAAAGAAGTAATGTAAAGCCCCGTCTCCAGAGTATAATGGCTTCCTACTTCTGCAACAAGTCACGAGTAAATGATTATAATTTGGAGCTATTACTTAAACTTGTGAGAAAGAGATGACATGATTTGAGGCTCTCACTCCAAATTGGAAGATTACGATGACAGTTTTGCACTCATCAGGCCCTCAGTCTAACTTCAACTTCATCAGACCAAAAACAAGATGTTGATGAGCCAAAAGTATATGTAATTAGTCATATACTTCTAAAATTGCTATATTTTCTGGTGTTTTGTGTGTATATCTCATGTTATTTTATCATATATGTGTAGGTAATGAGAATTTTTTTCAATTCAAAGTAATATATATTACCTCAGTTCAACAGAGTATTACTCTCAATATATAGGAAATTTGGTCAGGATTCCTCAATCAATATCATATTTCTCAAAGTCTAGTTTCCAGCTATTCAAACGATTCATCATTTGGACTCTCCTACGCAAAGTTATTGGCCATTCTACCAAGTTGTGCAGCGTAGTGTGCCACACCAAAACTAGCACGAGCCACTATGACATTATACTTTTCCATCGTGACACGCTATGTCCTTGAGGGCATCAAATGAGCTTTTAAGGGCTATTTTGTCTTTTCAATGTTTTGGGAAATACTTTAGTACCTTGGGTATGAATCTTAATTCGAACTTGAAAAAGTAGGTTTAGGATTGCAATGAGATTGAATAGAGCAAGTTTATAAATCCTAGGAATTAGTCGTAGTTCATAAATTCCAAATTCTCGTGGAATGATATTCTACTCACTTTATATTATTTGTGCAACCCTCTTATACTGGTGTGTTCATTTGGGAGCCAACAAATGTGTTTGATGAAATTTTAGCATTCAGTATAAGATTTGCTAAGAAGGGGAGCCTTAGCGTAACTGGTAAAGTTGTTGCCATGTGACCAGGAGGTCACGGGTTCGAGCCGTGGAAACAGCCTCTTGCAGAAATGCATTGTAAGACTGCGTACAATAGACCCTTATGATCCGACCCTTCCCCGGATCCCGCGCATAGCGGGAGCTTAGTGCACCGGGCTCTGCCCTTTTTTATAAGATTTGCTAAGACCCTAGTGCAGTATATAGTCAATTGTAATCAGAAAAAGAAAGCAGGATGCACACCTGAACCTCCTCTGGTTGAAAGACTTTGAGCAGAAAATTCCCTCTCCATCATATGCCCGTACGCAGACATGGCTTTATCGCTTTGACGGGGAAATGTTAGCTCGACTAATGTCCTTCTAAGTGATTTACCAGTTTCCAATTGGAAGATAACATGGTTACCTGAAGAATGATGACACAACAAAATTGATCAAACCTGAATGTGAAAGTAGGAAGCTTCCAAGCTATATAATTGTCAACAGATTCCAACAATTTACAAGAAGCTTCCTTAAAATTTCATGCGAGTAGTTCCACATGGTACCTTCTTGCCCTATCACTCAAAAAAGACAAACAACTCAATTTTACAAAAAGTTACTTGCATAATCATAATTTGATCGCTTTCATTCATTATTAGTAGCATCCCAAAAATAACAACCTACCCCATTAATTTGGATGTTCTCTTCTCTTGAGGACACTACTCCAAATCTGAGTTTTACACTAAAAAAACACAAACAGAAAGCAAATCACTCTCAAAGTTTATAAGCTCTTATACAACAAGAATAAACCCAGCAATTAGATAACAATAATCAGAGTTACAATTCAGTCAATCTCGCCAATTAATTAGATTCTTTAAATGGGATTAATACGTCAGATGTTGTTGCCAAACAGGGTCAAAAAGCAATCCTCCAAAATTTAAGTTATTACCAAAAGAATAATACCAATATCAGCAATTAGATAATCATTTTTCTGTTTCCATTCAATGGGACAGAGGATAAGAAAACAACTTATCTACAAGCTTTATCAAGCTCATACCAAAACAAGAATATGAATTGTCTTCAAAGAAGATAATAAAAACCCCATTTTCAGTTTTGGTGAGTTTTGAGCTGGTTTCAAACTGAAACCTCATTAAATATATTTATCAACTGAACAGCTGAAGAATTGAATCTTGTTTCTCAATTACCTGAAATCCACGTTGAATTTTGCAGGAAATTGGAATGGACTGTAAGAGTGTCCCATCTGGATCATCTCGAATGTTTCTTAATCACCATTTTCAAAAGCTAGAGAAATGATGCTGAGAAAGAGGGACTATATAAAGGCATTAAGGCCAATCAGAAAAATGCGTTTTGTCCTAAAGATGAAATAATTGTGATATTTTGCGCTTGATTGATTTATATAGGTCCCATTGCAAGACTTTTATCATTTGATTTGAAACAAAGAAAAAATTGAAATAAAGAAAGTGAGTGTAATATCTCAAATCTCAAATAATATTACAAGATAAATCTGGATGAACATCTTTTGAGATATTCCATACAAGGTAAAGAGAGCATTAAAGAACTCTCAACGTTCTAATTCCAATATTCTAATTTCGTTTTTCACAGATAATAACAACGCAGTTTTTTAATGTGAATGTTTCAAATTTTGATAAAGAGAATATTTTACGTCATTATTTGCTTTTAATTTTTGAAAGAATAAGTATAAATTTGTATAGTAGAACAACTATGGACATATGAAGTACCTATGGAGTATACTTCTGTTGATTATGATGTATTTGACAGAAGGAGCTTTACTTTAGGAAAATGAGTATTTCCGGTACCAATTAAAACAAGACAAATGTTGGGGGCGAAATAATAAGGCGTAGCTAACAACATAAATTTTAATGACGATAAATCAGACGACGAAGAGAATTATACTAAAAGCGACAATATACTTTAATATGGTTTGGTAATTGACCTACATCAATAAGAGAATAAATTCTTTCCCTAAACAAAACTCTCCTTAATTTTTAGCATTCCATAATATTTTCCTACAAGAAAGAGATTTGTCAACTACGAAAGATATTTATATTTTCCTTTTAGGAAAATTAAATCACTTTATGATAAATATTCTATCATTCCTCCAAGTAAAATAAAAATCCAAATATAATAAGAAAATCAGATAAATCTAACAAAATGTAGATATCCAATTAAATAGTGGACAAAATACTACCCTTTTTATTTATTTAAATATATTCACCAAGACTTTTACCTCCTAAGATGATGGGGGAGAGAGAGTTTGGTCATGACCCCTACCTTGTATATTACTACAAAAAGAGAAGATTAATGGAGGGGGACATAAACCTGACCTCCTAAATTCCAAGTCCTAATATAGCTCTCTAGTTCACATCCTTACTAAAGGTTGTAACCAATCACCGTATTTAAGATAGACACCATAATCTAGGGAACGATTGTTACGAGGCATGAGAAAAGAATTCTAAATAGAATTTGAGATTGTATTTATCCCGTATTTGATTATAAATATTAGCTAATATTAGAATAAATTTTACACTAATATAAAAGGTGCCAATCCCATGAGATATCCTTATTAATTTATCATTGTACCAAACGACCCGTAAATTATCTAGCTAGCAGACATCTAATATGGGAGGACTCCCCCATTCACAAAAGAACCTAGAAGGTAAATAAGGGAGACTCTCCCCTTACAATACTGTACAATATACATCTACAATACATAAAAAGAGAAAAGAAGAAATAACCTAGTAAGAAAATAAGTTAGACGAGAAATTCTTCACTAAATCGTTCACCTTGACAAAAGAGAGAGCTTTTTTGAAATTCTCAGCCAATAATCTCTCAAAAGAAATAAATGAAACTGCCTAACCAAACATATTGTTGGAGAATGTATACGGTCAAAATCGTTTTCAACCTTTGTACGATTGGTGAAGATGGACCGAAGAGTATCTTCATAATATCGAGGTGAGATTTGAAGAAGGCACGAACAAGTTTCGAGTTTCGGAGTCAGATTAAATACCGAGCTCGACATCATTATCGAGCTCGAGTCCAAATCGAACTATACTAAGAAGCTGCGGAATCGAGCTTAAGAACCAGAGGCAAACCAATACCGAACCCAGGTCAATACCGAACCCCGAGTCGGCATCGAGTTCAAACCCACATCGAGCTTTAAAACCAATACCGAGTCCAATCAAGATCGAGCTCATGGACATGAGCCGTTACAGCCGCACTAAGGGAGAGAATCTCTACGGAAATTAGAGAAAAACTGATTTATCATGGGTTCCCCTCTATGTATTTTTAATTATATCTAAAGTAGGATCCTCCCACTATAAAATGGATGACTATATTTATGTAAAGGATCAAGTTTGGCATACATTGTAACAAGATATCATACACTCCCATATTGAAGAGTTATCCTTTTTTAGTTTCATAGATTGATTTATCTTGCTTAATCCATAAATCATCTTCTTTTTAACTTTGCTTATTTTTCATTCTCTACAGTCAACACTCGATATTTCTATTTACTCTTACGATTTGTGTCAAGTTATACCACATACCCTTAGAACTACGTACAAATTCAACTCTATCCGTTTTTCGGGTAAACAGTAAAAAAGATTTCACATTTCCTTTTGTAGTCACTGCGATGCTGGAAGGATAATGACTTTAGTCTAATATTAGCAAAAAGTGTTTTATTTTAAAATTTAAAACTCACACGCTTAAATCCCTAGCTCCGCCTCTGCTTCAATATTAGCAAAAATTCCTTCAATGGAGTCAAATTTTTTCTTAGCTAATGCTGATTATAACAATATTTGGATAAAGAGTCAGCTCACAGCTGGGAGGTTTGCCTCTATAAATATGGGAAATTCTCACATTCAAACATTGCTGCATAGTGTCCTGATGTAATTCAGCTGCATATATAGTTTACATGGTGGGTCTGAAGTCCTATTTAACCATTGTACCAATATAGTTGTTTATCCTCGAAAACGGATAACAATTAAATTTATTTATGGTTTTAACGATATGTGGATTAATTCAATATAAACGATAAATTACGTAAGATTAAACAGATAAAGGAGGTAATAAATTATCAAATCACTTGAGGAGGTTGATTTCAGACTTAACAACAGCCTTAATGAAATATCCGCCCTTGATCCCGGACACACAATGACCAAGCACTGATGAATAAGAACTAGAAGAAAATAATAGTATATTGCCTTGATGTGCGTGTTACAGTATGTTTTATGAATAATCAGACCCCTCTTTATATAGTAGGGGATTCCTACTCTAGGTACAATTCCATAAAAGGTAAATATTTTCCGTTTAACTAATCACCGGATTTTTGCTGGTACGCGCCGAGATCCACGCCATGATACCCGGCTGATCACAGATATCACGGCCTACTGTTAATCGTGCTCGGTTGCCTGGCGACGCTCTCTGAAGTTTTTTGGGATTAGGACCGATCCCGGGGTCATGGCCCTGATGTTCCCGAGGGTGGGCATTGTGGCCCCGGACCCTGGCTCGATGAGACCCTTGTCTCGATTCCGGTTTCTTATCATCACGTCTCTTACTCGATTTACTTTATTGAAAACCGGGCTATTTCATGGACCCCGTTTCACCCGTATACGATAGCAATTCTACTTTCAAGTGGATTTTCGAATATTCATTGTTTATAAACCACTAAATACTTGTACACTTTCTGTTCATTTCTTCAACCTAATTTCTTTTTAAGATCTCTCTATTTATAATGCCTTTTAGTTATTCACTCCAAATTCTCGTTATTGACTTTTTTCTTCTGTTACACAGGAAGAAAGGTTACGACATAGTGAAAATTAAGCTTATGCCTATTGTAAAAGATTTACGCGAGTACTATAAGCTTTAAGCTTTGGTGGTCCCCAATTTTTTCTCTTCTAATTTTCATTCTTGTTTATTTATCTATTTATAGTCAACCCTTTCTATAACAGATTCATTTGTTCCGATATATTTTTGTCTTTTATAGTAAATGACTGTTATACACCTATAATAAAATTTGATATTTAAATATTTTTTTGGCTGTTATAGATAAAAATTATCCAAAAATTAATTTTTTAATGTTATATATAAAAGATAAAAAAATTATTCAAATTAAAAATCTCAAAAGATATGCATATTTCTCTAATTAATTATTGAATAAAGCTAATACATTATTAATAAATTCATAACTAAATGTATAAAGAAATAAACTCTAAGGCAGACATTTTAAAGCTACATAGAAAAATAAATTCTTTCAAGATTGATGGAAGAACTTTATAATTATAGCTTGTTTCGTAGATTTTATTCTCTTACTAGCGATATAACGCTTGAATTGGCAAAGATTCGTGTCCAAATTTTCAGCAAAAAGGTATCCAATAGCTTTCCTTTGAAAACAATCTAAGAGCTTATCAATTAAATTTTCTATCTAAATATTTTTTTGAAATTTGTTCAATGGAAAAGATTCATGTGCATAACTTCAAATCTTATATCTTATGTAAGATAGAAACTTTGTTTAATGGAAAAGATTGTGTGCATTTTACAATTATTATATTAATCTTAAAGATTCTATATGGCTGTTATAAATGGGTAATTTTACAAAGAGCATTCTGTTATAAATATAGTTGTTGTTTTTATAGGTAAAAAGTTATTATAGAAAGGTAAAATATAACTTAAAATCGGTTCTGAGAAAAACTTGGCTTTTATAGTGAATGACTGTTATATAGGGATGTTGTTATAAAGAGGCATGACTGCATTTGTTTTCTCTTTCTTTTTATTTCCCAATTTATATTTTTTGATTATTTGCAGATGATATTGTGCTGATCGACGAGACACGCAACGGTGTAAACGAGAGGTTAGAGATTTGGAGGCAAACCTTGGAGTCTTTTGCATGTAAACGAGAGGTTAGAGGTTTGGAGGCAAACCTTGGAGTCTAAAGGTTTCAAGTTGAGTAGGACTAAAACAGAATACTTGGAGTGCAAGTTCAGTGGCGCGACTCAGGTAGTGGAGGAAGGCGTGAGGCTTGATTCTCAAGTCGTCCCTAGGAGAGAGAGTTTCAAGTATCTTGGGTCAGTTATTCAAGGGAATGGGGAGATTGACGAGGATGCACACATCATATTGGGACGGGATGGATGAAATGGAGGCTTGCTTTCGGTGTCTTGTATGATAAGAATATTCCACCAAGAATTAAAAGGAAGTTCTATAGAGCGGTGGTCAGACCGACTATGTTGTATGGGGCGGAGTGTTTGCCAGTCAAGAACTCTCATGTCCAGAAGATGAAGGTGACTGAGATAAGG
Organism: Nicotiana tomentosiformis; assembly: GCF_000390325.3. Lineage (NCBI taxonomy): Eukaryota > Viridiplantae > Streptophyta > Magnoliopsida > Solanales > Solanaceae > Nicotiana > Nicotiana tomentosiformis. The sequence goes on from NC_090814.1 coordinate 57,372,958, forward strand.
ATGTTTGAGATGGATGTGTGGGCATACCAGATTAGACATAATTAGAAATAAAGTTATCCGGGGCAAGGTGGGCGTGACCTCGGTGGAGAAAAAGATGCGGGAGGCGAGGCTAAGATGGTTCGAGCATGTGAAGAGGAGAGACATAGATGCACGACTGAAGAGGTGTGAGAGGTTCGCCTTGGAGGGCCAACAGAGAGGTAGGGGCAGGCTGAAAAAGTATTGGGGAGAGGCGATTAGGCAAGATATGGCGTTGCTCCAACTAACTGAGGACATGACCATGGATAGAAAGGTATAGAGGTTGAGAATTAGTGTAGAGGGTTAGGTAGTCGATCTTTGTATTTGTTTTGTTACAGCAGCTTTAGTACACCGCTTAGTGTCTTTCGTGTATTTTTTTGTCTTTCTAGACTTCTGTTATTACTTGTTGTTGCCTTCACTTTGGTTTTCTGATTGCACTACCTTAGTGTTAGTTTTGTGTTTTCTCTTAGTTTTTTAATTGGTTTGCTTGCCATTACCCCTTCCCTTTTATCTTTCCTCGGCCGAGGGTCTACCAGAAATAACCTCTCTGCCTTTTTAAAGGTAGGGATAAGGTTTGCGTACATACTACCCTACCCAGACTCCACTTATGAGAATACACTGAGTTTGTCATTGTTGTTGTCTCTATTTATTCTAAAAATAGATTATTTTTGCATCAATTATTGAACTGTGAAATAAAAATCTAAAGCTCTATCGATACAAGTAGAGGTTGTAATATTTGATTGCGTTTTACAAAGGATAAAGTTATCATTTTTTTTCTCATTAAGAAAGAGAGAAGCAGGAGAAAAGAAATAAAGACGAAATGGACTTTAACATGAAAATACTGAAAAGGGTTCAAATTTGTCTCTATTCTCCATGTGTTCAACAAAACAGAGGATCAAGAGATATATAATGAAGGAGAAAGTGGTGGTGTGGAGTAAATATTGAGAGTAATATATTTCATAAATTTTAATGAGTAACACATGACAAAAAAATAATATACAAGAAATTGGAGGACACAAGAACAAATGCAAAGCTAAATCCATGTTGGTTTTTTAGGATTTGTGAATTTATTTTTATAAGAATATAACTAGTTTGCCATGCGATAAGAATTATTCATAAGATATAAAATAAGACGGAAGACTAAATCACTGATTTGTATATTATTGAATTCTGGAGGCTCTAATACTATCTACTAGATATTAAAATAAGAAAAAATTACTAGAAAGTACTAGTCGCATATATTTCTAATCAAGCTCAAATTCTATTTTTAACCCAAAATAGCCGTTATTGTATATAATACATAAAACAAAATTTCACCTATTAAACGAAACTCAAGTGTACGCTTTATATTTGAAGTGATATAAGGCCTAAGGAGAGCCCTTGGGACAATTCAAGTTGAAAATTACAAGATAAACTAAAGTTCCAAATGAGTACGCGTAAGACTTAACTTGGACGAGCATATCTAAATATATATAAGGAGTTATATGGCTATCAACTGAAAGATCTTTGAGTCTACTTTCTACCTCTTCAAACCGTTTGTCATTTGGACATTTCTACAAGAAGTTATGATCAAATTACCAAAGGATGGCAGTGAAGTACTGTCATAGCGTCCGGGTCCGCATCCGAGCTTGGAGGAGGAGTGAACTGGGGATGCGAAGCATCTGGGGCAGGGTCTGAAACCCAAAAATTTGGGCCTATAAGTACAAAGTAGGGGAGAGAGAGTATTTTGAGTTTTTGGGGTTAGGATTCTTGAGGTCAAGAAGCAATTTTAAGCTCAAATTCAAGTCCAACCAACTAAGGTAAGTTGTTAATGATATTTTGGATTGATTCTTACTCAATATACATGAGTTCTAATATCATTCTTACATCCAAATTCTAAATTTCATCATCAAATCCTCAGAACACAAAAAATACCAAAGTTGAGATTTTCAAGATTGATCTACTAGAGTAATTCTAATGCTTCAAACTCGTTTATTATGAGTAGTTAGAAATATTTGAAACATTTGTTACAAGTTTTAATGGTTGAAAGATTGGATTATAAAACTCTAGTTCATGGCATGAATAGTACTTTTGAGAAAATGAGAGAGAAGATGAATAATAATCTTAGCGATGAAATTGATGAATACAATGAACCTATGAAATTATTTGTTACAAAAGCTGGAAGTGATCCACTAAGTAATCATCCGAATTGTATATTTTGCAAGTGTTGATTATGGAAGACGATGAATAGTAACTTGGTGGCATTAGACAATTGATGTAGTATCATTAATGACTTCGAATGAGTATTAGAATATAAGAATGGAGTTGAATGGGCTAGCATGTGAATCTATTCAACGATTTGAGTTGTTAGAGGGTTGTAACCAACTTATGAGCTATAAATGGATATTTATCAATATTTTAAGTCATTTTAATGTAATTAGGATATCTAATTGTAGATATCGACTTGTTGATGATGTTTGAGCATTTTAATCAACATTAAAACGATGAAAGAAGTTTGAAAGCTTGTGAATGTTAATAAAACGAAAGCGAGGTAAGTTGATTAAAACTTACGCTTCTTGAGGGATTTTCTTTAAAAGTATGTTTCGAGTTAATGCGTAAGTTGTTTACAAATGTGCTTTCATGCTTGTGGGGACAAACAAGTACGGATGTCTCCATGTACTAAAATATTATGTTGCATATGTAGTGTCATATTGTTTCATAAAATTTTATTTTAAATCTTGTTGGCAAAATGATACGGTAAATGTTATAAGTTTTTTTTATCAAAATTTACATATTTGAGTGCTAAAGATAAATTTTCATGAAAAGTATTTCTTTTGAAAATTGATAAATAGAATAGCACTTGTGGTATCTTTATAAATGTTGATGTTAAATTGCTAAAGGTTTTAACATGTAAAAAGGTTGTTTATTTAATTTTTGTTCAAATGGTTTATATTTTCTATTAATGCTATGATTTGATAAAATAAAAAAAAAGATCCTTTGAGGCTACTATGCTATGAATCTATTTTGGAGTATCAAATATTTTGGGAGTTACTTGTGTTCACCGAGATTGGCTTCAGATATATTGTGTTCGTCATCATGAAACTACACGTGCCGGTGTAGGCGTAGGCATTTTTTGGTATAAACTACAACAGAGTGCTCTCCCTTGAGAGGGTACTATTTTGTGCTATTATTAGCAGAGAGAATTATACAAAAATATAGTCCACCCATATATGTTGCAGCAGAATAGCCTGGTTACAACTTTGCAAATCTGTAGCCCATTAACAATAGGCCATAGTTCGAAAAATGCGCATTTATTTATTTATTTATTTATTATGTAGATCTTCAAGCATGAAAACTGGGTGGTTTTTTATTCTTCTTCCCCAAATTTGTATATATTCTTATTCCAGCTACTAAAAATGCAAATTCATATATATATATATATATATTGCAACTCGAAAACTTTAAATTTTCTTCTTTTTCAAGTTCCAAATAGTAAAAAAAAAAAAAAAAATTGAAAAAATTATTGCACGTTCATGATTTGGCAGATAAATCAACAAGGAAAGTCGATTTATACATAGATTGTTCAAGAAAATAAAAATAAAAATTGAACATATAAAATTTTTAATTTTAGAGTTAACCGGATATGTGCATTACATGTATAATGATGTATAACTTTGTATAAACTTGTATATATAATCTGTAATAATGTATACAAAAAAAAAAAATAAGACAAAGAAGAAAAAGAGAAGAAAGTGTCAAACTTCCATGGATGCCTATTATACGTGTACAATATATATACACACATAAACATTAAAAATATAGATAATTTATACAACATTGTACACAGATATACACACACACATATATTTATACAATATTGTATAAATGTGTATAAGCACTACCTATACAATATTTACACTAGAAAATACCTTTTGTCCATCATTACATTGCAGTTTTCGGTGGTTGCTGGTGTTGAAATGTTCCGATGAGGTTTTGGAATTCAAATATGGGCTTCACCAGTAGCAAAGGATGGAAATAAAAACTGAGCAAAATAAAAATATATGAGACGAGGTCACCGGAGATGCTCTTTTAGGCAAGATCTGAAGTTTTTGGACTGATAGGCCAAATTTTATTGTGGTTCCTTAACCTTTTTTTGTCAATGAACTCAAAATTCGAAACCTAATTGACATAGAATGCGAGGATTAAAGAGCCCTTGTGCACATCTGTATAGAGCACAAAAATTGCTAGAATGTTGTGGTATTTGTTTTTGTTTCTTCACTTGAGTGCTCAAAAGTAATTAATACGAGTGTGTACAAAATAATTCTGTAATTTTTAGGGAGAGAGTGAAGAGAGATTGAGTATGTTGGGAAAGAAGAAAGAAAAGAAAAAAACCTTATAAGTGTGTCTTTAATAATGAGCTAAAGGTTGAAAAGTTTCTTTCAAACCCAATTATATACAACGTGGGCCAAACTTGGTAAGGACTCCAAATCTAGGCCATTTTGGTTGGGATATTGGGCCAAGTGATAAGAGCCGTAATTCTTCCTTATTAGTACGGCTAAGCCAATTCGTACGTCACTACGATGAGACGATCTGAGCAAGTAGAGTATATGATACTTGCCGCTAGGTACATAACCTAGTTGATCTTCTTGTGTCGGTGATGGTATAGTACTCCCAGTGAAAGGTAAGGATGAATTTCTTATGTTTAGGCCTAAGAATCCGAAAGTGATTTCAATGATTTAAAGCAAATATAATGATTTTGTATGATTTTATTCAAAATCTTGGATTGATATAAATATTTTAAAAGTTTATATTGTAGGTTATATTTCACTTGTCTTTTATTTAAAATGATAAAGACCATGAATTGATAAAAAATTTTATCGTTTTATATCAAATATTGGTGCATTATTTTTATGAAGTTTGTCCCAAGAACTTAAGTTAGAGAGAGTCTATGACACTTATTGAGTACCATCGTGGTGTACTCAATCCTTAGGGGCCTTTCTTCAGGGTTCTATTTTATTTACGTATTTCAGGATGAGATGTGTCATGTGATGTGTGGACGGGACTAGGATGACTCTCTTTCCGAGGTATGATGAAGCACCACTTTTATCTCGTGGTAGCTATCATGTTATTTATTATTTTTTTTATTAAAATTATTCCAAGTAATAGTTCTATTCTTTGGTATAGAGGCTCCATAGATAGTTGTGTTGGATGTAAAAATAGGGATGTGGATAAAGGAATAATTATTTAATTTGATTACATCATTTTTTATGAAAATTTTCATGTAAGATTTTGGAAATAAAAAAATACTCTATGACTTGATTTGAAAATGTACAAGATTTTCAATTGGCTTCCGCAATTATATTTGATTTGACATATGGGTTGGTTCGCTCGGGTCGGGTAGTGTGCCGGGTGCCAGTCATGTGAATTTGGGTCGTGACAAAACATCTCCATAAAACTTCCTGTGGGACTTTGTCGTATATGTTTTCTAGGTCAATGAACACCATATGTGTCACGACCCAATTTTTTCTATAGGCCGTGATGGCGCCCAACTTCGCCGCTAGGCAAGTCAACGGTGAACTAATCATGTAATTACCCTTTTAATAAAATTTTTATGTAGTTAAATTCCATTTATTAAGAAAATGAGGAGTAGAAAAATTCAGTAAAGTAAAACGAAGGCTAATGAGTGAGCAAATACAATGACAAAAATACTCCAAAACCATAAAGTCTACTAGTATGTGTTCCAAGATCTGGTGTCACAAGTGTATGAGCAACTAGTATGATATCCAAAACTCTAAATACTATCTCAAATAAAAGTAGACAGAAAATAGATGCAAAAGAGAGACTCTAGGTGCTGTAGAACGACTCAGGAAGCAACTCATCACTAGGCCTCGGGGTAACGAGGGTGCGCACCGATATGACCGCCAGATGCACCTGCCTCAGATCCTGCACAATTAGTACAGAAGTGCAGCGTGAGTACATAAACAACATGTACCCAGTAAGTATCTAGTCTAACATCGAAGAAGTAGTGATAAAGGGTCGACATCAACACTTACTATGGGCTAACAATAGAATACATAAATTTTAAATAAGCATGGGTTATGTAAATAGTAATAATAACTCAATAACAAGCGGTGAATAAATAATTCTTTCACTAATAGTAAATTTCAAGTCAATTTCTGTAATTAAATAATTATAACCTCTCAAGCCATAAAATAATATCAAGTATAGTTAGGCTCCGAGTATTATCACGCACGATTTATGCCGAGGTCGTACGGCCTGATCCTGAATAATGTGTATACTGCCGAAGGTCGAGCGGCACGAACCATAAATGCATCTATTCTACTGCCGAGGTGTTTGGCCCGATCCACAAGAAGAGAGGATACTTTATGAACATCCGATTTAAAAGCTATTACAAGGCTAATACACAAAGAAACACAATTTTTATTAACGGTCAAGTAACCTGCCAAAACTCGAGTAAGTGAAATTCGGTCTTTTACAAATCCTCTGACAAGTTTCATTATAATTTAGGCACTTTAATTAACATGTAGGGTGCAAACATTACAAGTATTTTATGATTTGGGTCATAAACTACCCGGACATAAGCATAATTAGTAGCTACGCACGGACTCTCATCACCTCATGCATGCGTAGCCCCCACAATTAGAAGCAAATGGTAATTTAAATCACCTATGGAGCAAATTCCCTCTTATAAGGTTAGGCAAGAGACTTACCTCGTCTCAAAGCTCACTTTCCGAACCACAATTCGTTCTAAAGCCTCAACTCGGTGCCGATCAATCCGAAACTAGTCAAATGTTATATAAATTAATCAATACATGTTCAAAAGTTCATAATTTAACTATTAAAGTAATTACCCAACCCAAATTGGAAGATTCTTAAAATTCACCCCCAGGCCCACGTACCCGGATTCCGAAAATTTTTAAAGATAAATATTACCCATAATCTCACGAACTCAAATATATAATTTTCACCCAATTCCATAATCATTTTCGTGGTTAAATCTCATTTTTATCAAAACCTAGGTTTCTTAACTAAACCCATAATTTTTACAAATTTTCATATTAAAATCTACCCATAATCTATGTATTTAACTTACATTGGATAGAAATTACTTACCTTCAATAGCTAGGTGAAAACCCATCTCTAAGAAGCTAATCGCCCAAGAAGTAAAATATATTAGCAAAAATGGCCTAAGTCCCGTATTAAATGGACCCTTCTGCCTCCAGCGATTTTCGCTTCTGCGGAGGATCGGCCGCTTTTGCGGCTCCGTATCTGCGGAAAAAGCATCGCATATGCAGATCTTCCACAGCTAGCATACTTCCGCATCTGCGGATAATGGCCCGCTTCTGCGAGTCCGCGTCGCGGCGCACGTGCCACACCTGCGGCCTTGCCTGCTTCTACGCTTGCCTTCTTCGCACCTGCGCCTTCGCAGGTGCGGTCCTTGCTCCACTTCTGCGATCCCTGGGCAGCCCACGCCACGCCGCTTTTGCGGTCGTTGGCTCGCTTATGCGAGCTCGCACTTGCGGCTAGTTCCTCGCAGGTGCGATTGCATCAGAAGCTCTGTTGCTTCAGCCATTTTCTCTAAGTCCAAATGACTTCCGCGCATCGTTCGAATAGCATCCGGGCCCCCCGAGGCCTCGTCCAAACATATCAACGAGTTCGAAATCATAAAACGGACTTTCTCAACCTCACGAAACACGAAAAAAAAAAAACTAAGAATCACATTTCAACCAAATCGAATCAACTTATGAACTTCAAGTTCTTGCAACTTGCCCCGAATACGCCGAATCATACTTAAACTACTCGGAACGATACCAAATTTTGCGTGCAAGTCTTAAATCACCTTACGAAACTATTCTTGGGCTCGGAATCCTAAACGGACCTCGATAACATCAAAACTTACTCCAAACCAAATTTAAAAAACTTTAAAATCTTCAATAAGCCAACTTTTAATTTTGGCCGATCCTAGAAAAAACACAGGAAAAAGGGAAAGTCAGCAAAGTAAACGGAAAGTAAGGGAGCCAAGACTTCAATAAAACAAGTAACTTACTAGTCGAGGGGGGAGCGAGCCCAAACCTTTTGAAGAAGCCCGGCCACTCACGAATCCCTGTAATGTGAGGGAGGAGCCGACCGACCCAACCAGAAATGACCTCGACCAAAGAAGGAGGCGAGGTCTTGGCTGCATAAGAAAAGAACAAAAGGTCAGAATCCACGACTAAGCAAAATAAAGCAAGTACCTACATGCAGGGGAGTTAGGCGCTTACGAGTGCAATTCCAATCTTCAGGGAAGTCATCGATGTTGGCCACCACGTTCTCAGTTCTAACAAAGAAAAAATTGAGCCAGAACTGGCGGTTAACCTTGTCATCCATCTTCACCACCAGGAACTTGCCTCCTCCATGGCGAAGGTTCAATATCGTCCCCTTATAAAAGTTGAGGGTGAAAAAGTGCATCAAGTCTCGAAGTGTGATATCGAGCCCGGCTAACTCTGCAAACTTGGTAAGCATCCTTATGAGCTTGTAGACATTCGGCGCGAGCTGAGCCGGGAAAACACCGAAGAAACGACAAAATTCATCCGCCAGCGGAAGGAGAGAAATAGTGTAGCCGGCGTGAAATAGGTAGGCGTAGAATGCGCAATATCCAGGACGGTGGTCTTGCACCGCATCCCACCCGGGAGGGATCAACTCGACGTGATCGGGAAGGCCGTATTTAGCCTTAAGCTCTAATAAATCAGCCTCCTTCATTGCCGACTTAAAGGTTTCGGGTTCGACTTCAGGCAATTTTGAGAAATCGGACCTGGATCGTACGAGGAACTATCTCTTCCATCGTCAGGAAGCTTCTGTCCTCAACAGCAGTGGGAATGCTCTTAGCATGAGGAGGAAAAACTATCGCTAGAGGGACCGGGTCACTTCCCTCGCTGGACTCAGAAGGTACATTAGACATGTTTTAAACGAAAGAGAGGAAGGTATCAAACAACGGAGGATTAAAAACGATGAGGATCGCTGGAACAAAGGGAAAAGATGCACAACAATGGAAAAGGAAGAAGAAGATATAAGGTTTCGATGTAGGAAGTCTGTAAAGTTTGGGATTACACCCTCATATCCCTATTTATAGGAATTCAGGCGCCAGAACCAAGAAATTGGCTCATCATTACCTAGCATCGGAATTGAAGTGGCAGGACCAATCAGGAGCCCCATGCAAAATAAAGCGACGCATCGGGAATACGCATCATGATGATGCACGAGGTCATGACGTCACCTTGATTCATGGACAACACAACTCCAAAATTTGCAGCTCACGAAGGGCCACTTTTCTAGCTCGCCTCAATCATCACGAGCCGATCAGCTCGTCTAATCGTTTTGACCGTAATGAACATAATTCGCTCATCAGGCCCGCCTGAGGTCGGCCTCAATAAGCGGAGGGGCTAACTGTATGGGTCAAAATCTGTCCTAAAATATTTAAGATAAGATAATACTAAAGAAAGAATTCTCGAGCCGTCGTTAGTCGAGGTGGACTAGGAAGGAGCGAAACTTATAGTCGAAGAATCGACGAGAGCCATGGTCGAGATGTCAATAATGGTCGAAGTCGAGCACCGTTGATAAAGCTGTAACAACTAGTTTTCGAAATAGGATATTAAAGAGAATATTCTAGTGGATTCTCTGCACTTGTACTATTAAGGTTTACTAGGAATATGTCTCATATAAATAGAAAAAGAGACAATGATATGAGGCATGTGATATTCATTTGTAACAAGATACTTTGACAAAAAAGATTCTCTCTCTCTCTCTCTCTCTCACTAAGATACAAACACCACCTTTTCACTAAGATTCTTGTCTGTATTATTCCATACTTTTTCATCAGATCCGAGAATAATTCAAGCATTCAAGGATTTGTGTGTCACTCATCATTGTCAAGAGGAACAACCATCCCGTTCATCCTTTATTGGGTGAATCATTCCTCCTATTTACTTAAGTGTCATTTATTGTTATTCATTGCCATTAAATGCCACATTATTATTCATGATTTTTGGAATAGTTATTGCATACTGTTATCACTATTCGACCAAATCTATGTGACTTTATCACACCCTTGGAAGCTACGTCTAGAAATATTATTGTTAACTAATTTTAACCCATAATCACATAAATTTGATTATTTGAACCGAGAGTCATATTTTTGGTCAAACATATACTTTATTAATAAGTTATCATAATCGCTTTGTTTTTAAAGGATTGCACGCCGAAATTTGTCGCTAATAATTGACATATCTAAAACGTTGTGTCCCCGTTGCACTCAAATTCCGGGTCCGCCTCTAGACCTACTAACATTTTTACCACTATAGTGAGTATCTTGCATGTTTCACGTACATTTTGTGCATCTGCACACTCACTAATCTTTCTTAAAATATGTGACGACAAATACATTCTTTCTTAGAAGCTTGAAGACAGCAGGATTTCTCTGAGATAAAATGAAACTAAAGAAAAAGAAAAAGCAATGCTTTGGGCTTAGGCTCATTCAGAATATAGAGTCAGTAAATTCAAAATGAATATGATCTTAATACATTTATTATTTTAATTATTTTAGAACATACGTAAACAATATATATAATAAGTTCAATTGAACTAAGAAAACTTGTCTCTCTATTTGTGTATGCCAATATTGAACGAGACTACCATCATGAAATAAAAAAATCCAGTCCACTCGTATGTCGTATGACTATTTAACTCTAATGCTTCTTTTCATAGATATTCATATGATTCATGTCGAAAATATAATGTTCGATCGGTTGAATTCTTAGCTGACAATAGCAGACATTTGAAAATGTATACTCCCCTTAGTTATTCCAACTTCCAAAAGTCACTAAACTCTAATAGCATGACAGGAAGCGTAACAATGCCATGCCAAAATCCAAATTGCCTAGTAGGAGTAAAAACAAAATGAAATGGGTCACCATTCATCGGCAATTAGGTAACCATATCTCTTTTGATATTTGAGCCACAAATATACGAGTGATACTCATTATTTTAATCTCATCCACGTGGCACCATCCCATTAACTGCTTATCTCAGGCTGAAACTTTAGTATCTTGCATATTTTCTTCTTCCTCAGTGTAAAACCTTAATTCACAATAATGGACACTAGTGTCACGTGCTGCGCACGTGCAGCTCTCCTCCCTAATGTTTCTTCTCAACAATATTCAACTACTGCATTAGCAGCTCCTAGGTCCATTTCCCCATCATTCAGCATCAGGGTACATCCTATATATATATATATATATATATATATATTTGATTGTATATTTATAGAGTAAGCATAGATTAAAATTTAATATAACAATGGTATTATGAGTTTGTTGCAGAGTCTGAAATCAAGCTCTTTATTTGGGGAATCATTGCACGTTGCCCCTAAATCATCACTCAATGTTTCTAAGACTAAAAGCTATTCCCTAATGACTAAATGTGAGATTGGTGATAGCCTGGTAAGTTTGTTCATTAGTCTAATTTTTTTAAGAAAGTGGAATCTCATAAAAATAAGTAATGATTTGGTCTATATATATATATATATTTGTGGCAGGAAGAATTTCTTACAAAATCAACATCAGATAAGGGGCTGATCAGTCTAATGTTATGCATGGGAGAAGCACTCAGAACAATTGCCTTTAAAGTCAGAACAGCTTCCTGTGGAGGAACAGCTTGTGTCAACTCTTTTGGAGATGAACAGCTTGCTGTTGATATGCTTGCAAACAAGTTGCTTTTCGACGTATGATCGATCACTGTTTATATAATAATAATAAGTATACAACTTTTAATTTTAATCACAGTTTGACAAAATTAAAAATTATGTTTAGGCATTGACTTATTCACACGTCTGCAAATATGCTTGTTCTGAGGAAGTACCTGAGCTCCAAGACATGGGAGGCCCTGCTATAGGTTGGCTTAAATAGATATTTAGCACTGAATTATTTTCACAAAGCTGATGTTTTTTTTTTTGTGTCAAAATGAACAGGAGGATTTAGTGTTGCTTTTGATCCACTTGATGGATCAAGTATTGTGGACACAAACTTCACAGTTGGAACCATATTTGGTGTGTGGCCTGGAGATAAACTAACAGGAATCACAGGAAGAGACCAAGTTGCTGCGGCCATGGGTATATTTGGACCTCGTACTACATATGTTGTTGCTCTTAAAGACGTTCCTGGCACACACGAATTCCTCCTCCTCGATGAAGGTTTGAACATTAACATTGGCTAAGTTTTCGCAATATGCTCCTAATTCACTACATTATAAACTATGTCCAAAGTTTAATATAAAAGTAATTGCAGAAAGTATCTTAAATGCATCGATCCTTATTCTTGAAACAACGATAGAAAAACATTGAACAGACATCTTGGCAGAATTTGGAATTTTGTAAACAAGATTTTCAAAGATAATGCAGCTAGAGACTATTCTTTAAACCTGTATATTTGAATTCACAAATCCAAACTTAGTGATTAACAATGGTTTCCTCTTATCTCAAGATTCTAACCATGTTTTGTTTGGTTTTCAGGGAAATGGCAACATGTCAAGGACACAACAGAAATTGGAGAAGGAAAAATGTTTTCCCCTGGAAATTTGAGAGCCACATTTGACAATGCTGATTATGCCAAGGTTTCACTATCAATATTCAGTTTTCTTTTAAACTAATTACATTTGTATGCTTTCCTAGTATCTATTGCAATGACATCACTCATTCTTACATTTAATTCTTTACTACAGCTGATCGATTACTATGTCAAAGAGAAATACACCTTGAGATACACTGGAGGAATGGTGCCTGATGTTAACCAGGTAATTTCATTAAGTACTCTTTCGAAATCAAGTACCCTTTACTTTTTAACAGTAAATTCATACTTTCTTCTTCTTCTCAAATGTGCAGATAATTGTGAAGGAGAAAGGTATTTTCACAAATGTGACATCTCCAACTGCCAAAGCCAAGCTAAGACTACTATTTGAAGTTGCACCTTTAGGATTCTTGATCGAGAAAGCTGGAGGTTATAGCAGCGATGGGAAACAGTCAGTTCTAGACAAGGTGATCGGAACTTTAGATGAGAGGACTCAAGTAGCATACGGTTCCAAAAATGAGATTATCCGCTTTGAAGAAACACTCTATGGATCTTCAAGGCTTAAGGCTGCTGAACCAGTTGGTGCTGCTGCTTAATTGAGGGTTTAACTGCAGCCACCTCATAATTCTTTCGAGAAATCTCTAAATTTTCATGTATAGATGTTCAAGGATGTTAATCTATCAGAGTACAAAGGGACGAAGGTTAAGATGATCATGATGTTAAACTTGTGAAGAAAAGGGGAGTCAAACAATTTTCTTTTTCTATATATATTCTTGGTGAGTCTTTGTTTCTGAAATATAATCTTGTACGGCAACTCTCTCAAATGCTGGAGGGCACAAAAGGAGAGCAAATTAAAAGAGATGATTTTATGGCTGTATCATTTGATTTACGTTGAAGTATCATAAATTGGCTAATGCACCTTCGTCCCCTGACTGATCAAACTCAATTCTGTTTTTTAACTAATGCACGAGTGAGACTTGGGATAGAGGATCACAAGCATGGATTTTGCTAAAGAAGAATGAAGTTTCTATATAATCCAGAAACATTGGATTTGTTAATAAAAGGTATAGCAAGAGGATTCACCTAATCAAAAAGTCATTTCACACAGAAGCACTAACTTGTGGCTTGTTTACCCGAAAAACGGATAGAGTTGAATTTATTCGTAGTTCTAAGGATATGTGATATAGCTCAATACAAATTGTAAGGATAAAAGGAAATATCAAATATGGACCGCAGAGAAGACAAAATAAACACAGTTTGTAACGAAAGCGATTTTTTGGGACTAAGCAAGATGAATCAGTCTATGAGACTTAAAAGAATAACTCTCGAATATAAGAGAATATGGTGCTTGAATTACAATGTGAGCTCCAAAAAACTGCCTTTCCAAAAATGATAAAATCTCTTCTTTATAGTAGAGGGATCTTACTTTAAATATAATTAAAAAATACTCAGTGGGAGATTCATGATAAATCAACTTTTCCACAATTCCTGCCAAGATTCTCTCATCTTAGTGGGATTGCAACGGCTTTTGTCTGTGAGTCCGATCTAACTCGGGCTCTTGATCTCGGCTTGAGCCTGATTCTAACTCGAGCTCTCGATCTTTGGCTTAAGCTCGATTCTGACTCGGACCCTTGAATTGATTCGGGGTCAATGTTGGTTGGTCTCTGGATCATGAGCTTGATAGCTTTACTCTGCATCATAGTTCGATTTAGATTCGAGCTCGATAACAATATCGAACTCGACATTGATCGGCCCCTCGGGTTCGAAGCTTGTTTGTTCTATCTTCGGAACCCATCTCGAAGTCTCACTTCGATCGATTATCATTCAAACTCGATCAGACGTGCGAAGGCCGAAATCTATTTCGACTGTATACAGATAGTCCCCTCGTTTCTCAGGAAGAATGTGGTGAGAAACGATATGATTTTTCAAAGGCTCGATCGGATTTTAACCTGACGTTTCTATCGGGCTCGATCATGACGCATGTGATAGCTGTTCTGTCGGTTTAGTCTTTCAAGGCATTTAATGCATGTCAGACGGTGGTCGGCCACCGCTGATACTGAACCGCCATCGCTTAAACCTATAAATAACCCTTCCTTTTATCATTTACCACTTTTACATCTTCAATCTTACAAATTTCCCAAGTCCCTTTTCGTATTCTCTGACTTACCCGCAAATATGTGATTTCTCTTTGCAAAAGCCCCTCTTCAATTCTACCAAATCTTTGTCACTTTCTTCTATTCCTCACCTTTGAATTCGAAAATGGCGAAAACATCACAAACCGTTCCTCAGAAAGAGAAGGCTACATCTTCACAGTGTGCCGCCGATGAGACACCGGCAGAATCACGGCCTGAGGAGTGCGTTCCCGGGGCGTGTGTTATTACTTCTGATTTTAAGGTCGATAAAGGCTCATCGGTCCCCGGCCAATGTGAGCTAGTATCAAGGTACATATGTTCGATAACCGAGAAGCACCTCAAACAGCTAAAGAAAGATTGCAATTGGGATAAAAAAGAAATAATAATTCCTACTTCTGACGAAGATATCACCACTTACGTGAAAGGGTTTTTGAATGTGTATACTTACCCTTTCACATTAGATCCCCTCGAATTCGTTATTATTGACTTCTGTCGTTAATACCAAATAACCCTAGGCCAGGTCCATCCTTCTTTTTGGCGGATCGTTATCCTGATCCGATACTTTGTGAGCAAAATCGAGGGGATGCCGTTCACCCTCGACCATCTTATCTGATTGTACCGGCCTCGACTTTTTCGAGGAGGGTTAATAAAACTTCAGCATCGGGCTACCAAGGCTCTGTTCTCGAGCATTGATGAGGACAGGGATCGGGCTGGATGGGCAGGTTCGTTCGAGTGAGGACTTCAGACCTAATTCCGACCGAAAAGATGCCCTTTCCCGAAAAGTGGAATATGAAATGTAAGTGTGATTCTGCTATTACTTCTATTTTGTTCTTTCATTTCTTTTCTGATCGACACTCTTCTTTTTGTGATATAGCGGTTCCCTGGATGTCCAGAGCAGTTCCCGATCTCAAGAACTGGGTACGAGCTCTTGTTTCGACCTCCACATACGCCGAGCACTCATGACGTGATTTGTCAAAGGGTCGGTGGGAGGCCAATAATCATGGTAAGCCCCTTTCTCGTACTCTTTGATAATTCGAACGAGATGGTTTCCAAATATTTTAATAAACTTTTCCATATGCAGGTTTGGGCAAAGATGCGGTTTTGAGGCCCTTGTCTAACGAGGAAGAAACTTTGGCTTATGTCCCAAAGCCGGTGAAGGGAAATAAAAGGAAAAGAGTGTCTGTTCCCGAAGATCCAAAATCGAAGAAGAGGACGGCTCGTAAGCCGAACAAGAATGCCATTCCTTTGACCGTGGAATCAGTTTTGCGTCTAAGGGACGAAGAAGAAGAAGAAGAAGAAGAAGAAAATGATGGGTCCGCGCTGGCTGCCCGAACGAAGAGAACCACCGATGCCCCATCGACAGCTGGATCGATGATGCTTCATGAGGCTCCGCCTCGAACTGAGGATATACCGGGGAAAGATTCGGGTGGAATCCCTGAATTATCGGAGATCAAAGACGCATCTCATCGGAGCCAACAGATGGGGGATATGTCTGAAGGGGCCCTTGAATCCCTTCGAACCGAAGAGAATGCTCCAAGTGATTCATTTGGGGCAGCATCAATCGAAGATTCGCCCACCTTTCCCATTTTTTCTGTAGGGGTGATTCGGGAAGCCCAAGCTTTGGGGGCCCTCGATCTAGACATGCCTCACAATGGAGAGGATCCCTTTCGTGACCTGTTTACCGGTATCGAGGACGTTGCCGGTACTAGTGAATCAGATCTTTTTCACAAGGTGCGGCAGGCTTTGAATCAAGTAAGCCTTAAAATTATTTTGTCGGTACTACCTTTATGTTTACTTTTCGTTAACTTCATTTTTGGTTTCTTTGTAGGCAGCAGCAGTTCATCGAGAAGCATGTTCTCGGTCCCAAAATGAGTTGCGTCGATACGAGGCCGACCTTCAACGAGTTACTGATGAGAGGAACTCCCTAAAACTTCTCTTAGGGCAGAGGGAAGAGGAAATAAAGGACCTCCAAGCTGAGTTGGCCAAGGCTTATCGAGATCCGACCGATTTGTCTGAGCAGGTAATGATACTTTTAAAAGCCTATGGGCTTGATACCGGAACGATGGCTAATTTTTCGGTCTCACAGTTGCAGCAAAAAATTGAGATGATCGGGAAGCTTCGTGGGGAGGTCGACGTGATAAAAGTGGAGTCTTTGCAGTGGAAAGAAGGTATGGACCGCTTTGCTTCAGAGAAAGAAACTGCTCGAGCCCAGTTATCATCAGCCGAAACCCAACTTCAGAGAATGAAGGAAAAAGGCCTGGTTCAAGCAAGAAGAATAGAGGAGCTCGAGGCTCGGTTGGCCTCTGTACTTGCCAAGGCTGAATTCGATGTCGAAAAGGCAAAGGCTGATGCGGATGCACTCGTGGCCGTCTATCGGGCCGATGCTGAAGCTGCCCAGGTCCAAGAAAGAGAGGCAACCGAGACCGCCGATACTCGAGCACATTGGGTCACTGAACTTGCTAAGTGCCGATCTCGGAGGGAAACCCTCGAGGAGATCCATGCTCGTGGTTTCGATCTCGCTGAAGAGATAAAAAGGGCCAAAGAACTCGAAGCCTATGCTGAAGCCCTGGTTTTCGATGACGATGATGATGATGGGAGTAAGAGTGGATCCGAGAACGCGGGGGGTGGGGGGGAGCCCGATAGAGAAGAGACCGCTCCTGAGGATGACCAGGAAGCTTAGCCCTTAATTTTTACGTTGTAATCAATCATGTAGACAATTTTGTATATAGACAATTTTGTCGACTTGCTTCTGTTTTGTGAAGACTTTATTCACGCCTTATGAATGTTTTCATAAGGATTTAAACAACTTAATCAAATTTGGACTTCGTAGACTCTATAATCCAGCGAGCGCTTATTCAAACTTGAAGTGATGTAGCCCTTAGGCTTATTAGTTGAGTCAATGATTTGAGCTCGAAGAAATATAGCCCGTAGGCGTAATGGTCGAGTGAGTGCTTGCTTGAACTCAAAATAAAAGTAGCCCGTAGGTTTAGTAGTCGAGTGAATGATTCGAACTCGAAGTAATATTGCCCGTAGGCATAATGGTCGAGTGAGTGCTTGCTTGAACTCGAAATAAAAGTAGCATGTAGGCTTAGTAGTCGAGTGAATGATTCGAACTCGAAGTAATATAGCCCGTAGGCATAATGGTTGAGTGAGTGCTTGCTCGAACTCAAAATAAAAGTAGCCCATAGGCTTAGTAGTCGAGTAAATGATTCGAACTCGAAATAAAAGTAGCCCGTAGGCTTAATGGTCGAGTGAGTGTTTGCTCGAACTTGAAATAAAAGTAGCCCGTAGGCTTAATAGTCGAGTGAATGATTCGAACTCGAAGTAAAGTAGCCCGTAGGCGTAATGGTCGAGTGAGTTATTTGCTCGAACACGAAATGAAAGTAGCCAGTAGGCTTAGCAGTCGAGTGAATGATTCGAACTCGAAGTAATGTAGCCCGTAGGCGCAATGGTCGAGTGAGTGCTTGCTCGAACTCAAAATAAAAGTAGCCCATAGGCTTAATGGTCGAGTGAGTGATTCGAACTCGAAGTAATGTATCCCGTAGGCGTAATGGTCGAGTGAGTTATTTTCTCGAACTCGAAATAAAAGTAGCCTGTAGGCGTAATGGTCGAGTGAGTTGTTTGCTCGAACTCAAAATAAAAGTAGCACATAGGCTTAGCAGTCTAGTGAATGATTCAAACTCGAAGTAATGTAGCCCGTAGGCGCAATGGTCGAGTGAGTGCTTGCTCGAACTCAAAATAAAAGTAGCCCGTAGGCTTAGTAGTCAAGTGAATGATTTGAACTCGAAGTAATATAGCCCGTAGGCGTAATGGTCGAGTGAGTTGTTTGCTCGAACTCGGAATGAAAGTAGCTTGTAGGCTTAGCAGCCGAGTGAATGATTCGAACTCAAAGTAATGTTGCCCGTAGGCGCAATGGTCGAGTGAGTGTTTGCTCGAACTCGAAATAAAAGTAGCCCATAGGCTTAATGGTCGAGTGAGTGATTCGAACTCGAAGTAATGTAGACCGTAGGCGTAATGGTCGAGTGAGTTATTTGCTCGAACTCAAAATAAAAGTAGCCCGTAGGCATAATGGTCGAGTGAGTTGTTTGCTTGAACTCGAAATAAAAGTAGCTCGTAGGCTTAGCAGTCGAGTGAATGATTCGAACTCGAAGTAATGTAGCCCATAGGCTCAATGATCGAGTGAGTGCTTACTCAAACTCGAAATAAAAGTAGCCTGTAGGCGCAATGGTCGAGTTTATCTTAATTCTGTTTGCATAATAAATCTCCAAATAGAGGAATTTTTCTTGGATATAAGATGTTGGTAAAGAGGAGAACTTTCTTTGCAAGTCACTATACATGTGTTCATGTTTCGCGTCTGGGTTCGGGCCAACTATATGAGCATGGTTCGTTTTGACCATTTGGATCTTACAACTTTTCTTATTGGAAACCCGTTGTTGCGAAATAACTTTCTTGCATCAGAACTTGATATATTTGAGGGCTAATGCCCCCCCTCCCCAGTATTCGAGGTCGATTGTAAAAAGGCCTCGGATACTGTTGTAAGTGCAGCACGATCATTGGTTGTCTCATTAAAAACCTTGCCGAAAAACCCATTTGGGATAAAACCGGTCTAAGGGAAAAAGAGTGCAACGCGTGCTTTCAGATCTTAAGGCTTCGTATTGAAGGATCCATCTTAGCTCCTGATCGGACTTCTACAGGGGTCAGTTTTGAAATGTAAAGGAATATGGGAGGGTTGTACCTTAGCAGTAGTATCGTTTTAGATGTGACACATTCCAATTGCTTGATAATTGTTTGCCTTTTATAATGCCGAGCTCGTATGATCCCTTTCCGACGTTCTCGAGAACCTGATATGGTCCTTCCCAGTTCGGTCCCAGTTTTCCTTCGTTCGAATTTCGGGTATTGAGGGTGACTTTCCTTAGCACTAAGTCCCCGGGCTTAAAATGGCGGAGCTTGGTTCTTCGATTATAATATTTTTTGAGTCGTTGCTTTTGGGCGGCCAATTGGACGAGAGCAACTTCTCGTTTTTCGTCCGATAATTCGAGGCTAATGTTCATAGCCTCGTTATTTGATTCTTCTGTCATGTATCAAAATCTGGTACTGGGTTCGCCGACTTCGACTAATATCAATGCCTCGGACCCATATACTAAGGAGAACGGGGTTGCCCCCGTACTGGATTTTGACATCGTTCGATATGCCCAAAGGACTTCGGGTAGGATTTCTCTCCACTTTCTTTTAGCGTCGTTCAGTCTCTTCTTTAGGTTTTGAATGATAGTTTTGTTTGTTGATTCGGCCTTTCCATTCCCACTGGGGTGATATGGTGTTGATAATATCCTTCTTATTTTGTGATCTTCGAAGAATTTCGTCACTTTGCTGCCAACAAATTATTTCCCATTGTCACATACTATTTCTGCGGGTATCCCGAATCGACATACGATATGATCCCAGATAAAGTCTATAACTTCTCTCTCTCTCTCTTACTTTCTCGAACGCCTGTGCTTCAACCCATTTAGAAAAATAGCCAGTCATAAATAAAATGAATTTAGCTTTACCTGGGGTCGATGGCAGAGGGCCGACGATATCCATTCCCCATTTCATGAACGGCCATGGGTATAGGACTGAGTGAAGTTGCTCTCCGGGTTGATGGATCATTAGTGCAAACCTTTGACATTTGTCACATTTTCGAACAAATTCCTTCGCATCTTTTCCCATATCGATCCAATAATACCTTGCCCTGATTATTTTTCGGACTAATGGATCGGCACCGGAGTGATTCCCACAAGTACCCTCGTGCACCTTACGTAGGATGTAATCGGTATCTCCTGGACCCAAGCATATTGCCAATGGTCCATCGAATATCCTTCGGTATAGCGTTCCATCTGAAGCCAACGTGAATCGAGCAGCTTTAGTCCGCAGGGCCCTTGAATCTTTAGGGTCTGATGGGAGCTTTCCGTTCTTTAAGTATTCAATATACTTATTTCTCCAATCCCAGGTTAAGCTCGTAGAAGTAATTCGGTGTGACCTCACGTGCAAAGTGACATGTAGTTTGTCCAAATACCTTTGCATTTTATCTTCTCGAACTTCGAAAGTTTTGTTTACTTGACTTACCACCAACAAAGAGTCACATTTGGCTTTAATGACTTTTGCTCCCAAGTTTTTAGCTAGCTCGAGACCTGTAATCATGGCCTCATACTCGGCCTCGTTGTTAGTCAACCTGGTAGTTTTAATAGATTGCCTAATAGTGTTACCCGTGGGTGGCTTTAAAACTATGCCTAGCCCGGACCCTTTCACGTTAGAAGCCCCGTTCGTAAAAAGGGTCCATACCCTCGATGACGTACCCGATTTCAACAGGAGTTCTTTTTCGACTTCGGGTATGAGGGTTGGCGTGAAATCGGCCATGAAGTCTGCTAAAATTTGAGACTTGATGGACGTACGGGGTTGATATTCGATATCGTACCCACTGAGTTTGACAGCCCATTTGGCCAATCGGCCTGATAGTTCGGGCTTGTGAAAAATATTACGAAGTGGGTGAGTCGTTAATACGCATATGGGGTGACATTGAAAGTATGATCGTAACTTTCTAGAGGCGCTTATCAGTGCAAGTGCCAACTTTTTTAGGTGCGGATATCTAGTTTCTGCTTCTCCTAAGGTTCGACTTATATAATAAATGAGAAATTGCGTACCTTGCTCTTCCCGAACTAGGACACCGCTTACTGCGATTTTCGATACTGCCAAGTACAAGCAAAGTTTTTCGTCTGTTTTTGGAGTGTGAAGTAGTGGTAGGATCGACAGATATTGTTTTAGTTCCTTTAATACTTGTTGGCATTCCGAGGTTCAAGCGAAATCGTTCTTCTTTTTCAGTAGAGAGAAAAAGACTTCGATCTGATGATCTCGAAATGAATCGGCCTAAGGCTGCAATCCGTCCCGTTAGCCTTTGTACAGCTTTCACGCTGTCCACGATGGTGATGTCTTTGATGGCCTTGATTTTATCGGGGTTAATCTCGATTCCCCAATTTGACACCATGAAGCCGAGGAACTTGCCCGAACCAACCCCGAAAGCACATTTTTCGGGGTTGAGCTTCATGTTGTATTTCCTCAAAATCTTGAACGTTTCCTGCAAATGGGTCAGATGGTCCTCTGCGCACATGGACTTAACTAGCATGTCATCAATATAAACTTCCATTGATTTACTTATTTATTCTTCGAACATTTTATTTACTAGGCGTTGGTAAGTAGCCCCTACATTGTTTAGCCCGAAGGGCATCACATTATAACAATATGTTCCATATCTGGTGACAAATGAAGTCTTTTTCTGGTCCTCCGAGTTCATCTGGATTTGATTATACCTGGAATAGGCATCGAGAAATGTGAGAATCTCGTGACCGGCCGTGGCATCGATCATGCAATTGATGTTGGGCAGCAGAAAAGAATCTTTGGGGCATGCTTTGTTCAAATCCTTATAGTCCACACACATTCTAAGTTTGTTCCCTTTTTTAGGCACTACAACTATATTGGCTAACCATTCGGGATATTTCACCTCCCGAATGGACCCTATCTTGAGAAGTTTGGTTACCTCGTCTTTTATGAATGTGTGTTTTACCTCGGACTGTGGTCTTCTCTTTTGCTTCACCGGTTTGAACTTAGGGTCCAAGCTTAGCCGATGCGTCGTTATGTCCGGAGGGATCCCTGTTATATCTAGATGGGACCAGTCAAAGCAATAAATATTATCGATAAGAAATTGAATAAGTTTCTTCCTGAGTTCGGGGCTCAACCCCGTTCCCAGGTATACCTTTCGTTCGGGCCAGTGCTCGATTAGTGTGACTTGCTCCAGTTCCTCAATTTTCGATTTGGTGGCGTCAGAGTCATCGGGAATCATGAAGGATCGAGGGATCCTCTGATCATCATCTTCTTCGATCTTCTGGTTATTTGGTTGGGTCGAAGCCGATGTCTGTGATTGCTATTTGGTATCTCGTTCCCCTTCTGAGCCCGATCCATTTACTGGCGAAGGCGAGGATATTGGTTTCGCTTCCTCGACGGCGAACATTTCTCTTGCGGCTGGTTGTTCTCCGTACACTGTTTTGACTCCTCTCGATGTGGGGAATTTGAGGACCCAGTGTAGGGTCGAAGGTACAGCTCTCATGTTGTGGATCCAGGACCTTCCGAAAAGGGCATTGTATCTCATGTCGCCTTCGATCACGTGGAACTTAGTTTCTTGGATGGTTCCGGCCACGTTTATTGGTAGAATTATCTCACCTTTGGTAGTTTCATATTCCATATTGAATCCGTTTAGAACCAGGGTTGTGGGTACGATCTGGTCCTGCAGGCCGAGCTGTTCTACGACCTTCAATCTGATAATGCTGGCCGAGCTACCTGGATCAATCAACACATGCTTAACTTTAGTTTTATTCATGAGTACGGATATTATCAGTGCATCATTATGAGGTTGTATGACTCCTTCTGCATCTTCATCATTGAAGGACAAAGTTCCTATGGGTGTGTAATCTTGAGTTCGAGATCGCTTTTCTCTCACAATCGATGTTTTAGTGCGTTTAAGCATTGGTCCCTGAGGGGTATCGACGCCGCCGATGATCATGTGAATGGCGTGCTGTGGTTCTTCTTGTTCGTTTTGCTTACCGAAATCCCTATTTTTAAAATGGTTCTTCGCCCTATCACTCAAAAATTCTCGAAGGTTCCCTTTGTTAAATAACCGGGCTACTTCCTCTCTTAGTTGCCTGCAATCTTCCGATCTGTGGCCATGGGTGCCATGATATTCGCACATTTGATTGGGATTCCTCTGGACAGGATCGGTCTGCATAGGTCGAGGCCATTTAGTGTCTTTGATGCGTTCGATAGCCGACACGAAGTTATATTCCGATAACCGAGGTGCTTCCTTAGATTCGGCAGGCCTATCGAACCTGCTTCTGTTCGTCAGCCCCCGGGACCCTTGACCTCGATCACTTCTTTTGTTATTTTGCCTGAGGTTATGTCTCGATTCACTGACTCTGTGGATTCCATTGTACGGTTAGTATCGATCCCCGATCGGACCTCGTTCTCGATTAGTATCCCTTCGAACATCGGGTTCAGACCCCAATTGATCATCTTCGACCCTAATTTTTGATTGGTACCAATTGTGCACGTCGGCCCATGTGATGGCTGGGCATTCGATCAGGTTATGCTTTAATCGTCGTGAAGCCGTCGAACTTCGCTCGTTCAAACCTTGAGTGAAAGCCTGAATAGCCCAATCGTCTGTGACTGGTGGCAAGTCCATTCGTTCCATTTGAAAACGAGATACGAACTCCCTCAGCATCTCTTTATCCTTTTGTCTTACCTTGAAGAGGTCTGATTTCCTTGTTGCGACTTTTATATGCTTTCACAAAAGAATCTGCTAACATGGCGAACGAGTCCGAATTTTTTTAACAACACAGTTTTATTTCATCGTCTTCTAAATCATTGTCCTTGATGACACATGTGTAAGAAGTGACGTGCTCGTTGGGATCGGTCGTTCCATTATATTTGGGAATTTCGGGCATACGGAAGTTTTTGGGGATTGGTTTCGGGGCTGCGCTCGAGGAAAAAGGTTTTATGCATGATTTTTTTTGAATCCAACCCTTTTATCATTGGTGGAGCTCCCGGGATCTTATCGACCCTAGAGTTATAAGTTTCTACTTTTTTATTGTTGGCTTCGACTCGCTTTGTGAGTTCCTCGAGCAATTTAGCAATTTCGGGAGTAGTCCCCGATTCTTGTTCATTTGACTTTACTATGGCTGGTTCCGTTCTGTGGGTGATTTTTCGGGGTGGATTGGGCTCCGGCCTGCTTTGTAGCTGGGTTTGGCTCTGCAACTGAGCTATTGCTGCCTGTTGGGCTTGCAACATTTCGAAAATCATATGCAAGCTAATGCCGTTTTCCTCGACGTTATGGGTATCTCGAGCCGCAGACCGAGTGCCACCATGGATGTTATTCTCGGGTTCAGCATGTAAGTTCGCCTCGATGGCTACATGCGAATTGATATCAACTGGCGCTCCGATTCCAGCTCCAACGGCGTTTACAAGTGGTCTTTCAGTACTGGGTGTCAAGTTGTTGTTTTCGTCTTGAAGACCGGCCCCGTTATCGATTGGTGAAGCCATTTGATTGATGGTTAGTCGTAGCTAATCCGAAATTTAAGATATTTTCGGAAACAAACGCAAAACACAATGGCGTGTTTTTTCAGATTCGTATCAAATAACCACTATTATCCTTAGCCCCACGGTGGGCGCCAAACTGTTTATCCGAAAAACTCTATAGTTGAATTTATTCGTAGTTCTAAGGATATGTAATATAGCTCAATACAAATTGTAACGATAAAAGGAAATATCAAATATGGACCGCAGAGAAGACAAAATAAACACAGTTGTAACGAAAGCGATTTTTTGGGACTAAGCAAGATGAATCAGTTTATGAGGCTTAAAAGAATAATTCTCGAATATAAGAGAATATGGTGCTTGAATTACAATGTGAGCTCCAAAAAACTGTCTTTCCAGAAATGATAAAACTTCCTTTTTATAGTAGAGGGATCTTACTTTAAATATAATTAAAAAATACTCAGTGAGAGATCTATGATAAATCAGTTTTTCCACAACTCCTACCAAGATTCTCTCATCTTAGTGGGATTGCAACGGCTTTTGTCTGTGAGTCCGATCTGACTCTGGCTCTTGATCTCGGCTTGAGCCCGATTCTAACTCGAGTTCTTTATCTTTGGTTTAAGCTCGATTCTGACTCGCACCCTTGAATTGATTCGGGGTCAATGTTGGTTGGTCTCTGGATCATGAGCTTGATAGCTTTACTCTGCATCATAGTTTGATTTGGATTCGAGCTCGATAACAATATCGAACTCGACATTGATCGGCCCCTCGGGTTCGAAACTTGTTTGTTCCATCTTCGAAATCCATCTCGAAGTTTGACTTCGATCGATTATCATTCGAACTCGATCAGACATGCGAAAGCCGAAATCTATTTCGACCGTATTATTGACTATTTCTTCAATCCTCCTGTTAAACATTGGAAGTACCGTACTTCAGGTGTTGGGTACTTTAAGTGTTGATAGTACCTAAGAAACTTGTCCTTGAAGTTATCTAATTTTAATGTCAAAAACATAGTCCAAACTCCAAAGATTTCATTGTTTCTTAGGATACCATAACGAGAAAACTTTGGAACTTATTACACTATCATTAAGTAGCAGCAGTTCTTGGCAGGTTACTTGAAACCTTCTCCTTAAGGGAGTCGATCGGTACGTTGTTTAGCAAACCAGACCAAAGGCACCTGCTGGATCTGCTAGTTTCCAGAAAAGCGGCTGACTGAAGAAACAGATGGAAATGGTACAACACTCAGCACATCATTTGGTTCTCTTATTAACTCCTCTGTTGAGTTTGTTGTTATTCTATTTCTTGTTGCTATATACTTAATAGTTAACGTTCATCTGTTAACTGTTCGAATTTTCTACAGAAAAATGAGGCAGGAAACGAGAAATGGCGCGGATCAGTAGGAGGCTTAGTAGAGGGTCCAATAGACCAAGTGTGGAAGTTAGTATCGCAAAGTAGTAAACTATCTGAATGGATGCCAATGGTGGAAAGATGCACTGATTTAGCTGGAGAAGAAGGAATTCCAGGCTACGTTCGGCTAGTTTCTGGTTTCATGTTCCCTGAAAAGGATGGAGACAGGTCCTGGATTAAGGAAAGACTAATTTCTATGCACATTTCATCACATAGTTATGTTTACAAAATGGAAGCAAGCAATGTTGGTTTTGATGGATCAACAAATTCACTAAAACTCTTTGATTATGAAGATAATACAACTCTTGTTAACTGGACATTTGAAATAAATCCACTGGAAGGTTCCTCTGAGGACACAATTATAGATTACTTGGGATTTCTTTATAAATCTTGTATTAATAGAATTAAGTTTGCTATTGATGCGTTGCCTCCTCTCAAAAATGAGTGTACTGGAGAGTAAATTGCTTTAACATATTATTTTAGCTACTTTAACAGCAGCCAAAATCAATAATATGTCAATTTAGAGGTTGTTCAGTTTTTTATTCTGAGCCTAAAATAATCTAATCTTCCTCTTGGCTATAATTATTCTATGGTTTAAGTTTAGTATTATCCAGTTCCAGATGGTTCCCTATGCCTGGACAACTCCAATCTGAAAAGATTCAAATGCCTTTTGTTCCCTGAATTCATTTTACTTTTAAAATACCGAAAGAGAGAGAGTTGTTGTAGCTTATCTTCCAATTTTGTTGTTTTTCATTAAAGATAAAAAGGAGAACAAAAGTTGATTTTTAGGGGAGGTGGGTGGGGACCAAGGGATGAGCTGTTACTGTATTACACATCTAATTTTCCAGCAAATCCTCATTTAAACCGCAATTGTAGAAGGATTTTCCTAATATCAATGAAAACTATTTTTCAACTAATAGGCTGCTTCATCACTAACAAGTAACAACCTTCTAGATGAAATAGTATGTACAGACCATTGTGCAGACTTTGGTACATTATAACATTCTACACAGTGCAGTTTCAATTCACCATCTTTTATACAGTTAAGTAAACTCTTCTGATTATCAGCTTATGACCCTAGAGCGTTTCCAACAAATACGGTCATCGCCTACTCTTGCTTTACTGAAATGTAGTATAAACTTCTTCATATTATGCACTATGGTCCTCGTCAGAGACTGAACTTGTACTTTGATATTATGAGTTTAGAATTTAATATTTGTTGAAAGTTTAGTAGTTTTTCACGTATATATTTATGTTATATCATGTCGAAAATACTAGGTAGCTATTGTACTAATGTATCTGACTTCTCGAAGGAATAGAAGGGTCTGATCTTGTCTACTGTTTAAGAATGGAATACAAACTAGAGTTGTTTTCCTTAAATACGTTCTCCAAGTAACTATCCACATTCAAACATATCATCAACATTGCTTCTGTTTAAATGCAAAGTGACTGAAACAGTTGAACAATCAACCACGAATTTGACCCAAATATATATGTGCTGGAATACGTACTCTGAGAGTGAGATGGTATGATTTCAAAGAAGAATAACTGATCTCGTATATGTCAAAAGAGCCTGGATTCATAGATCAAAAGACTACTTTATGTAATATGCAAGAAAACTTTGAGGCAAAATGTGCATACCTGGACTTGTTCACTCACCTAACCAGGTAAAATGACGTAGCATCAATATACTCTATTCCTTTATATTGTCATCTTGGTCAATTCTTTGTAAAAGGAGTGACACTTAGACACAGATAAACAAACAGGAAAAAAGGCAAGACGAAAGCCAGTGTAGTACTGGCATGGCATCTTTGGTTCAAGCTGTTGTTCTGGTGACTCTTGCAACTTCATTTTTTCCTGCATTTGTGGAGTCGATTGTTCGTCATTACAAGTTCACTGTAAGTTCACTGCATAGAATATGGTACATATATTTTTATTTTCCATAATCTGTTAAAATGAGTTACAACTAGGAAAATTCAAACTTAAGATTTGGGGATACAGAAAAGTTTTTCAGCATTGTGCTACTTTATGTAGGTGGTGAGGAAAAATGCAACAAGATTGTGTGCAACTAAGCCTATTATCACTGTAAATGGAAAATTTCCAGGGCCAACTCTCTATGCTAGAGAAGATGATACAGTGCTTGTAAGGGTTGTCAACCATGTCCAAGACAATGTTACCATCCATTGGTATGATAAATCAACTATTTTAGCCATCTTAAATGGGAAAAAACAACAACTGACTTTATCGCGGATCATATAAATATGACATAAACAAACAAGGTCATAATGTGATGCTAAACTCGTAATGGGGAAATTTCAGGCATGGAGTCAGACAACTTCGGACAGGATGGTCGGACGGACCAGCATATATTACTCAATGCCCAATACAGACAGGGCAAAGCTATCTCTACAACTTCACCCTCACTGGGCAAAGAGGTACCCTTCTTTGGCATGCACATATCAACTGGCAAAGGGCAACGGTACATGGTGCCATCGTCATCTTGCCCAAACGGCGCGTTCCTTATCCATTCCCCAAGCCAGAAAAGGAAGAAATTATAATATTAGGTAACATTAAATTCCTTTTACTCCAGTTTGCTATGGTCTCTGCTTGTAGCTAATATATGCAGAAAAGCAGATGATCCATGCTATATATTTAAACATCAGGGACAATTTAGTTGTTTTTTTCTAATGGAAGTCTTGAATTGCAGGAGAATGGTGGAGTTCAGATGTTGAGGCAGTAATCAACCAAGCAATGAAAATGGGAGTGGCTCCCAATGTATCAGATGCACACACCATCAATGGCCATCCTGGACCTGCACCAAATTGTTCTTCAAAGGGTACTTTACTAAGTCTTGTTTATGTACGATAATCAAATAAATTTAGAGATATTCCTCTTTTCAAATAATGTCATGCAGAAAAATCCATGAAAATTATACAGGATAACTTACTAACTATTCAGGCAGCTTTTCCATCGTATCAAGATCGAACTATGATGTTATAATGTACCAAAGATAAAGATTATATGCACTTGATGGCCTGATGAAGGATCAAAATGATATCTGCTGACCGGGATTATGCAGGTTACACCCTACATGTGGAGAGTGGCAAGACCTACTTGCTCCGTATCATTAATGCAGCATTGAACGAAGAGCTCTTTTTCAAGATTGCAGGGCACAATTTGACTGTTGTTGAGGTCGATGCATCTTACGTTAAACCCTTCAAGACGGACACCATTTTCATCGCTCCAGGACAGACAACAAACGCCATTCTCACTGCTGATCAGAGTGCTGGAAAGTACTTAATAGCCGTTTCTCCTTTTATGGACACCATAGTTGCCACTGATAATCTAACTGCAACCGGAACAGTCCACTATCTAGGAACTGATGCACTTTCCCCTACTGCTCTCACTACCATTCCCTCTCGAAATGCTACCCCAGTAACCAACATTTTTGTAGACTCCCTACGGAGCCTAAACTCGAAAAAATACCCTGCTAATGTTCCATTGACAATTGATCATTCGTTGCTTCTAACTATGGGTATTGGTGTTAATCCTTGCGCTACTTGCCAAAATGGAAGCAGAGTTGTGGCAGCTATCAATAATGTTACCTTTGTCATGCCTACTACTGCTATCCTCCAAGCACATTATTATAATATAAGTGGTGTCTACACCGCGGATTTCCCTGGAAATCCATCAATACCTTTCAACTATACTGGCACTCCACCAACAAATTTGCAGACACAAAATGGTACAAAAGTTTACAAAGTTGAATTTAATTCAACTGTCCAGGTAGTGCTCCAAGGAACTTCTATCATAGCACCAGAGAGCCATCCAACACATCTACACGGATTTAATTTCTTTGTAGTTGGGAAAGGAGTTGGAAATTATGATCCTAAAAATGATCCAAAGAAGTTCAACCTTGTGGATCCAGTTGAGAGGAATACTATGAGTGTACCAACTGCTGGATGGACTGCCATTAGATTCCGAGCAGATAATCCTGGTAAAATTTCTTTTTTACTTTCATTTTATAAAGGGCAACCCGATGCACAATGCACCCACACAGGGTACGGGAAGGGCCGCATGACAAGGGGTGTGGCTGCTTCCATTGCTCGAACCCATGACATATAGGTCACACGGCAACTTTACTGTTGCTCCAAGGGTCGAACCCGTCATTCACAGAAATAATAAACTTTACTTTCATTTTTTATGGTTAGAGTGGATTTTCATTTGTTTGTAATCTGAATATTTGATGTGTAGGTGTTTGGTTTATGCACTGTCATTTGGAGGTTCATACAACATGGGGACTTAAGATGGGATTCCTGGTGGAAAATGGAAAAGGCCCTAATCAATCAATCCTACCTCCTCCAAGTGATCTTCCAAAATGCTAAAGAAAATTTCACCAAATTGACATACGAATTGGAAATGAAAGCTTCACAGAAGTCAGTTGTGAAGTTCAACTAGTTGAGTGAATAAAATGTTTAGGACCACAAGTTTGATCGTTTTGGAAGATGTACGAGGAGAAGTCTCTTGAGTCTTTTGGTGAAACACAACTTCAATCTTGATTATTTTTTGTAATTGACTGCCATGTATAGTGCAATGTATCTTGAAGATGCTCTTGGGAATTTCACATAAATCTAGCTGCCTTTGTACCAAAATAAGCCACTTACATCTGTCTAATTAAACAAAAAAAAAAAAAAACGTAGTGATTCCTCTCTATTCTACTAGGGCTTAGTGAATACAATTTAGATGCCCTACGAGCGGAGCCTTCGAGCTGTAGATTAAGGTTGTGCAGCCTGCCCCAAACCCCTCAATGATTAAGAATGTTTCGTGCATCCAAATGCCCTTTAAATGCTCAGGTCCGACTGGCCCATAGATTTAAAAGGATCCCGTAATAGACTCCAAACTTTATATTTTTACCTAATAAACAGGCGATTATAGGGGCAATAGTTCTGCACAGAAAATAAAACGCCAAGTTAGGAAAAGCTGTAACAAAAAAGCTATCGTGCCAGGTAGGGGTCGAGCCTACGACCTTCTGCTTAGGAAACATACGCTCTAAGAATGTTGAAGTTCAGCTTATACAGAACAAAACTTCAACTCTAAGAATACTAAAGTTAAGCAAATACAGAACACAACTTCAACTCCAAAGAATGCTGAAGTTCATCAAAAACAAAATAAAAACTGCAGACAAAACATACTATACTTTTACAAACACAAAACAAAACTTAAGTTCCTAGAATGTTAAAGTTCATCACAACCAGAACAAAAACTGCAGACAAAACATGTTGTAGCTTTACAAAACACAGAACAAAAACTTCAGCTCAAAAGCCATTGCTGAAGTTCAGCAAAATACATAACAAAAACATCACATAAAACATCCTATAATTAAGCAAAAAATAGTATGAAAAACTTCAGATTAAACACACAAAAAAAAAAAAAAAAAACTTACACGACATATTCTGTTAACTAATTCATCATCAAACGTCGTTATAGAATATTTAGAACGACTCTAGGTACGAGGTGATTCTCCAATTACAAGAGTTTGATTGGTTTCTTTTGATCGACTCCGACTACGTGGTGATTCACTAGTTGAAGGAACCGAATTCAGTACCTTCGAACGAATGCGGCTTCATGGTAATTGTCAAATTAAAGGCATTGAATTCAATTCCTCTTCGGTAGGAATTATCTCCAATAACCTAAATGCCCGATATTTCAGTTTAATGCAAAAAAGTATATTATCAAAAATAAAATAAAATTGATACGTCAACATATTAACAAAACTACAAAAAAAAAAAGGAAAAATAAAGAACATTAACTTACACCATGATTACTGAAGTAATCCTTATGAAGTTCTTTAAATTTATGCTCTCCCAAAGATGTATAACGTAATATCGTGGGAACTTGAGGGACATCAAGGTAGTCGTCATCTTTTAAATATTTATCCCGAATTTCTGGGAAGCGCTTATAGAACCAAACAAATAGTGGATATGAAAATCTGCCTACAGTATACTCAGTTGAATTATTTTTGTCCTTGTTGTCCAAAGCATGTTTCATTGAGGTAATAAGCTTCTCATAAGACGCATTACCCCAAGGATAATTAAGACAAGTTTCATCGTCTTCAACAATAGCTGCATACTACTCCAACACAGTTGATTCATTCTTTCTTCCGAACAAAATAGACTCCACAATAAGAATTTTCATAAGCTTCACATCACCTTCATCACTCTCGCATACGTGTTTGAAATTCACATCATCCTTTTTAATTTGATTCCGTATCATTTACTCTCAAATGTCCTTTAAGGTCACACCCTTAGACTTTCCAAAATAGTGCTTCAAAATATTACTCTCTCGTTTAATTCGTTTTTCAACATTATGTGATGTGATCCTCAAACCGCACATAATGTGAAAGTCTTCAAGGCTGAAGGACACATCACAACCAAAAATCTTGAAACTAATGGAATCTCGATCATTGGTGAATACGCGAGAAAGAATCAAATAATGAACCAACTTCATGCTGCAATGAAAATTCTCCATAGCCATGATATATTGAAATGTACCATTATTCAGCTTCTCCTGTTGTGCAGGAGTCAAGAAAGTTGCAATTAAACCCTTCAAATCGTGGTTCCCCTTCTATTAAGCACGGTAGTTAAACCGATCTGAGCAATTACAGAACAAAAACTCCAGCCAAAATATGTTGTTATTTCACAAATATAGAACACAAATTAAACTCCAATAATGCTGAATTTCATCAAAAACAAAACAAAAACTACAGACAAAACATACTTTACAAAACTTCAGCTCCTAGAATTAAGTTATCCTTGAAATATTATAAACTTCACACTTTAATAACATTATCTATTTGAGTCTCAAAGTTTTAAAAAATTTCAACGTCTCCAAAAATCACTGAAGAATATATAGAATTTTTATCAAAAACACAAACACAATTTCAAAAAACCTAAAAACGCTAATCGTAAAAGTAAAACCTACAAAACTAATGCACTAATCAAAGTAAAACCCTAGGAAACTATTTTAGCACAAATAAAAAAAGGAAAACGATTCAACTAAGATTACTATCAACAAAAAATCCAATAATTAAATCATAACTAATCCTAAAATAAAACCCCATACAAAGTTAATGCAATGTACTAAAGGAACCATTAAAATTGTACCTGTGATTATACTTAATGTTGTTGGGGAAGAAACAGTTGCAAAAACAAGCAGAATGCAATGCCGAAAACCGTTTGATTTCAGAGAAGAACAAATCAAAACCGCGAAAAAGGAGAGAGAGACAGAGACAAGAGACAATATGCCGTATACTTGGAGAGAAAGTAGTGTTTTACTAAAGAAGGGCAAAATCATCTTTTTAAAATACTTTTAACACAAAAACGAGTATGGATGCAAACGGAAAAACAAAGCGGATACAAGTTAACCCATGCAATTTTTACCATTACAGGGGCAATAGTTCTGCACAGAAAAGAAAAGGCTGAGTTAGGAAAAGCTGTAACCAAAACGCATCGCGCCAGGTAGGGGTCGAACCTACGACTTTCTGCTTAGGAAACAGACGCTCTATCCACTGAGCTACAGGCGCTTATCTGTTTTCATTCTCACATCTGCAATTAATTTAATTCTAATAAGCGATTAACATAAGGAAAGAATTACTTGTATAAAAAAGGCAACTCTACTTTTAAGGCAGAGTAAGATTATGTGGCTATAAACTATATTCATGTTTATAATGCAAATAAAGTAAGTTTACTATGCAAACACGCTCTAAATTACCTTTCTTATTGCAAAGTGAAATTTATTATGAACCCAGAGCTCAATCCGTAAGACAAGTTGAAGAAAATGGAAGACGGTTTTTCATTTTCCGGTCGATAGCTCTTTTTGTTCAAGCGAGTGAAAGAAAAAGAAGTCACTGCCCCCGAGGAGAAAAAAAAAAGTACTCTCCTCCGTTATCGGACACAGAATTTAAGAAAAAATAAAAATTTTTGGAATTTGTGGTCATAAAAAAATTAAAAAGAGATCCAAAGTATTTATATGGTTATAAAATTTTTTTATTAATATTAGAATTGTAAGTTTAAGCTAAATTATTTTTAAATTTAGAAAGGGATCATTCTTTTTGAAACGTACCAAAAAAGAAATAGATTGAGTTAAATGAGGGAGTAAGAAAAAGAGATGTTTATCTTTTAGTCCTTTGAGCTGTCACAAAAAAAGTGATTATGATTGGCAAACCAACACTTTTGGCAGCAGCCCATAACCTTAAAACCAATTCGTGAAACATAATAAATAGCACAGATACCTTTAACATGTATTGCAAATCTAATCACTATTCAACAACTCGTATTCCTTGACGTATCTCATTATCTTTTTCTTATTTTAGTTCCACTCTCCTTCTTCTCTTGGTTCACACTAATATACAAGCAAGACCACTAATACAGAACAGTTGCACTGCCAACCCCACTGTATATTACCCACTTTGATCAACTTCTTTTTGTTTTTTCAAACTCATTTGCCACTATTCTCTCCTTTGGCTTCCAAAAATAGCAAACAGCAGAACAACTTCAGCCTCTTTCTTGGTGCTCTTTTACTTTGGTTTCTTAGGATCAACCTTTTGTCTGGATGATCTTTGCTCCTTCACTTCATCTATTAAATTTCTGTTAAGGTTGTTCTCTGTTTTCTCATACCCTTTTCAGTTTTACGCTTTATTTCTTGAATATAACCCGACTTGGCTGTCCAAAACTTGAAATTCTTGTTTGAGTTGTGCTCAATTTGCAACTTTTTTTCTCTTTACTCATCGTTTATGATTGGGAATTGGGAGGATTTAGGTGGTTATGCCTGAGTAGTAAAATCAGTTGCTTTTCCCTATTTATTTCAAAGATTCTTTAGCTCTCTTAAAAAGGGTACTCATTTAAGGCCTATCGTGTGTTATAAAAATCTCATCTTTTTTTCTATTCACACAACACATAAATTGTCTTTAACAAATGGAAATAAGTAGTCTATTCTAAGTCTTAATAAGCAAACTCAGGATACTGGGTATTGAAAAGAAAATGGAAACTTTGTGGGCTACGTCGCTTATACCAAATTCAAGCTGGATGATGATGGAACAGAGGAAAAGCAGTGAATGGACACAAGAAGAGAACAAGAAATTTGAAAGTGCACTTGCAATATACGATGAGAGAACTCCAAATAGATGGTTTAAGGTGGCGGATTTGATCCCTGGGAAGACAGTATATGATGTGATGAAACAGTACAAAGAATTAGCAGCAGATGTAAGTGACATAGAAGCTGGCTTGTTCCCAGTTCCTCCTTCGTCTTTTATGCTTGAGTTGGTCGATGATAATCGCGGTGTTCAAGCGTTTAGAAAGAGGGGCAGATCTTTTGATCAAGAGAGAAAAAAAGGTGTCCCATGGACTGAGGAAGAACACAGGTGCACAACCTTTTCTAATTTTACTATCTTCTGTTATGCAGTGTAACATGTGAATTAAGAGTCAATTCCAATTCTGATTGCATATCATCCATAGATTGGTAATGTAAATGACCTGATCTCAATAGATATAAGTTAAACTCTTAATAACTGAGAACTGGTTGATTTTGATGTTAACAAACAATGGTGTTATTGGGTTATAGGAGGTTTCTGATGGGACTTGACAAGCATGGGAAAGGGGATTGGAGGAACATATCAAGGAATTTTGTGATCTCAAAAACGCCAACGCAAGTGGCAAGTCATGCTCAAAAATACTATCTGAGACAGCTTTCAGGAGGGAAAGATAAGAGGAGACCTAGCATCCATGACATTACTACTGTCAATCTCACGAACATCGACTTGTCCGACAACAATCTCAACAGCAACAACAACAACAACAACAATAAATTTCCATCTTCGTTCGCGGTTAACAACCCGTTGCAGAATTCTAATGATGGAGCGTTGATGGCTTTTGGATCGTCTTATAACAGCAGCTCCTACCCCTATGAGTTTGGTTCAGTAAACATATGGAACTGACAATTAATATTATTGCTAATGACAATTCCCAGATACACACCCATATCAGATATGGGGTTCAACAGTTCAAGAATGTCGGTCTTGGATTTTGGTTTTGTGATCTTAATGTGATGTAAATCTTAGTTTTACTTTCGCAATTAAGCCCTACTCTCTCTGTGCTGCTTTCAGACTTTACCAATGAAAGTCTATCAATTTGCCTGCTTTTTTTTTCTTTCTTTTTCTTAAATGCATACATGATTCCTTTCCTGCCTGGTTTACATATTTTACCACCATGATCTTAGTATGTATCTAATTATATATGAATTACACCAAAGGTGTTTGAGTGAGAAAACATCTTATATTTGAACTTATAAATCATTATCTAATTTCTTCTAAGATGATAATTTAAATTGAAAGCTCTAAATATATAATAATCTGGTTCATTTCAACAGCTAAAGCAGGCTGAGCTTCATTCAATGCTCGAATCTTTGGGTATTGAATAATGCAAACGATAAATTTTCGGTTATTGATTAATTATTCGTTCCTCCTTTTTACTTTTCTTTTTCCCCCAAGTCATGATCGAAGAATATTTGAAGAGCCACAACCCTTAAAATTACAAGCTTACAAGATTTTCCGCGTTACAGAGTGAACTAACTTTAGCCAGAGTTTTGCACTCCTATCTAATCGTATCTCCCCTTTAAAGGCTAAGTGCAGGATTTTTCCTTTTATTAAAGGCAAAACGGAAAACCTTTTGATTAATATTTTATATTTGCATTAAATAATCTATTAAATATATGTAAATATATAGAACGCTTAGACCCCATAATTCATAAACTCATAATTATGAATGTCCTATTGCCTCGTGCTATTAATTAGTGGAAAGTTTGTGGGATCCATTTTCATTTTTGAGAATTTTTCGTACTAAAAGACATTAAGTAGGCAAGAAGACATGTCACACTAGAAGTTGTGGCTGATTTAGCTGACTCAATAAATGTTGTCAGTTTGCACTATTTGATTGAATTTCCAAAGTATGGAATTAGAAAAGAGTACGCAATTTGGCCAAGTTGACCCATTTTGATTTTGCCAGTCTACTTTCTAGAGGTTGCTGCTGAGTCTGCATTCCACTTGTCTCGGTGTTATCCTCTTTCTCCCTAATTCACATGTATTACTATAAACAGCTGCCGCAGTATTTTTATTTTAAGAATGCTATGGAAGAAAAATATGTAATTTTACATATATGGAGGTTGCAATTTGAGTTGCTTGCCTTATTAAAATTGACTTGTACACTGTTCGTCCCAGTTTATGTGACAGATTTGATATAACAAATTTAAAGGAAGAGATAAAGATAAACTTTTAAAATTTATTTCTAAATATGCTACAGATATTTTGGTGGCTGCAATATCATTTTATTAAGGGTAAAATAAAAAGTTTAAAATTAAATTATTTTTAAATATAAAATAAATTATTTTCTTGGAATAGACTAAAGATTAAAGTGTGTCACATAGTAGGACATAGTGAATAACAATTTGTACTTCTATTTATTACTTCTTCAAATTTGTCATAGAAGGGTACCTCGATTTATTATTTGTATCTGTTATTACATTATTATATAAATAAAGATATCTTATAATTATTATAATTAAATTAAGAATTTGAATTATAATTACTAACTAATTAATAATAAGATAATATTATTTATTAATAGAATTTGAAGAATTTGAAATTCTTAGTATAGAGCTAAGTATTTATATATCTAAATCTGGTTGAGAAGGTATAATAAGTGCAAAGAATGCATAACTGTAGAACTAAATAAATGGATTTATTCATCTCATACATGAGAAAGATACGTATGATAATAAATCTCGATTTACTATTTGTATCCCGATCCGCGCATCTAGGACTTGAATGCGTATTTGGACGCGCACTTGGGACTGCTAACTCCTCCAGGTGCACTCTTAGGTGCGCGGCTGCGCAGTCGGGCGTGTATATTGGATAATGCTGAGTAAAATGGTCATAACATTTTCTACAAAAGTTCAAATAATGAACGCTTTAAACCGTTAGAAACTAGACTATAAGATCTTTAATAAATTATATCCTATCCACGTCGTAACTCATTATACACAGAGAGATATGATAGTTTGAAGTTAGGTCATGTGCGACTTTGGGTATCTTTTTCTCCTAAACAATTCTACCTTGTTCCAAGCTAATTCTCCCCATTTCTAAACATCATTATAATACTTCAAACCATGTACAATATATGTCCACATATCCAAATAGATTTATCCATAGTCGTAGTTATTGTTAACTTACAAATGATACGTATAGTGCTTACTGACCTTCTAATTAGCCCTTTAACATTTTGAAAATCTTTCGGGGTGCTACACTCGTATTGAAATTGTGCTCATATTACTATATAAGTCAAGTAAAACATGAGGCAAAAAAATCACAAAGTCCAACAAGGCACAAAGAATCATATAATCTACCCCGAGCATAGATAACCCTAGCACATGCATATACGCTCGTCACCTTGCATATACATCACCCCGCAAGTAGCACATAATATTATTTTATTAGAGAAAAAATTCTCACAACAAAGTTAGGCAAGACACTTATCTTTGTTCGGAACACAATCAATAATCCAACATGGCTTTTCCTTTAGAAAAATCCTCCATACCAAACGAATCTAACCAAATATCGTTCAAACAATTCAAAACAAGCTTTAGAAACTACTAGTGAATGAAAAAGGTTCAATCTTTAACTAAATTTTAAAAAAGTCAACAAAAGTCAACCTGGACCCATGTAATCGAAATTCAAGATTAAGACCAAATCCCGATTATCCATTCACCCCTGAGCCTGGATATGTAATTTATTTCAAAATTCGACCTCAATTCGAGGTCTAAATCTAAAGTTTATAAAATTTCTACTTTGAAATTCATAAATTTGATGATGAAGTTCATGAAAAAATAATTAAAATTGATTTAAAACAAGTTAAAGTTATTAACCAATGCATTTAGGAAGAAATTACTCTTCAAAATGAAGTCTATATGAAGTCTAGGGTACAAAAATGGTGTAAAATGAGCTAAGTCCCGAAATTTTCACATTTTACTTAGCTGCAGATGTTGCAATTGCGAACTCTTGTTTGCAATTGCGACGTTCGCAAATGGTGTAAAATGAGCTAAGTCCCAAAATTCCCACATTTTACTTAGCTGCAAATGTTGCAATTGCGAACTCTTGTTTGCAATTGCGACGTTCGCAAAAGCGAACTACTAGTCGTAATTGCGAACCAGTCTCTGAACCTCCAACATAGCAAAAGCGATAAACTCATTGCAACTTCGAATCTTGTGCAGTCCGCAAATGCGAAACTGCCCTAATTTTCTCACATTCGCAAATGCGATAGTATCCTCGCAAAAGTGAAGACCTCCACCTTCACAATTGCGATCAGAGTTTCGCAAAAGCGAAGCTAACCCAGCCCCCTCTAGTATCTCAAATGCGAGCTTGGCATCGCAATTGCGGTGCTTGCATTTGCGAACAGGTCCTCGCAAATGCGAGATCTGCAGATTGACACCAGCAGAAATTTCCAACTAAGCTAAAATCATCTGCAACGCATCCGAAACTCATTCCAGCCCCCCGGGCTCCAACCCAAATACTCACACAGGTGTAAAAACATCATACAAACTCGCTCGCTAACTCTAATCATCATAATAACATTAAATATCAAGAATTGATCATTAAAGCTCAAGGTTTTCAGCTTCAAAACTCATTTTTTCAAACTTTTCATATAATGCGCCGAAAAGGCCTTGGATCATCCGAGACCCCAACCAAACATGCGTACAAGTCCAAAAACGTCATACGAACCTACCGAAATCTTCAAAATACCGATCCGAGTTCATTTACCAAAATTATTGACCGTGGTCAACTCTAGTCGTTTTTAAATCCAAAAAGCACATTTTCTTTAAATTTCCACATAAGAACTTTCCGGAGAGCGACACAGACCACACATGCAAATTATAAATCATCAAATAAAACTACGGGAGGTCTCGAAATACAAAACAGAGAACTAGTACTCAAAATGATCGGTCGGGTCGTTATATGAAGAGATTGAATACAATATATAGTTGAAACTTGAAACTCCTTTCTTCTCCTCCCTTTTCCCTATCTCTAAGATCAATACTAGTGCATCTCGGTCAAAGAAACTATAAAAACACAGTTACATTCCACAAGATTCGTCGAATTTGTTTCACCAATTCTAAATGAAAACATTTTTATATAAACGTCAATTATAAATAAAAGTGCAAAGTTTCTATATCACTTGAGTTACAAAGGAAGAAATTTGTTTGAAATTTACTTACCCAGGACAAACTTTGAAAGAGAGCTTTCTGTTTCTTGTTTTAGAACAAAGAGAGGCATTGATTTATATTAATTCCTTCATATCTTATTACAAACAAACAATAAATGAGTACAATCAGAAAATAAATTAAAACCCTTCCAAAATCGATTTATCTGCGTTCTAAAGTGGGTTTCAGAATTAAGCCGATGCTCCAATTTTGGGCCAGATATACACCGATACATTGATTTATATTATTATATATAGATGGTTCTTGTCCCTCCTCAGCAGCCACGGAGAAAATCAAAACATTTGCCTAGTTCAATTTAGAAAGAAAAAGTCCAAATTAAATCTTTTTGCGAACTAGATATTCCATTATTCCATTTGTTCAATTTTAGTTATTCATTTCTGACTTTGCACTTCCCTTAAAAAAGAAAAAAATATATATATTTTACAATTTTACCCATAATAATGATAGCATTTTCAAAAGTCTTGGAAAACAATTTGGGTAAATGAGTAGTTAATGATAAGGGTAAAACATGAAATAAAAATGTCTTATGATATTTGAAGTCTAAAATATTATCTTTAACCTGATAATTGATTGCTAGGAGGGAGACTGAAGAGAGGGAATTAAAACTGTTCTTGAATGCTGAAAAGAAAACAACAACGAGATCCATTTGGGTTAATCAATGGTTAACTTGTGTTACTTAGAAAAAAGAAAAGGAGAAAAAGGAAAAGGTAGTGTCTAGTTATTGTTGTATAGTAAAATGGAATGACATCATAATCACGAGGTCACGTACTTTCTTAGACAGTGAACTCTGTGCACTTAACAAATTAAGTGGTTATGCATGTTATTTAGTGATGGTTTTATTAATTGCCATAAAATAAATTTTAGAAAATGAATGAACCAAATTCATGCTTCGTAAAGGTATCACAAAATTATCGTAGTTCTCCAATTTCACCTTGGATCTTAATCAGCGTCAATGTCACATCAATATAAAACTGCTAAATTGTAAGTACCTAACAATTCTATCTTGGATCATTGGTCCATTTAGTGTGATATTTTTAGAGCTAAATTTTATGAATGGTTTTGCATTATGTCCAGCATTCACCTTCCATTTATGTATATGTACTTGATATCAGCAGAGGCAAGAAATTTATCGTAGAGATTTAATAATTTATCCGACGAAAAGAATTCAGTTGAACCCTTAAAGTAAATGTGGTTCCGCCATTACTTGATATAAAGAGCGAGGGGTGTTTATCTTTCCTTAGAAAAGTATATTAAGATCTTTTGCAAGTTGCATGACAAATCACAAGAGAGGACACTCTCTTTCCAAATTGGATATACATAATAAAGTCCGATACTTGTACTTTCATCTTTTCTTCCTAATGGAATCGCTTTAATTTTGCATTCCTTTTCCTTCAATAAAAATGATGGAAAGTTTTTGGAAAGGAGAATTTTTACTATCATTATAGCGAAATAGGTTGGCCCATCTTATTATAATGCAATCACAAGCTAGCTTTAGCTCCATGGCTTTCTCTTTTGAATTACATTACAACCCTACATTTTAATCGAGATTTTTTCGTGGTATTATATAATCTATAGGATTTCCATAATTTTGTTTTAACTTATTTCATATCTATTATCACTTCCTTTTGGATTAGTTCTAATTGTGACTACTCAGTAATCAAAATCTCTCAAACATATAACAATTGAAACGGTAATATTTATCATTTTATTAAAATGGTGGCATCTACAAACAAATATTACGTACTCTATGTTCCAATTTTCATAGTACTCTCTATCTTGAAACATCCTAAAAATTTTAACATCATTTTGTTGATAATATTATTCAATATAATTTTAACAAATTTCAAGATTTTAAATTCATTTAACTATGCGAATTTACTTTAATTTGATACTTTTTAGTCTGTCAATAAAGCTGAGAAGTTTTTTCGAGCACTACTTTTATAATACGATGGCATGCTAATATTTTAATTATTGTGTTCAATCATATGATATGTTCATATAAAATAAGAGAAATTAAGCTGTAGATAGATATGCCCACAACAATAAAGAGGAATATATTTTTAATTTGAATATATCTACTTTAGACCACGAGAAATGGAGAAGCATCTAGAAATGATATATCTGATATGGCTTAGAGAAACGCTTTTCTCACTAAACGATTTATATATATATATATATATATATATATATATATATATATATATATGCCCACAACAATAAAGAGGAATATATTTTTAATTTGAATATATCTACTTTAGACCACGAGAAATGGAGAAGCATCTAGAAATGATATATCTGATATGGCTTAGAGAAACGCTTTTCTCACTAAACGACTTTATATATATATATATATATATATATATATATATATATATATATATATATATATATATATATATTCTGGGATTGGACTTTTGGTACGAGGTCAACGCACTTATTGCATCACGTATCAACCAGCTTCACATAAGCGATCCTGGAGGCTCGTGTATTGTGCCCCTTGTTCGGGTACCACAAACTGGAATGCATCTGTCAGCGATGCAACTTGTGAAAGGTTTCAAGAAAGGGGAACCAACACTTCTTGCAACCTTGACGGGAATCGTTGAGCATTCCCTTGAGGCAGTAGCATTGCCTCCCTGCATTGAACAAGTCCTTGATGATAATAAGGACGTGATGCCGAGAGAACTTCCCAAACAATTGCCATCGCTTTAGCACAATTGTGATATTTATTGTCTAAGGGCTGAAGCTAAGTAGCAGTCAGGCTAACTTCGCTGCCCTCGCCGAACCCTCAGAAAAACGGTTCCGCGACAATATATATATATATATATAGTTATAAGAAATATCAAATTATGGTGGATGTCTACTCTTCCTCCATGATCTTCATCTCAAATGCTTAATAATGTATTCAATGATATATTTTCTATGTTTAATGACATATTTTCTTCACTTTTCATGCCTATATAAAGGCCTTATAATAGATAGAAAAATACACACAATTGAAGAAAAAATAATAATCTATCCTCTCTTTCTCTCTATATCTCTTAGCTTGTTTTTCATTGTTCTATATTGTTATTTTGAGCTATATTTCATAACACGTTATCAGCACGAAGTTCTAGCCAACTGAGTTGTTATGATACGGACAGTGTTGGTAGCGTCATTTAATGTTAATAATATGGTAAGAACGATGACAATATAAGGTGTACAGCGCCATCATATATTCGGCCATCACGGTTAGTCTTTTCTAATAAGTTTTCAAGTTTCTTTATACTTTGCTATTTATGTTTCCATACATGAACAAACTTGCTTTACGGAAAAGTTTTTCTTGAAAGTTCATCAAATCATGTTAGGATTTTTGGTGTAAAGAATGATAAATATTTTTCCTATAACAAGTATTATGTTCCTATGTGTTAATATTAAGAAACACGAAGTGAAGACTTT
This sequence comes from Nicotiana tomentosiformis, assembly GCF_000390325.3. Taxonomy (NCBI): domain Eukaryota; kingdom Viridiplantae; phylum Streptophyta; class Magnoliopsida; order Solanales; family Solanaceae; genus Nicotiana; species Nicotiana tomentosiformis. The sequence continues at coordinate 57,416,981 of NC_090814.1, forward strand.
TGAGAGAGTACATTTTTTTCCTTTCTATTTTATCACATATCTTTTCCATCTTAAAGTGGGATAATTATCACAAAGGACACGTAGATTTTAATTGATTATGTGTTTTTCTATATTTGCTTGATCCTTTTTATTTGATTGAGTTCAGTTAATGAAAGTTCGCATATGCAAATTAAATTCAATCTCCACCAATAATGAAAACTCGTCCCATAAGTCTAAAATAAGACATGATATTACCGTTGAAATATGAATGGATATGGACGTGGTAATGGACGAAATTATAATCGTCATCATTATGGTAATGAGAACAATAATGGCTCTCAAAATAATCCTCCACTTTGTGAAAGTGATGTTTGCCATTGATATGGCATGAGAGTTTATAAAGCACGCATAGATTATTATATTCCATTCCTGAAGTGAATGTGAAAAAACAATGTGATAATCAATATGAATACATATTCATTCTTGGAAGAATATGAACAGAAGGGGGTTTGAGATGAAATAAGAAAATAATATCATTATTATGGCATGAATGGTCATTGGTCACGTACCTATTGTACGCCAAAATATTTTGGCAATGTGATTACTAAAGGACAACAATAATGCAAGAAACAAATCTTGCATCTAATTTTGACCATGATCATAATGGTATAACTTTCTCTTTAAAATAGATATTCACCATATAGATGTTGATGAATATATGGTAGTACAAGATTAATTGAAGGCTCTGGAAGAGCTAATATAACTCTGCCTAAGGGAACAATACTTATCATAGAGAATGCAATGTTCTCCTCCAAGTCCAAGAGAAACTTGTTGAGTTTTAAAGATATCCGTCGAAATGGATTTCATATTGAGACAATAGATGAGAATAATCTCGAATATATCATCGTTACCAAGAATGTCTCTGGCCAGAAAAGGGTTATTGAGAAGTTCACATCTTTATCTTGTGGCCTGTATTGGACAAGAATTAGTGCAATTGAGGCACATTCTATCGTAAACCAAAAGATTTCTAATTCCAATACTTTTGTACCTTCGCATGATCGATTGGGACATCCTGGATCAATTATGATAAGACGAATTATAGAAAACTCAAATGGGCATCCATTAAAGAATTTAAAGATTCATTTAAATAATGAATTTTCTTGCACTTCTTGTTATCAAGGCAAGTTGATTATTAGACCATCACCAACAAAGGTTGGGATTGAGTCCCATGCGTTTTTGGAACGTATTCAAGAGGATATTTGTAGACCTATTCACCCACCTAGTGGGTCGTTTAGATATTTTATGGTCTCATGTATGCCTATTGTCATCTAGCAACCTGGCATTTGTAAAATTAATGGCATAAATAATCCGATTACGGGCACAATTTTTCGATAATCCAATTAAGTTTATTAGACTTGATAATGCCACTGAGTTTTCATCTTAAAGTATTTAATGATTATTGCTTATCAATTGGGATAAAAGTGGAACATTCTGTAACTCATGCTCACACTCAAAATGACCTTGCAGAATCTTTGATTAAACGTCTGCAATTGATAGTAAGACCATTACTCATGAAAACCAAGTTACCCACTTCAGTTTGGGGTCATTCCATTTTTCATGCAGCAATACTAATTCGTCTCAGACCGATAAATTATCATAAATATTCCCTGTTGCAATTAGTTTGGGTCATGAACCTAATATATCCCATCTAAGAATTTTTAGATGCGCTGTATATGTGCCTGTAGCACCGCCATATCGCACCAAGATGGCCCCCCAAAGAATGTTAGGAATAAATGTTGGGTGTGAATCGCCCTCCATTATTCGCTACCTTGAAACATTAAATGGAGATTTATTCACTGCTCGATTTACAGATTGTCGATTCGATGAGGCATTTTTCCCAAAATTAGGGGGAGAAATTGGTGAAACCAAACGTGAAATTTTGTGAAAAAATATATCATTGTCTCATCTTGATCCACGTGCCTCTATTTGTAAAAAAGAGGTGCAACAAATTATCCATTTACATAAAATAGCAAATCAAATGCCAGATGCATTTACGTATCTGAAAAGGATAACGAAATCACATATCCCTGCAGAGAATGTTCCAATCCGTATTGATGTCCCTGTTGGACAATCTTCTAGTGTCATAGTTAATGAGTCAAAAGCACGCCTAAAACGTGGCAGACCATTGGGTTCTAAGGATCGAAATCCTAGAAAAAAGAAAATAAATGATCAAGATGACACTAGGAAAGAGTCTCATAAAGAAACTCATGATTTAACCAATCCTGAGATTCATGAGGATATCGATGAGCCTGAGACTCAAGAAAATAAGGAACTATCAATAAATCCAATCGATATTGAAATAAATTTGAATCGATTGAATATAGTGATGGATTATGTCTTTGCATACAATGTTGCATCTAGCATTCTGCAAGATAATGAGTATCTTGAACCTCAATCTGTTGGAGAATGTCGACAAAGACGTGATTGGCCAAAATGGCAAGAAGTAATCCAATCTAAGTTGGATTCAATTGCGAAATGTGAAGTTTTTGGGCCTGTAGTCCAAACACCAAATGGTGTTAAGCCTGTTGGCTATAAATGGGTCTTTATACGTAAAAGGAATGAGAAAAATGAGGTACAAAGATATAAGGCACGCCTTGTTGCACAAGGATTTTCACAAAGGCCTGGCGTTGATTATGAAGAGACGTATTCTCCTGTTATGGATGTTATAACATTCTGTTATCTCATTAGTTTTGTTGTCCATGAAAAACTTGACATGCATTTATTGGATGTGGTTACAACCTACCTTTACACCTCACTTGATAATGAGATATACATGAAAATTGCCGAGGGATTTAAAATGCCTGACGCACATAATTCAAAGTCCAGGAAAATATTTTCAATCAAATTGCAAATATCTTTGTATGGTCTAAAGCAATCAGGAAGAATGTGGTATAACCGCCTTAGTGAATATTTATTAAATGAAGGTTATATAAATGATGTCATTTGTCCATGTATTTTTATAAAGAAAACAACATCGGAGTTTGTTGTACTTGTCATATATGTTGATGACATTAATCTTATTGGAACTCCTACAGAACTCCAAAAGAAAATTGATTATTTAAAGAAGGAATTAGATATAAAAGATCTCGGAAAAATAAAATTATGTCTCGGTTTGCAAATTGAATATTTGGCAAACGTGATTTTCGTTCATCAATCTGCCTACATAGAAAAAGTATTTAAACGGTTTTACATGGATGGAGCACATCCATTAAGTACTCCGACGGTTGTTCGATCACTTGATGTGAATAAGGACCCGTTCCGACCTCAAGAAAAGAATGAAGAGCTTCTTGGTCCTGAAGTACCATATCTTAGTGCAATTGGGGCACTAATGTATCTTGCTAATGCTACAAGGCTTGACATAACTTTTTTAGTTAATGTCTTAGCAAGATATAACTTTGCTCCTACAAGGAGACATTGGAATGGAATCAAACACATATTGCGGTATCTAAAAGGGACTACCGATATGGGCTTATTTTATGGCAATTATTGCAATCTCGATCTTGTTGGTTATGCCGATGCTGGATATTTATCTGACCCGCACAAGGCTCGATCTCAAACAAGCTATGTGTTTACATGTGGAGGTACTGCAATATCTTGGCGATCGACTAAGCAATCAATCGTGGCTACTTCATCTAATCATGGTGAGATAATTGCTATTCATGAAGCAAGTCGAGAATGTGTATGGTTAAGGTCTGTAATACACTTTATTCGAGACAAATGTGGTTTGAAGTGTGACAAACTATTCACAATTTTATATGAAGATAATGCAGCATGCATAGCTCAATTGAAGGGAGGATTCATAATAGGAGATAGAACAAAGCACATTTCACCAAAGTTATTTTTCACACATGATCTTCAAAAAAAATAGTGATATCAGTGTGCAACATATCCGTTCAAGTGATAATATGGCTGATTTGTTCATTAAATCTCTACCGACGTCAACCTTCAAGAAACTAGTGTACAAGATTGGGATGCGAAGACTCAAGGATGTGAATTGATGCTCTCATCAGGGGGAGTTAATACGCGGTGTACTCTTTTCCCCTTATAAGGTTTTGTCCCACTGGATTTTCCTTGCAAGGTTTTTAATGAGGCAACCAAAAAATGTATTTTTAAATATGCGTACTCTTTTTCCTTCACTAGGATTTTTTTTTCTAGAAAGGTTTTAACGAGGCACATTATCTATGGACATCCAAGGGGGAGTGTTATAAGAAATATCAAATTATGGTAGATGTCTACTCTTCCTGCATGATTTTCATCTCAAATGTTTAATTACATATTCAATGACATATTTTCTATGTTTAATTACATATTCAATGACATATTTTCTTCACTTTTCATGCCTATATAAAGGCCTTGCAATAGATAGGAAAATACGCACAATTGAAGAAGAAATAATAATCTCTCCTCTCTTTCTCTCTATATCTCTTAGCTTGTTTTTTCTTATTCTATATTGTTATTTTGAGCTATATTTCATAACATAAATTTGTTGGTTTGTTTTATTGGAGAAGGAAGAAGGAATTAATATATTAGCTAGTGATTGAAGATGATGGTTAGGTGACGACATTGTAGGGTAGATTGACTACTTTGATCTCTTTCATTCATGTCATTCTCTGATCCATACAACTTTCAATTCAGGAGAAAATATCTACCAATTTTTAATTTCCATAATATATATTCTAAATAATGCTATCACGTATGAACCAACTTAAGATGTGTGCATACACTTTTCCCAATAGTAAGTATGTGTGAAGAATATAATATATTATTATTATTTCATATATAAAGTGCGTTAGACACGCACATGTATAGAGTATAGACAGACAATTGCACTTAGATAGACGCACAAACATAATAATTAGGAAAAAAGGATGGGGGTTATAATTACCAGAAGGAGCAGCTATTCCTTTAAAAAAAAAAGGGACAAAATCACTCCTATGTTCGATTAACTTTCTATCAAATGAGATTGGAGGGGGGTTATAATGTCAAAGTATGTGAGGGACCTATGACTTCATCCTTTCTTTTTTCGACGAAACAGATGACCCTTCTCTATAACAAAAAGGCTAAAACAAAAGAGTTTAACCTTCGGATAAAAAGGATCAACTTAACGTGAAAATCGTATCGTATCATCATATCATACTATCGATATTATAAGTATGAAGCTTACAGTGATAAATTGAAAGACCAAAATATCTATCAAAAGCTAAGTAACTATATATTGTACCCTTCAAGCAAGCATTATTTCAACAAGTTTTTTGTGCAAAAATATAAATATACATTTTATAAAGATAACAAAAAAGAAAAAGTAAAATCGGAATGTGAATACCTAATTTTTGTACTATTTTAATACCTCCTAAAGTCATTAGTGTTTTGTTGCTTTAATTATATTTCCCAATTTTTGTGTCTTTGATTGCATATTTCCTATCATAAAAATACCAAAAAATAGTTCTTTCTTTATTTGTGCATTTTAGGAATTAACTAACTATTCAATTGGTGAATTAATCTAGTTAATTGATCATTTGAATAAGTTACTTAATTAATTTATTTGTTTGTGTAAATTTAGTTTAATAAGTAGGATTAAGAAAGAAATTGGGCCAAATTTGAAAGAGAAAGTGGCCAAAAGTGCAAGATAAGGGGTTGCCTTTGAAAGGGTCCGGAACGACGTAGTTTTGCCTCAAAACTACGTCGTTTCATTAAGTGACCCAATATCAAATCTCACCCATTGATCACCCATTGATCTAATGGTCCATATTTGATCTCTCAAGAGGTATTTAAAATCTCAAAAATCTGAAAAATTCCTTCATTTCACCCATAACTCTTTCTCTCTTCTCTCTCCTCTCTCTTCTCTCCACCGCCGCCGCCGCCGCCGAAAATCATCCACCGGCGGTGGACCACCTCCAAACACTTCCAAATTAACACCATATAATCTCCATAACCTCCTCTTCCCATATCTCCAAACCAATTCCTTCAAAAAACCCTCAAACTCCTTGAATTTTAGATCTAAGAAACTTTAGCCGCCACTTTTTGGTCCAAATTCTTGAAGCTCCGTCCAACACCACCCTACAACACATACATGAATGGATAGAGCTCTACGAGACCTATCTTTTCCTACCCATTTCACCCCCAAAATCCCCGTCGCTGCCGGCCCGCTCCTCGCCGCCGCCACGGCTCCACCGCCTCACCACCGCCAAAATGCCCCGAACCTCCATTTTAGCTATTTTTCGGCTTCAAGCATACTTGTTAGGTATAATCGTCATCTCTTTAATTAATTTCTGATTTTTTTTATTTAGTAGATTAGTTTCTGATTTTTATTTTTTATTTTTATTTATTTATTTATTTATTCTGTTTTGGTTATTTCTTGTTAATTAGAGTTTCAAATTAGGTTTATTTAATTAGCTATCTCTATTTAGTTTAGTGGTTTGTTAGATTCGTTATTGATTTAAACATGATCTTTAGTGTATTAGTTAAATCGTTTACTTAGTTAGTCGATTATTTAGTTGTTGTTAGTCGTTGTTCGATTATTAACGATGCTCGTTCTGTTTTGAGAATTAGTTTGTGAATTTAGTTGTTTGTTTAGTAATTAGTTTGCACAAATCCAATTCATTCCCATCAAGTTGGTTTTAATACTTAGTTCAATTACGTTTTTAGTCTCGTTTATGCTTTGTCAGTTCATAGTTGTCCAAGTTTGATTTGTGTTGAGCTAGTAGTTTATTGTTGATGGTTAAAATCTGAAGTTTAGTTTATTTTATCACAAAATAGGGTAATAGTAGCTTACTTTTACTAGTAGGGTGGCTGAAAGGACATTTTTTTCTCCTTGCTTCTGACACAGCAGATTTTCAGGTTGTCCTTTCACCTTTGGGCCAGACCTTGAACAGTGTTTAGCACACAAAGTCAGTCTTTTGGACAGATTTTTGGGGAACCAAAATCTGTCCAAAAATCTAACTTTATTTGCCTATTGAAAGGGCTGGCTTTCTCCTATAAAAGGGACTGTCTTACACTTAGAATGGAGAGTTCCTTACTTACTGAAAAGGGGGACACTCTATTACACACTCTATCTTATATTGAGACACATCTTGGAGAGTTGCTGAAAGACATATATCTTTGAGAAAAATCAGCAGCTTAATACATATAACAAGCTAAAATTTTAGAGTTTTTGTGAGGATTATTTGAGTGCCAAAACCTTGAAAAAAATTTACAAAGATCCCTTAGGCAATTTGTGTAGTTGATAGCTACCAGTTTCAAGCATCTTTGTTGAGTTTTCTGGGTTGTCTTAACACTTGAGTTGCTGTTGTTTCTACTGTATTTGCTGCTGAGTTTTTTTTTAATTGCTGCACTGCTGTATTTTATTATTCCACAAACCAGGTAACTTTCAAATTCTTATATTGCAGATTTTTGATGATAATAAGAAGGATTTGATCCCGGTTTGGTTGATGGAATATATTAGATCTGATTTTGTTTCAAGATGAATGTTATATTAGTGTTATCATCATGTAAATCTGTTAAAAATTAGTTAAATTATCGTTTTCTTCTTTATATATATGATTGAAATTGCATTCTCTTAAGATTACTTAGTTTAAGGAAAAGATAAAGATCCCACTTTTAACCATGTTTGTTTAGTTTGGGCTCTCTTCCGTGAGTTACTTTCATGGTTCATGTATAATTATCTAAGAAAGACTTCTAACTTCAAATGTTTTGATGCTTTGAATTATAGTCAACATAATGTTATACTTAATATAGGTCTTTTTAGCATTGAAGTATTACCGTTTTTTTGTAATTTTTATATTTAGTCGTGGTTTTTATGTTGTTAATGAGTGTAGTCATGATTGGTGTAGATGAGTAGAAATATTATGTTAGTCCTTAAGAAATAGTTGGTTAAGAAGATAAAAGATAATAATTAGCATGTAAGTTTCTTTTTATGAAAAAAAATAATTTTTAGTTTGGACATCAATGTAAGAAGCAATTTGGGCTTAGAAGAATACTTGTTATTTTGTGTTGTCTTGGTGATCGAGGCTCTTAAGCGACATGGGCCAAATAAGCTAAAATTTGTAGGCCCAATGACAATAGAAAGCAAGATGAGCATTTTCTTTAAAACCAATAAATTGTCTTTAGTTAAATAAAATAAGTGGCCCAATACCATGAAAGCTTAACATAAGCTTACCCGGGTTTAATATCTTGCATTAGTGAAAATTATTTTTAATAATAATAATTTTTTTTTTAGTCGAACAAGTAATAAATAAAAAAGAAGCGCTTTTTAATTAATTTAAGCGATAGGCAATTTTAGGCACGTTTGAGATGTAGACCATGTGTTCATACACGGTCCTTGGTCGATTTTGTTTTTAATAAAGTAGTCATGTGTGCATTCCCGCTCCTTGACTTTTCAATATTAATTGTATTTAAACCATGTGTACCGACACGTTCTTTGTTTTAATACATATAATCAAATAAGGACTTTGTGTGCTTGCACGCTCCTAGACCAAAATTATTAATTATTAAGCAGCACTAGACAATAGTAACTTAAGTCAAATAATACACACTTTATCCAAAAATAATTCAAGCCAAATTTTAGTCAATAAAAGCGACCGTGCTAGAACCACGGGATTCGGGAAATGCCTTATACCTTCTCCCCGGTTAATAGAATTCCTTACCCGGACTTTGTTTTCGCAGACCAATAATAATAGAGTCAAATCTTCCTTTGATTAGGGATTCAAATAAAAGGTGACTTGGAACACCAACAAAATCAATTCCAAGTGGCGACTCTGTAAATAAAATAATCCCTACTCAATTTTGTCACTTTAATTGGAAAAATCCTTTAATCCACACAATATTACTTTGCGGGTAGAAAAAAGGGTGTGACACGGAAGATAGAAAACTTGTGGAGTCGTTGCCACAAATGTGAAATTGTTTAGATGACCAACGTCTTTTAATAAAACATTTTAGAATTTCGAACTATTTCGCTAAAACGAAAGGAGCTGCTTTTCAAAAGGGGTGTTCTCGATGCTTATTACACTACTAGAAATTCACTAAAAACCGACCAAAAATACCGATCAACGTTGGTCGGTTATGGTAAATTACCGACCAAAACGCGACCTTTACGGTGTGGACGGTATTTTGATGGTCGGAACGGCTTACCGACCAAAGTGGGTCGGAAATTACCGACCAGCTTTGGTCGGTATATTAAAACGACCATCTGACAAGTTTAATTACTTACCGACCAACTTTGGTCGGAAACATATTTTATTAATTTAATTTTATCGACCAAAGTTGGTCGGATTATCTTTTTTTATTAATTATTAAAATTAAAAAAAACCGACCAACTTTGGTCGGTAATTGAAAATATATATTTTTTAAAACTAATTAAAATTAAACATTACCGACCAACTATGGTCGGTAATCTCAACAATGCAAGCAAAATACCGACCAAAGTTGGACGGTAGTCTTGAATTCTGGGAATTCAACGTTCATTAACCGACCAACTTTGGTCGGTATTTTGGAATAATTTTTTTTTATATTAAAAACCGACCAACGTTGGTCGGTTTTTCTGGGATTAATTTTGGCATAAAATGCCTGTTTTGGCAGCTAAACCACCTGCCAGCATACCAATACAACAACACAATAACACAACAACAACAACAACAACAACAACAAAAACATAACAACAACAACACAACAACAACAACAACACAACAACAACAACAACAACAACAACACAACAACAACAACAAAAACAAAAACACAACAACAACAATAACAATACAACAACAACAACAACAACAACAACACAACAACAACAACAACATAACAACAACAACAACCAAAATATTCAATAAATACTTTAAAACTAACAAATTAAAGTTCAATTGAACATAAAAATCCAAAACCAAGTTAAAACTAATTACAACTAGTTCAAAACTGGTTCTATTTGTCTAGTTCAAAGTATATAAAAGTCAAGGGGTGTTTTGTACAACATCATCATCACCGTCTGATGAACTTTCATCTACAAGACGATATAGAGAACGGTCTTGTGGAAGACGGGAAGCACGATCACGGGGAGGACGGGAGGAACGATCACGAGCAGGGCGGGAGGAACGATCACGTGGAGGTCGACCCTCTGGAGATGACTCACGAGATCGGGGCAACGGAAAAGCTCCACTAGATAGGAGAGTTCTGATCTGAGCTTGCATGCCAAGGAATTGAGCATCTCTAAGCCTTTCTCTTTCCTTGGCCGCTTCTAGCTCTGATGTGAGCTTTGTCACTGTCTCCCGCATAGCGGAGAGACTCTCCCTATTAAGTTGCTCGCCATGCGAGAAAGTCCCTATTTCTCGCATTCCACACTTATAGCGATGGAAGTTTTTAGTAGGAAGCCCGTATACCTTCCCCCATTTTGGACCGCCAACAGACTCCAACCATATTCTTTCAGCATCCTCGTCCGAAGGTTGGGTTGGCTCACCCGATTCACCAGCTGGATGACTACGGATGAATTCCTCCACGTTACTTTGGTAGCGACCCTATATTATTTTAAATTAAATCAGTATTTCAAGTTGTTTATAAAAGTAAATTATAATACTTAAATAAAATTGAAAGCTTACATATGCAGTCGAGGCCCGGTCCTCGACCCACCTATCTTGATCCCCCTCTTTCTTCTTCTTCACAACATGTGTCTCCTTGAATAGCTCATCATGACTCATTGGACGCCCATACTTCTTTTCCTGAAAACAAATTAATTTAGTTAATAAACAGAATAGATATACTTAGAAAAGTAAAATAATTTAAGCAATTACGTACCAATCTTCTTTTTATTGTTCCTAGGCTGATCGCACCTCCAGTGTGCAAGGAGCCTCCCTTCTCGGATGCACGAGCTTTCTTTCCTTTTTCGCTCCTCTCTAAGAACTCTGCGGTAAGCCATTGCCTTTGCAAATCATTCCACAAATTCTCAAGTAACCAGCCAGGCCTCTTGTTCTTCTTTCTAGCATCCGAGAAAGCATCCGCCAATCTCTTGCGAGCTTTATGATGAAAATTTGTAGCCACTTCCGCGCTATAGCGGTCTTCCCATACACACTTGCTCTGTATTTCAAAAGTTAAATATTAGATGGAAATATCATAAATATAAATTATTAAACTGTTTAAAAGAATATTTATACCTTAAATTGATTGAAAATTTGCTCCTTCAGTGAGAATGGGCAATCAGTCCAAGTCGCATAAGGGCCATCATAAAGCTTTCTGATGGCATTGGTAATTATCCTCGTAGTTTTATTACCCGGCCTGAACCTGCAATTTAACAACAAAAACATATTAATATCTTAGTAAAAATGTTACAAATCAATAGACGCAAAAATAATGAATAACACTTACCCATCACCCTCAGGGACTATGATGATCCTGCCATATCGATCATAATTGCTTTCGGCTATGTTTCAAAGTGAACGCTTTACTATTTTCCATGCAGTAAGGACAAGCTAGCTTTCCAGCAGTCATCTACCCAGACAACATTCCATACGCAGGAAAATTATTAATAGTCCACATTAAATTAGCACGTATATTAAAATTCTGCTTGGTTGATATGTCATATGTTTCAACACCATCATACCACAATTGTTTTAGCTCATCAATCAAAGGTTGCAAATATACATCAATCAAACTTTTCGGATTACGTGGACCGGAGATAATACAATTTAAGAATATATATGGACTAGTCATACACAACTCAGGTGGTAGATTATAAGGTGTAAGAAAGACAGGCCAACATGAATATGGTGTCGCAGATATAGAAAAAGGCGTGAAGCCATCGGCACACAGACCTAACCGAATGTTCCTTGGTTCACTAGCAAAATCTGGATATGTCCTATCAAAGTGCTTCCAAGCTTCTCCATCTGAAGGATGACACATAACACCAGGTGGTCTTCTATTTTCAAAATGTCATCTCATATGAGGAGCAGAACTCATCGACGCATATAACCTCTTTAACCTAGGTATAAGAGGTAAATAATGCATTGCCTTGACAGCGACCATATTCCCGCTGGAAAGCCTCTTGAAACGAGGCTTTTCGCAAAATTTACAACTGTCTAAAGTTGCATCATCTTTATAATATAACATGCAACCATCTTCACAACAATCAATTCTCATTGACGAAAGTCCTAACTTAGAAACCAATCTCTTCGCCTTATAGAAATCACCAGGTAAGTTGATATTAGGGTCAACTAGTTCACTCATAGGGTCAATGAAACAGTCCATGGCTGCTTGAGAAATATTCCAATTAGATTTGATACTTAGTAATCTAACTGCAACAGACAGCTCAGAGTGCGGACTTCCTTCATGTAGTGGACGACTAGCTTCCTCTAACTGTTCATAAAAACGTTTTGCGTCATCATTAGGAGTTTGTTCAACATTTTCATTGGGCTCACCCCCAAAAGCATCCGCAACCATATCCTGAATTCTAGAATCAAGATTTGTATTCTCCACCGACCTACTACTTTCACCAACAACCATGTTATGAAATATCTCACGGCTACCATCGATCTCTCCATGATTAGTCCACACAAAGTAATTCTCTATAAACCCCTTCCTATAAAGATGAAGCTTAACTTCCTCCGATTTTTTAAACTTCATACAATCGCACCTGACACAAGGGCACCTAATTACTCCTTCACTTTGGTATGGTGGAAGTGACATTGCATGTCTAATAAAGTCATCAACCCCTTCTACAAAATCCTCCTGCAATCCCCGCCTATTAGGATAATTTTTATTGTACATCCAAGTACGATGTTCCATCTATACAAATAAAACAAGAATAAATTAATTTATTCTACAATTATAAATTAATTATATCTTTTTTAGTTAATTCAAGATAATTATTTTTTTCTAATTACACCAATTTATATTCTAAAAGTTCAATTCATATCCAAAAGGTCCAATTCATATCTTAAAAGTTCAAATCATATCCTAAAAGTTCAATTCACAAGAATAAATCCTAAAAATTAAAATTTCAATTCATATCCTACGAGTTTAAACATAAACTAACTAAACTAAAGAAATTCAACCCATACCCTAAAAGTTCGATTCACAAGAACAAATTAATTTATTCTACAATTATAAATTAATTATATCTTTTTTAGTTAATTCAAGATAATTATTTTTTTCTAATTACACCAATTTATATCCTAAAAGTTCAATTCATATCCAAAAGGTCCAATTCATATCTTAAAAGTTCAAATCATATCCTAAAAGTTCAATTCACAAGAACAAATCCTAAAAACTAAAATTTCAATTCATATCCTACGAGTTTAAACATAAACTAACTAAACTAAAGAAATTCAACCCATACCCTAAAAGTTCGATTCACAAGAACAAATTAATTTATTCTACAATTATAAATTAATTATATCTTTTTTAGTTAATTCAAGATAATTATTTTTTCCTAATTACACCAATTTATATCCTAAAAGTTCAATTCATATCCAAAAGGTCCAATTCATATCTTAAAAGTTCAATTCATATCCTAAAAGTTCAAGATGGAGAAGGAGATCGAGGGGCGGCAGTGGCAGTGGCAGAGGCGACGTCGATGGCTGGACGGCGAGGGGAGGCCTGGACGGTGAGGGGGAGGGGCTGGGAGAAGAAGAGAAGGGAAGGAAGAAGAGGGAAAATTTTTAGAGAAATGGGGTTTCCCCCGTTTTTCACTTCTCTGATTTTAGAATTACCGACCAAAGTTGGTCGGTAATTTTGGTCGGTACATTAAGTGCTGACCGTTTGACCAAAAACTGACCAACTTTGGTCGGTTTTTTTAAAAAAAAATTAAAATCTTTAACCGACCAACGTTGGTCGGTAATTTTAAATATAAATTCTTAAATATTATAAAATATTTAAGAATAATAAAATAATTATTAAAATTTAAAAAATTGGATCCAAATTACCGACCAACGTTGGTCGGTAATCCAAAATTTTCTTGTCTGACCAGCTATTGACCAATTTACCGACCAACTTTGGTCGGTATTTTGTTTAAAAAAAATGTAAATATTTTTTTTCCCAGTTTGCGTCCAACCTGGACGGTTTTTGGTCGCATTTTTTGACCGACCAACGTTGGTCGGAAATAGTTGGTCGGTTTTTAGCAGATTTTTAGTAGTGTTAATTCTCTCAAGCTTTTTGATAGGGATTCTCTCAACAAAATCGGTCTCAATATTTATTTTATATAGATGGTGATTCAGAGATATCGTTTATATCGAGAATTAAGCTCCTTCTCAAAAGTTGATTAAGTGTTTCTCGTGACTAATGAGGTACGAGTATTATTGAAAATATTGAGTAAACATATTCTTGTCATGGAACTTTATATAATTATCCATGGTTATGAGCCAAACACAAAGTGCTCTTTTGTTTTCTTGATTAGATAAGAGATTGCAGTTTTTGTTTCATTTTTGGATATCTACTTCTGTAAAGTTACACGTTCATTTCATGTTATAGATTGTTGAATTAGGTTTGTTAAGGTTATATAGCGGTTGAGCAGTTGGATTAGGTTTGTTAAATTTATTAAGGCTTCAAGGATATTATTTATCTACGAAAATTGGTTTTAACAATTTTTGGCAGTAATTCTCTTACTGAATAACTATGTTTTCTTCCTCACATTTGCATGAGCTACTTTAAGGTCATTTGTTCTCTGTTTATCCTTGATAATTGTTTTAAAAAGGAAACTGAAGGATAATTGGAAAAAGAGTTATGTAAAGGAGCAAAACAGAAGAGCTGGAATTTTAGAATTGGATTGGGCTACATCCTTTGTGACAAACTACCTTTGATGATTGGGCTTCTTAGTACATTTTAGACAATAATTGTGAATACCTTAAATAGTGCAGCTTCTGAGAATCTATATATATTTATAAAGGAGGGACTTTAAGGAGTGATGTGGCATCTTTTATGGATTGGAAAATGTATTTATCTATTATCTCAAATTTTTAAGAATTTAAACACAATAAACTCAATTGCTAAAAACTTTTATGAAAAAAATTTAGAAAAGGCGTGTCTTTCAAATTTCTCAAGAAACGTTTCAAACCAAAACTTCACTTCAACATTGCATCTCTATGAAATTGAACTTTGCAATGTTTTCTAATTTTCCTCCATGGCCTGAATTACACACCGTGAGAAAAGTCAGAAGGTATGAATCATCATGTTTGATTGGTCTTTGACTTCATGTGTATCTGTATTAATTTTTTTTTTCCAGTCGCAGTCCTTTTATTCTGTTCCCAAATCAAAATGGACATCCGATTCAAAAAGTGCTTTAGTGGAACCACATCTACTCAAAATGGTGCACGTTATTTCTTCGCATTTAGCCTTCTAACTATGTGTGCTTGCATTAATGTTTGGATTTTTTCTGTGTGCGATGTCACTCCAGTATCTTCATTTTTCTCCTTAGTCCTTTCTATTCTTTATACTTATAGGAAAAATAATGGGTGTATTAGAGTTGTAGAAGGATCTAAATAAGAAAAGGAAAGTATCATTTGGTGATTTTATCGGAAAGAAAAGCGAAAATTTTGGAGAAGAAATTAGATGAGGAAGAATATGATTTGACTAGTGAAAAGAGAGTGGTAAGGTAAAACAGAGTAGCTTATTTTTTTTCTTTTTGTCAGTAGCGTTCGGTCTCTCTCTTGGCTGAAGTAATATACTTGCATTTACTTAGTTGTATTTACTTGAATTATATTTTTTTTAAATTGCTTTACAAAAAGATATTAAATTAAATTAGGCTCACGCTCACTGTAACAGGTGTAAATGCTTAATATTTTCCAAAATATCTATTAATTTGACTCGGTAAAACAACAAAGAAAAGGATGGTTGTTGAAAATGAGTGTCGATATGCATTTGCGTACGCGTATTTAATTACTGCTATAACTTTATCTTATCATGTTACATGACAAGTTGAAGTTTGTTGCTATGATATTAATGTCCGATGACGTTCACTTTGGTCTTTTAAATAAAAGATGAAAGTGATTGTTAATCAGTACATCCTATGGAGTAGAGTCACATTATATTCATTCTTGAATTCTAACCGAGATGTTAGTGATGACTCCTTTTGAAGTATAGAGGCAGCTCCAGGAAATTTTTAGAAAAAAGAATCAATTTATTAAAGCAGTAGTCAGTAAATATGATTGTTGGAGGAGATTGCTCGATATTACAATGCGGAAACACAATAAAAGGTAAGTAAAATAGTTAGAACCAATTATCTATCCTAGGATGTGGAAAGATATATATAATTAATTTATTAATATTTGATAAAAAGAAATCATGACACGATATCTATTAAGAGATCTGATTGACCTCTACAGATTTTTTAAATTTATTCTTGCCGGAATGAAGAGCTTAATCTCTTTAGATTTTGAAGTTTGTGGAACCTGTCTAAGTCTTACGGCTTGTTTAGATGGTTGTTAACCATTGTATCGTATTGTATTGTTATCCCAAAATAATATTTGTTTTGATTGTTTATTTAAAATTCATTGTATTGTATTGTTAAACTCATTATTCCGGAACAAGCAAAAGTCCCATTTTATGAAACAACCGATTTGGTGTGGTGGGATCGTTTCCTATTTTCTATTCTAATTATGCCCTTACTTTATTTTATCATTTAATTTTTTTAATTTTAACTTCAAATCTCCAACATATTGACCTACTTTGTCTTCTTCCATATTTTCTAGAGTTGGTTTGCCCCGTTCTTTTTATTATCCAAGTCTCCGTTCGATTCTTTGTCTCTTTTTATCGTTTTAATTTATTTTTTTTTGGTTGCTAATATTAGTTAACCTTTTTTCCCCAGATTTTTGCTCTTGTTTCCAAGCTAGGTAATTAATGATAAATAAGTAGAAAGAGATTTTCTTAAATTATTTTTTTATGTGTAATTTTAAATAAATTTTATTTAAAACAATTGCGGGTATTTTAGTGAACTTATCGGTTACAATATTGTACGATACAGTCAAATCAAACAACAAAAATATTATTTAACAACCGCAAATGATACAATCTATTCAAACGTTGTATCCATAAAACGATACAATACAATACAGTACAATATAATACATTATAAAATAATAGGTAACAATGATCCAAATATAGTGTTAGCTTAATGTATAGGTTGTTGCTGGAAGATAATTTGACATGCTAATGGAGAACATCTTCAAGCCATCTACCTTTGAGAGACATTTTCATTCTTGAGGTTCACGAGCAAAGGTTCTGACTTATTAGATTTCAAACTGACTGGAAAACAACTATACGGACATAACTATCTTATTTTTTGTCAGCATATTCATTTCTCAATCAATATAAATATAAATATTCTACAAAATATTTTGCCAATACATTGTTTCAGAAATTAATTTAGGAGGCAAAGGTCAATTTAAGCTTTATCGGAATCTACTTCCAGAAGGGTAAGGGCTTGTTGATACAACTAGAGCCAAGTAATCAAGATGCTTCTTTGGTTTAAAGATGTAATGCTTAGAACAAGTAAATATACCACCAGGCTGAGGAGTAGGATGAGTCGGCTTGTGATTGTTTCTTGTATCTATATAAATGTGGTCTAAACTCTAATTGAAGGTTGTTGCTTGTATCTATATAATTCTGGTATCAACTCTAAAGAAAGGTGATGTGGTGTATCTCTTAGACCGAGAAAACCATATGTCTTTCTTTTCCCTATTTTTGTCATTTGCCTTTGATTTTTCTGTTGCAGCAATAGAATTGTTTTGGCAATTAAAGGTTAACTTTTTTTTAAAATCGTTTTTGTACTTTCACATAAGAAAATGACGGCAAAAATAGGAAAAGAACAGAACGAAGGGAAAAAATAACGATATGGAAAGAACTGAAACCAAAGGTGATTACCTGAAACAAGAAGGCAGAAGTTGTCACAAGAATATAAGCTGCCTTCTTTTTTTGGTAAGTACTATTCCTCACTTTTGATGTAATTTATATTTATGTGAATGAATGTGATCAAAATGAACAATCATATAATACATTTATCTGTAAATTAAGTTCTTTTTACTCAAAAGTTGGAAGATCCAAGCACGCACACACAAAATGCAGGCACACTACGCCTTTTTTGAAGGTTTAATTTTTAATTTTATTACTTTGATGTCACAAGGAAATGTCCGTTCATTTTATGAGAATTAAATACAAAAAGATAAAGATACAAAATAAAAAAAAGTAGTATTGAGTTACACAATGACTAGAGTTTAACCTCCTCTTTGTATTCTCATTCGACACATACATCCATCTCTTTCTCAGCGAATCAAAAATTACTATAAGAAGTTATTGAAACTTAAACTTATATTGACTTTTATGTTTAGTATTCTCGAATTGATATAATATCATTAAAATACAATTTTTAAGTTTTAAATGTAACATTTCTCATAAATTATCTACAACTTTTAAATTCATTATAAATTTAGTTTTCTATGAATATTTATAGTAATATGTTTTTGTATTTTATGATATTATATAAGTTACAAGAATACGAAATTTTAAAAAAGTCAAGACAAAATATGTTCTTATTTTCTTTTCAAATTAGTATTAAATTCAAATATTGGATATAGTAACAGTATACAATTGATAAGGAACCCATATATATATATATATATATATATATATATATAGAATTATTTGTTTCCTTATCTTTCTTTTCTAATTTTATCTTATATTCTTTTTGTAAACATATGATGCATCCTTCTAAATAACATAGCCTACATTTAGCTCTGTTATTTTTACTGGGGTACCATTTACATATAAAACATTGATTACTATCTAATCCTTTATTCCTCTCAAACTACTTTAAATATATATCTATATGTATGTTGTTTATAAGTAGGGGTAGCAAAATGATTAAAAGAACACAGTTAACCACTCATATTATCCACTAAAAATGAGTTGGATAATGAACTTTTTAAAAACGGGTCAAATATGGATTATAACCGTATTATCTATTTAGAAAATGGATAACTAATGGATTTAACTTTTACATTTGTAAAGTCTCAAATTTGGGGATTCCTCAAGTTTGGGAAACAAGGAATTCTCCTAAAAGTATTCATATTCAAAAAGTCATGGATAATATGGTCGGTTAACCCATTTTTTATCCGTATTAAATATGGGTCGGATAATTTATCTATTTTTTCATTACCTGTTTTCGACCCGAACCATATCCAACCCAACCCGCCCGTTTGCCACTCCTATTTATAAGCATTTTAATTTTTTTTCATAGAAAAGAGGGTATGAATAAATTTAAATATATTTTTCACGATCTCCCGAAGCGCGGGCAGATTAACCGGTCACTACTTGATATTTGGTTCCAGTTCAATTACATAGATAAAAAGATATTGCGCGTAACAAAGTAGACTAGTGATAAAAGGAGCAGGCCAACGACTGATAGATTTTCTGGTGGAACTCCAACAAACTGAAATTTGTTTTCTGTGATACTTCCCATCTTCAGTAGAATTAACTTGTGGTAACTACAAATTTCCTTAAACTAAAGGACAAATAATGCATAATACTAGTAACATTTAGACCTTCAGTTTATGGCCTTGAACATGTAAAAAATGAAATATAAAAGGATAAATGTAGCAAGTGCCATAGTTGATGGTTCCCAGAAACCTCATAAACTGTTTTTCTTCTTCTTCGCGAGTGTTCTTGTGTCAAAAAGCTGGTAACATTTGACGAGTTCATATGTACAGTTAACCTACCAGTTGACAAGCCACAATGGAAATAATTGAGCGGATCATTTCTAACAACGCAAAGGGCATGGTCAAATTTCACTACTTTTACATGTCACTGATTTCTGTAAAAACTGTAGTCACTCAAAGAGCAAGACACAGTCGGCAGTTAGAAAAGGTTGAGCACCAAGTGGCAGATTCTTCTGAATAACCAAGAAAAGAAAACTTATTACAATCCCCATGTCTAAAAGACGACAACAAAATCAATATGGTAAAACTCTTCTAAAAAAAAAAAAGAAGAAAGGAAGAGACACCTATGTATGGAGAGGACACCTAAAAAGGAAGGAGCATATTAAACCTCTAAAGCACACCCGAAACCATCATCCCACAAGAAAAAGGTTATATTTACAAGTTTATTCAGCAAGAAGCAACTATGGGTCCAAAGGCCAAACCGTATCTGGAAAATCTGTTCTTCGGCCTGCAAGGGAATAATAGGCAAGTATATGAGCTGGATGCTCAGCAATTCCTGCACTGGTAATCACTCGTCTCGCAGGTATCAACTCAATATTCCAGAATGGGCGTGCCATCATCAACAGATCCCAACCACTCGAAGATGGACTGAATCCTTGGATCCACAAGTACCTTAGCGATTTCAGCTGCAAAGCAGCATAAGCCAATGCACGTTCAGTAAAACGACAGCCTCTCATTTCTAGCTTTTGCAGGCTAGGACATCCCCTCGAGAACTCCATAAGTCCTTCATCAGATTCCCCAACATATCCCAGAAGCATCCATCTCACATTTTGGCTGTATTGACCGATATATTTGAGACCCACATCTGTGAGACCCCCAGACCTGAGATAGAGAGCAAACCTTCTAAGCCTTTGGCAACCTCTTAGTAAAGAGCGTACACCATTATCAAGTGGCAGATCTGTTATTGTTACTTCACGATCGAGTAGAACCAACCGAAAATCACACAGATCTTTCAGATATGTGGCAATATTTTCCAATGCTTCATTAGTAATATCCGATACATAAACAGCCATGTATTCTAGCTCAATGCACCCTTGGGCCAAAGCAATCAATCCTCTCTGGGTAACTGCACCTTCTTCATCCTCCATTTCCTGTTCATCTGCTCCTCGCTCAATCCTGAGTCTCTTTAATCTCTTGCAAAATTGGGCAAGCACTTCCATTCCTCTATCCCCAACAACATTCCTTGCCTGTTCACGATGACAAAAACACTGATAAATAAAAAGTTTAAAGATTACCCCACATAGACTTATATTCTCCAGCCATAACATTTTTTTTTTAAATCCAGCCGTAACTTCTTCCTCCCATCTCGATTTTCTTTACCGTTTTTCAGAAGAAATGCAGGTCATATTTCTGATGTAGAACCATAAAAATTACAAGCAGTTATTTTGCTAAGAACAAAAAAGAATTAAAAAAATGTGAATATACTTATATATACAGATTAAACAGAATTGTACAAACAAACATAGAAATATATACTAGACTCATGGAAGTCAATCAATTATAGAATATGCTTTCAAACATCTACAGCCAATCAAGCAGAATAGCTGTGACATATTTTAGAAAAAAATTGATCCAAAAAGGAAAAGCAAAACCCAATGTCCATCTTCATCAAATATTCACTTCCTGATTTTACGACTACTATCACAGCAAAAGCAGAACAATAGTGCCAGTGTCAATAACAGCTATGTACAAAGATATATGGCCAATTTGCATAGAAGAAAAGAAAAGTGAGAACAGCTGAGATTCAACCTCAAGTATTTCCAAGTTGGGACACTTTTGCAGTAAGAAACAATGGGCTTCCGTGTCAAGAAATGCATAAAGAAGATCCAATTTCTTCAAATGAGAAGCAATAGGAAAGAGAATGTGCATTTCATTTATTCCTAAGTACGTCGGACCCAAGTGGCATAATCTTTGAGGAAATGATACAGCAGAATATCTTCCCAATTGCTCGTTATAGCCATTCTCAGCAGCAGGTTCTGTTGGCTCACTAAATGAACCCCCACCAAAATCCTCCAATGCAACTGCAGCTTTGAAGAAACCAATAAGATTTGAAATATCACATTCACTAATTTTTACCGAGACAAGAGAGGGACAGTTTTTTGCTATCAGTTCAAGGTCTTCAGCATTCACTCTGCCAAGATAAGTCTGGTAAAAGTTCAAATTTTCAAGAACTGTATTGTTCAAGGCTAGTTCATGTATCCATTCTCCATCATTCTCAACTATAGTACTCTCTTCCAGAAACAACGTTTTTAAACTCCTGCAGGATAAAAGGGCTATATGAGAACCACAGAGACAAAAAAGGCAACAAAATTTAATGCACAACTAAGCTTGTCATAACACTCCTAAGAAATTCTTTGAGCGGCATGACAGGTCTAGCAAAAGATTAAAACCTCTAAAGGAGTGTAGTATAAGGAAACAAAGATGTTGATTTCCGTTCACAATTCTCTCTTGTTTAATGTAGTCCTCAAATAAGCAATGAACTTGAATGTAGGGGTAACTGGTAAAGTTAGTGCAATATGACCTGGAGAGGTCACGGGTTCGAGCCGTGGAAACAGCATCTTGCAGAAATGTAGGGTAAGGCTGCGGAAACAACCTGTAGAAATATAGGGTAAGGCTGTGGAAACAGCCTCTGCCCTTTACACTTTTAGAAACCAGATCCCGAGAACCATGGAGCCCATCACCTAAAAGTTTTGGTTAAACCAGAGAGCAATGAACTTGAATTGCATACTTCTAGGCAAATGTATAAGCAAAGGATAGACCCTCTTAAACTAGAAAAAGGAAAAGAAGCAGGCAAATAGCACCAGTATATCAAAAGCTTTGCCAACCACATCACATTGAAACCAGATTCATAACTGCCATGCTTCACTATTGTGTGCAATACACCAATTGTCCTAATCAATCTGCATATGCAATCAAGTTTGAATTGGATTAGTGCATAGTAATCCCTATATCCTTTTTCTTTTTCTTTTTCTTTTGATAATAGTGATCCCTAACCTAATTTGTTACATGATTCCGTTCCTCTCTTTATCAACACAAAATTCTACAGAATAGAATGAAACTCCTCTAACTTTTTTATAGTTTTACCTTTTCCCGAATCTTAAAAGTTCACTTCCACTACCATAGAAACTGGCTTGCAAGCAAAAACACCGTTTATTAAGAAAGGAAGAAGAAATTCCGCCTAAGCAATTCAATCCTCACCGACATTTGAAGACTTCAACAGCTTGAAACAAAAGCGACAATAACTTCAGGCGTTAAAACTAGAGATTAATTTTACATAAAAAAATAAATAGAACAGAACTGAAAAAAAGAAGAAGAAAGAAACTTATTTTTATGTCGAAAAACAATAAATTTATAATTTCAGAGAACAAAACTTAATCTTAACAGAGTAATTACCAACAAGTAAAATGGAGTCAACGGAAGAAGAGGTGGAATACCTGCAGGAACGACAAACAGTGAGAAGACCATCAGTAGAAAATCCAGAACACTTATCCAGCTTGAGTGCCTGAAGTAGTTTACCACGCGTACGCACGAGCAGTTCGAGATCAGAATCGCTAACAATCATACGGCGGAAGTGAAGCGCCTTTAACCGAGTAAAGGACCTACTAATTTCGTGAACCCAGGGCGTAGCATATCCTCCCCAATCCTCAGGAATCAAATTAAACATAGAAGCGCGTGGTTTCCCCTTGAGCTTGAGTGACTCCAGTTGAGGGAACCTTCTAGAAAGCTGCTCCGGCTTCGCTGAATAACACAAAGCCATAGTTATGTGCTGCCGAGTGATCGCGTCGATCTCGTGCCACCTCCTGCATACCAACGACACCGCGTCCCTGTCACGCGAGTCCTGTACGTACGGTATCACGCACACCCATACGGTGTCGTATATCACCGCTGGATTCACGTTCCGCTCCTCCATAGATTAAAAAACACTTGTAACTGAAGAGAAAAGCAAAGGTAATTGGAAGAAATGAAAGGAACTGGGAGAACTAGTCCATGACTAGAAGAAGAAGAAGAAGAAGAAGCAGAAAGAGAGAAATGGAGAGAGGATCAGAGGGTAGATAGAAAGAGGTCCCCATTCACCATTTTTGTTGGTGCGCTTCAAACGTAAGAAATCGGAGAGACGGACAAGGGAAGGATTAAAAAAATAATATAAGGATGAAATAAAATAAGCTTGAAAGGTGGTGGGAGGTTGGACGAATGGGATTACAACAAGTTGTAAACTAGATACTCTCCCTACACGGCGATTTTATAGAACTTCCTCTATTTTATGTGGGATTATCTCTTTGGACACCAAATATTAGAAAGAAAAAGATACTTTTAAAATTTGTGATTTAAAATATATTATTTTAAAAAGAAAAAAAATTAAGCTATTATGACCTTAAGGATAATATAAAAAATGGATATTTTCATAGACCTTCTATCAAGTTTTGCTCTATTGCACTGACCTCCCTCGTGGTTACAACAACAACAAAACGTGAAGATAGATAGAATGTTTTCAATAAATCCTCGACTCAGAAAAGCATAAGCACCACATTAATAAAAAGAAAAACAATACAAGTAGCATAAATAACAATCAGATAGTAAGATGATCGAAATTAAAGAAATGATAGATAGTCATAGAAATCTAATACCAACAGAATACAAAATTTCATACTAATACTACCGGTATGACATGAAGAATACTAAACTAACTAACCTACTACCCTAATCATTGGCCTTCACACCTTCTGATCAAGGGTCATGTTTTCGGTTAGCTGAAGTTGCGTCATGTCTTGCCTAATCACCTCTCTCAATTCTTCTTCGGCCTACATCTACCTCTCATCAGGCCCTCCAATGTCAATCTCTCACACCTCCTGACCAGGGCGTCTGTGCTCCTCCTCCTCACATGTCCAAATCATTTAAGTCTCACTTCCCCCATCTTGTCCTCAATAGGGCCTACATCCACCTTGTCACGAATTACTTCATTCCTAATCCTATCTAATCTTATGTGCCCGCATATCCATCTCAACATCCTTATCTCTACTACCTTCATCTTCTAGACATGGGAGCTCTTGACTTGCCAACACTCAGCCACATACAACATAGTCGGCATGACCACCACTCTGTAACACTTACCTTTAAGTTTTTTTAGAATATTCTTATCACACAAAAAATCGGAAGAAAGTCTCAATTTCATCCATTTCTTATCAGACAGACAAACACTACTCTGTTGCATGACAAGCTCCAATATGATGTGTGTCATCTTCGTCGATCTCCCATTCCCATGTATAATATACCCAATGTACTTAAAACTTTCTCTCCTAGGGATGATTTGTGAATTAAGCCTCACCTCCCCACCCACTCCTTGAGTCATTCCATTGAACTTACACTCTAAGTATTTTATCTTAGTCCTACTCAACTTGAAACCTTTAGACTTTAAGGTTTACTTTCACACCTCTAACCTCGCGTTAACACCGCCTCGCGTCTCATCAATCAATACAATGTTGTCTGCAAATAACATACACCACGGCACCTTCCCTTGGATGTGGCGCGTCAATACGTCAATTGCCAGGGGACTGAGTGCCGACCCTTAGTGCAATCCCATCATGACCGAAAAGTAGTCCAAGTCCCCTTCTACTGTCCTCACCCGGATCTTAGCTCCATCATACATGTCTTTAATCGCCCTAATATAAGCAACATGTACACCTCTAGCCTCTAAACATCTCCACAGGACCTCACTCGGGACTTTATCATAGGCCTTTTCTAAGTCGATGATCACCATATGCAAGTCCCTCTTTCTCTCCCTATACTGCTCCATCAATCTCCTAACAATGTGAATGACTTCCGTAGCCGAACACCCCGGCATAAACCCAAACTGGTTCTCAAAAATAGGCACACTTCTCCTCACCCTCAGCTCCACCACCCTCTCCCACATTTTCATAAATATGGCTAAGCAACTTGATACCCCGATAGTTGTTATAATTTTGGATATTACCCTTGTTCTTGGTTACAATATTATATTTATCTCTTTTATTTAAATTTTTCCGTAATAATTCTTTTTACCTATTTTTGTTAATGTAAATAAAATGCTTTTTTTAAACTTGTTACCACTATGTTCAAAGAAAGAAAAACCCAATCGTAGGCTAGCTGAGGGAGAAGTTGGGGTGGTAGTTATGGCGGATGCGTTTATATAATGGGAAAGTGAAACTTGGAAAAGGGAGTGATCACAAGGGATCGGAGGGCCAACAAGGAACAATCACATTTCCTGAGAAGGAAAGCAGGTGAAGAAGGGTTTCAATTGGGGGAAAATAGTGGTAAGAAACTAAGAATGCAAATTGTGATGTCCTTTTTTCTTTTACTAGAGAATGATGATTGTGAATTTGTAAATGTGATGTTTTCTGTGAAGAAGAAACCCAAAAAAAGGGTCAAGTAGAGAAATTGGGAGAGCCGACTGGTTAGAAAAGAGCATATTTATCAAATAATATTTTATTCATACTAATAAAAAATGTGAAAAGAATTAAAAAAAATCAAAATAAAGAAGATAAGCATAATATTATAAATCACAGAGGAGATTAATATAATAAAGTGAAACATGAATGGAGACCTTTGAAATTATCCTAATAAAAAATAAAATTTACTTTAAAACAAACTATTAAAAATAAAATATCATTACTCATAATTTTTATCGGAACTTTCTTCTTCTTTTTTTGAATTCTTTCTTATTTATTTGCTTAAAACGATTAAAATATTTTATATTTAAATAATTACTCCATTTGTCCGATTTTATATACTATTATTTGACTATGCATGAAATTTAATAAAGAAAAATCAACTTTTGAAAACTATGGACTAAAAATTTTACACATTTATGAGATTATATTTATAACTCATTCATTAAGGAAAAAGAAAAAGTTTTACTTTATATTATTCTTAAAAGATGAATTATGATTTATTTTAAACGAACTAAAAAGAAAATTATTACTTCCTCTGTTCCAGTTTATGTGAACCTATTTCTTTTTTGGTGTGTTCCAAAAAGAATGACCCTTTTCTAAATTTGAAAACAATTTAGTTTAAACTTCCAAGTCTATCCTTAATGAAAAACTTTTATAACCACACAAATAATCTGGATTCCTTTTTGACTTGTTTAAAATTATAATTTCTAAATTTTTTTTTCTTAAATTACGTGATCAGTCAAACAAGTTCATATTGAAACAGAGGATTACTGTCACATTAACTAAGACTGATAGAGTACAGATTGTTTTTTTTTGTTATTTTGACAAGAGGAAGTTGAAGTTTATAATTAAATATAAATAAACTGTTCAAGTGGGAGTGTACACGGTAACGTGGCAAGTAGGGATTGGGAAGATCGCCGAGATTTGGTTACTTATTGCACTCGATTCTGTGTCAGGTTTTACCAAAGAGGTAAAAACGGCTAATTTGACCGTGACAGTGTGTTCTTTTTTGGGGGGTTTGCCCTGATCCTGGGGCTGCTCCTACTATTACCCCGCAAAACGGATATTGATGTTGAAAACGACGAATTCTGGCCTGCTCTCCCCTTATCAAGTGGTTGTTCGTTTTCTTCTTCAAAATAATTGTACTATTAATTATTTTTTTTTTTGATTATTTAGATGGGAAATGAAAAAAAAAAACGACGAATTAAGTATATACTTCCTCCGGTCCATAATAAATGATCAATTTATCTTGGGCATATTCATTAAAAAAATATAAAATTCTAAATAAAAATAGTTAGTGTGACTAAACTACCATTAATTAAATATTGCAGCATAATTAATGTGATGAACAAAAAAATTTTTAGGAATACATACATAAGGGTAATTTTAAAAAAATAAATTAAATTTTTTCTTGATTATATAAATGAATACTTATTTTATATCAAAATAAAAAAGTAAATTGGTCACTTGTTGTGGACCGGAATATATGATAGAGAAAGGTGGAATAGCATGTTGATGGACCTCTTCTACAAAGCCGTGTGCAAACCAAGAAAGATGTGATTTTGTGACTTCATGTCCAATTTACTTCGATGATTAATTATTACTTTGACTTCACATTAGTGTTTAATTAAGGTGTCAACGGAATTGCGTAAATTATCCTCCCAAAAATATGATGTGAAATAACCAATGCTGAACCTATTAATGCATATTCATTGGTGATTTCATGTGAATAATGAACTAATTCTGTTTATTTTACTTATTTATTTATTTATTTATTTATTTATTCATATTTTAAATTTTATTCACGAACTAGGTAAAAAGCATCTAATAATAGTATTTCAGAATTGTCGAAGCTAAAAGCTAGTGCAATCATGAGTTTCTTAATTTAATTGCATCAACGGAGGAAATGATAAAGCTGTGTTTCTTAAACTATTTCCCAAAATCAAGTAGAAGTTAAGTAACTGAAAAGGAAAAAAAAAAGATTTAAGATTAATGCATGCTAACGCAGTACTCCCTTCATTCCAGTTTATGTGAACCTATTTTTTTTGGTCCGTTCCAAAAGAATGACTTCTTTCTAAATTTGAAAACAATTTAGCTTAAACTTACAATCATATCATTAATGAGAAGCTTTTATAACTACACAAATACCCTGGCACCCTTTTGACTTGTTTAGGACCACAAATTTTAAAAATCTTTATTTTTTGTTAAACTCCGTGCCCAATCTTACATGTTCACATCAATCGGAACGGAGGGAGCAGTAAAAACGATGGAGTTAATTTCCCCTCCCATCCCCTTCATAAGTATTTTTAATCGATAACTGACAAGTGTAAAAGCACTAGAATTATTTTTAGTCATAGAGAATATTATTATGATATCTTGTTTTAAGTTTTAATGAGTATCTATTTTCTATTTAAATGGTAGAATAAATTACAATTTCATTTAGAGTAACCAAAAATACACTATCGTTTCACACATTGAAGCGTGTGAGTAAGATATTATGTTTTTCCTAGTAGCTTGTTTGGATGGTTGTTACATGTCATTTCATAATCTGTCGTATTATATTATTTTATATTGTACTATATTATTTTGATAAATATGATATTTGGATACATTGTATTATTTACCGTCGTTTCAAGATGTCAGCACAAAAACTATGAATAATAAACTTATAATTATTATAAAAAAAAGATATGAGGTAAAATTTAAAAATGTAAGGTAAATAATAAAATAAAATTATTTAAAAATAAGTACGAATTATCTATATTATCTGCGGGTTAACCCGTTTTTATCCGTATTAAATATGAGTTGAATTAGATATTTTATCTATTTTTTTATTATTTATTTTTAATTTGCACCCATCCGGTTGCCACCCCTAGACACTCTCATTTTGTCTCAATTATATGACACTTGTCTTTTCAAATGTTCCATAATTACTTCATTTCTATACACTTTTAAGATTCCACATTCATTAATTATTCTAACTTTTGCAATGATATTTCCATTTCGACTATTATTTTTAATATTTTCTTTCCCTATCAAGATTAACATATTAAAGTTCATTTCAAAACAAATAAATGTCATATAAAATGAGAAAACGAGTGAGTAATTTGTTAGATTACTAATTAAATATCAAATGCTAAAAAGACATTTATGGTCGCTTTGCACTAGGAGGCTCTCTATAAAAGTATTAATTCAAGACTTTAGAGGAAAGAGCGAGACGGGAAAATTGCAAAATTTGAAAATTATCTGTATCTTATTTCTTAGGCAAAGTGGAAGAATGAGACAGAGTGATCATGACTCATGAGAAAAGAAAATCTTTATCTTGGAACGACAAAATTTCATCATTAATTTAATAGTATATAGAGTATTACATAGCGTAGAAACTCTCCAACTGTCATCAATGATAGATGCAGCTCTGACACAACATGTTCATATGATGTCGGTATTTTTAAGACGAAGTAAGATATGTATATATGTATTAATATTCACTAATTTTTTATAAATATTAAATTTAAATTCTGTATAAAACCGAGAGTACCACTTTACCTCTACTAATTCCTTTTACCCCCCTTCCCAAATCTACAAACAATGAGGTAGCACTAGCACAAAACAAGAGGAATTAAAGGGGTAGAAACCCCATAGGAATAGAAAGGACATTAATAATGAGGACAAAATGAGTATGTCATAGAAATAGTGTGAATGATTTGGTTGGTCTCCGGCGGATCTCTCCAAAAGTAATTAAGAATCACAACAACAACAACAAACCAGTAATATCTCACTAATGGGGTATGGGGAGGATAGTGTGTACG
Source organism: Nicotiana tomentosiformis (assembly GCF_000390325.3). Classification (NCBI taxonomy): domain Eukaryota; kingdom Viridiplantae; phylum Streptophyta; class Magnoliopsida; order Solanales; family Solanaceae; genus Nicotiana; species Nicotiana tomentosiformis. The sequence continues at coordinate 57,446,936 of NC_090814.1, forward strand.
CAGACCTTACTTCTACCCTAAAGGAGTAGAGAGGCTGTTTCCGAAAGACCCTCGGCTCAAGAAAACAAAACGACAAAACGACAAGAGGAGACAACATTAGTATCACCACAACAATCATAACAAAAATAAGAACACCATGAAATACAGAAGAAAGATGCAAAACAAAAACGATAGCTAGTAAATAGGACATGCACTGAAAAACGAAGTAGTAAAATACAATATTGTCACTAGCCACCTTAGACAAAAACCCTACGTAGCTAATCCCACAATGGTACGAAGTAAGTCAAGACTCAACTACATCCTAACCTACAACTCTAATACTCGACCTCCACATCTTCCTATCAAGTGTCATGTCCTCGGAAATCTGGAGCCTCGCCATATCCTGTCTGATCATCTCTCCCCAATACTTCTTAGGCCTCCCTCTACCTCTTCTCGTGCCCTCCATAACCAGCCGCTCACACCTCCGTACCGGAACATCTGGGCTTCTCCTTTGAACATGTCCGAACTATCTAAGTCGCGCTTCCCGCATCTTGTCATCAATGGGAGCCACTTGCATCTTCTCCCGAATAACATTATTCCTAATCTTATCTATCTTAGTGTGCCCGCACATCCAACTCAACATCCTCATTTCTGCTACTTTCATCTTCTGGATATGTGAGTTCTTAACGAGCCAACACTCAGCCCCATACAACATGGCTGGTCTAGCCGCCGCTTTATAGAACTTACCTTTGAGTATTGGTGGTACTCTCTTGTCACACAGGACTCCAGATGCTAACCTCCACTTCATCCATCCTACCCCAATACGGTGTGTGACATCCTCGTCGATCTCTCCTCCCCCTGGATAACCGAACCAAGGTACTTGAAGCTGCCTCTACTCGGGATGACCTGTGATTCAAGCCTCACATCCACGACCACTTCCCATGGCTCAGCGCTGAATTTACACTCCAGGTATTCCGTCTTCGTCCTGCTCAACTTGAAATCCTTAGACTCAAGAGCCTGTCTCCAAACCTCTAGCCTCTCATTAACACCGGCTCGCGACTCATCAATCAGAACTATGTCATCGGCAAATAGTATGCACCATGGCACCTCCCCTTGAACATGGTGTGTTAACGCGTCGATCACGAGGGCGAATACGAACGGACTGAGTGCAGAACCTTGGTGTAACCCCATTACAACCGGAAACTGCTCAGAGTCGCCTCCTACTGTCCTAACCCGAGTCTTAGCCCCATCATACATGTCCTTAATCGCTATAATGTAAGGAATCGATACACCTTTTGCCTCCAGGCATCTCCAGAGAACTTCTCTAGGAATCTTGTCATACGCTTTCTCTAGGTCAATAAATACCATGTGCAGATCCTTCTTACTCTCTCTGTACAGTTCCACCAACCTCCTAACAAGGTGTATAGCTTCTGTAGTCGAACGACCCGGCATGAACCCGAACTGGTTGTCGGATACAGACACTGTCATCCTTACCCTCACTTCAACCATCTTCTCCCACACTTTCATGGTATGACTCAGTAATTTGATACCCCTATAATTGTTACAACTCTGGATATCACCTTTGTTCTTATACAATGGGACCACCGTACTCCACCTCCACTCATCCGGTATCCTCTTCGCCTTAAAAATAACATTAAATAACCTAGTCAACCACTCCAAACCTGCTCTCCCCACACACTTTCAAAATTCTACCGGAATCTCGTCTGGCCCGATCGCTCTGCCCCTACTCATCTTACGCATAGCTCCCACGACCCCATCAACCTCGATACGCCTGCAGTATCCAAAGTCACGGTGACTCTCGGAATGCTCCAATTCGCCTAGGACAATATCCTGATCCCCTTCTTCATTCAGAAGTTTATGAAAGTAAGTCTGCCATCTCCTTTTAATCTGGGCATCTTCCATTAATACTCTACCATCTTCGTCCTTGATGCATCTCACTTGGTCCAAATCCCGAGCCTTCCTCTCTCTCAATTTGGCCAGCCGGAATAACTTCTTCTCCCCGTCTTTTTTCCCCAGTTCCTCGTACATACGACCATATGCAGCAGTCTTAGCCTCTGTGATCGCCAGCTTAGCCTCCTTCCTAGCTGTCTTGTACCTCTCCATGCATGCTCGCCTCTCCTCTTCATCTATGCTCCCCACTAACTTTAGGTACGCCACCTTCTTAGCTTCCATTTGACCTTGAACCACTTCATTCCACCACCAGTCTCCTTTATGCCTACCAGAGACGCCCGTCGAGACTCCTAACACCTCTCTCACAACCTCCCTAATACAGTCTGTTATCGCTGACCACATAGTGCTCACGTCACCGCTGCTCCTCCAAGCTCCTATAACTGACAACCACCCTTCCAACTCTTGGGCTATATCCTTAGTTAAGGCTCTCCACCTGATTCTCGGACTTCCACGAGTAGACATTTTCCTCCTCTTTAACATAATACCAACGTCCATCACCAAGAGCCTATGTTGCATCGCGAGTATCTCACCCGGAATCACCTTGCAATCCTTGCACATTCCTCTGTCACCTTTCCTGAGGAGAAGATAGTCAATCTGAGTCTTCGCCACCGCATTTTGAAAAGTAACCAAATGTCTCTCACTCTTTGGAAAGCTAGAGTTCACAATTACTAACCCAAAAGCCTTAGCGAAATCCAACAACGATGTACCTCCTCCTTCCTCTCCCCAAAATCGAAGCCTCCATGCACCTCGCCATAACCACCTGCAGTCGACCTAATATGCCCATTGAAATCCCCTCCTATGAATAGCTTCTCAGTAGGCGGAACCTGACGTACAATCTCATCTAACCCCTCCCAGAAGCGTCGTTTAACCTCCTCATCTAGGCCCACATGCGGCGCATAGGCGCTAACAACATTTAGGGTGCATTCTTCAACCACTAACTTAATAATTATCAATCTATCATTCACTCGTCTAACCTCGACCACAGACTCTCTGAGTTTCCTATCCACCAAGATGCTCACTCAATTCTTATTTTTCTGGACTCCTGAGTACCAAAGTTTATACCCGTCCGCGTCCTTCGCCCTCGACCCTACCCGCCTAGTCTCTTGGACACACGCAAGTGCTTTGGAAAAGTTCCCTAAAATTTCTATTTCGAGAAATAAAAACAACTTAATTGGCAGTGTCAGGGCACTGGAATCCTGTCTCACACAGAAGTTCAAAATTTAAAGGTGATTAAAAAGTTCAAAATTTGAGTTTTGAGTTATTTTTCTCTCTCAAGTGATCAAAATTAAGATTAAACAATTTTAGTCATTTTAAAATATTCAGATAATGGTTTTCTTAGAAGTAATTAAATTAGTTTTTGTTAATAAAATTATGACCGATTAATCAAAAATTAATACAGATATGAAAAATTATTAAAAGTAAAGATGCCAAATCAGCTAAAATGTCAGGAAAACTTTTCACTTAAACAAGCAGAGGTAAAACATACACATTTTGATCCCTCTAGATCTTAATCTGGAAAATTACGAGGCACATTATCAAGACCATCACGCATTCACGCTTGGCAATAGATCAAGCTTTTTCCACATTCTTGTCTTTTCTAATGGTCAAAGTCTCTCTTTTTACGAAGTAAAGGTAATTAGGTGTACTTTATAACTTTAGATTTTCATTAAATAATTACATCCTGCTGTCTCTACTTAGGACAAGTATTCAGAGCCATTTCTAATGTTTATTAGGAAGTGGGGTTTTCATAATCCAAAAGAGGAAGGCTAGCTAGCTGGATAAAGCTCGAGTGTTTCATTATGTTAATGACTCTAGATAGGTCCATTATATCGTGAACTTATAAGTATCTGATTTAGCCAAAATAAATTTTTGTGTGTGTGGATTGAACATATCACTCAACTAATCAATTCTAATTGCATTTCAAAAGAAAAATGAATTACGTACGTTATGGCTGCCTTAGCCCCCCAGCCCTAAGCTGCACTCCTAGCAATACAGAAAACTAGTCCTACACAAAATTAACTCACATATTTTTACACAAAAACTAGGATAATCAATTTCAACCAATAAGTTAATTTACATGATAACTGAAAAATAAATTATCCACACTCAGTATTTATATTAAACCAAATTAATTTACTACACTCAAGTGATGACATGCGGTAAAAACTTTCATATAAATAAACCATGATAAAACGGTATATCTAAATCTAAATATAACAAGACATATTATGTGTATTCATGGTTTGATATAAACTGTGAATCTGATAAATGATTTTTCAATAGTCACACAAGCACAAACAACTAAACCAATATTGTTTGCTTTTTTCCTCCTTGAGTCGGATAAATCATGATTTGCAATGTTTCTGATATGTTAAATATATAAAAAGATTTTCATCACATAGAAAATCAGGAAAAGAAAAGAAAAAATGGAATAGTGCAAATCAAACTCACATGTGTGGTACAATGGTAGGAAAACTCTCATACGCACCACTAAATTACACATTAATTCTTACATATCTGAGGCGTAGTGTAATTATTTGAAAATATTGCAGTATAATTATTTTCCGGTGCACTTGATCGGTTTTTCATTAATGAAGTTTGAACTTTTCTGGAGTCAAATTTAAAAACCTTTCCAAATTGTGATAATTGTACTAGAGTAATATTGAGTTTCATCTTTTGTTTTTTGGACTTTTGTGACAAGAAGAATGCTGCCTCTTCCATCTAAGAACGTTCATTTCTAGCAGGTTAGTTAATGGGGGCTAAGCACTTTAGTAGATTGTTCAAAAAGTCAAAAATACTTTTTCAAGATAAAGAATAGCTAAAACTAATTAGTGGCAAACGAATACGATTCTACCTGAATCTAGATCCTTTTTTAACTTGACCTCAATCAGATTGTTGATCTCTATACTATATATATCTAATTGCTATATCCCATTAATGCTTTTCCTGTTTTGGTATTCTCGCCATGCACAGCTGGCCTCACATTACTTTAATTTAATAATATATCCTTCTATGCGGAGTAGCCAATAATTCTAAATTAGCTTACGCTTAATCATTTCCCAGTTTGAGTAATTAATTAAGAAATTAATAAGAGTAGTATAAGTTTAGTTGTGCGCATGGTATCAATTGTTTTGCAACCGGAGAATATCATATTTTCGCTGCAACCAACGCAAGTATTACAACAACAACAACTCAGTATAATCTCATTAGTGGGGTTTGGGAGGATAGTGCGTACGCAGACTTTACCCCTACCCTGGGATAAAGAGGCTGTTTCCGATAGACCCTCGGTTTCCTCCATCCAAGAACTCTCCACCTTGCTCTTGGAGTGACTCGAACTCACAACCTCTTGATTAAAAGTGGAGGGTGCTCACCACTATAGCAATCTACTCTCGTCAACCAACCAAGTATTGGGGATCGTAAAACGATTTTGTCAAATTGGGGCCTGACCTTCTATATTCAATTTTCTATAATTAAATGAAGAATAAATAAGTGGTTGCTTTAGAGAATATTACTGAAGCTAAGATAGGTAGCTAGCTTTATGACTAATAATTCACTTAATAAAAGACGAAGTCTCCTATGCAACAGTAGGTCGTTGGTCCATTTAAACTAATCAGCCGTTAATTAATTAATATAATAATTATAATAATATACACATAATTACGATCACTTGTCAAACAAAATGCAATATGTTCAACTAGAAGGAATTATCGGATACTCAACCTTGCATGCAGACTACTAAAAAGCGGCCAAAAAGCGTTCCAGAAAAATCGACCGAAATCGGTCGGAATCCAACGAAAATTGACCGATTTTCGACCGTTTACAATTGGTCAATAAAATAATGGTCGCAAATGAGGAGCGACCGAAGGCGGTCGCTATTTTCCGACCGAAATCGGTCGGTAACTGTCAAAGCAGTTTGACCAAATGTGTGACACAAATTAATTTACTTACCGAGGTCGGTCGGTATTGTTAAAAATATTTTTTAATTACTTTTAAATTACCGACCGAATTCGGTCGGAAATTTAATTATTTATTTTTTTAAATTATTAAATTCCGACCGACCTCAGTCGGTATTGTTAAAAATATTTTTTAATTATTTTTAAATTACCAAAAGAATTCGGTCGGAAATTTAATTATTCATTTTTTTTAAATTATTCATTTCCGACCGAAATCGGTCAGTATTGTTAAAATATAAAATTATACATTTTTATTTAAAATTGTTAATTCTGACCGAAATCGGTTGGTATTATTTAAATAATTAATCTTTAAAATCATAAATTCGGACCGAATTCGGTCGGTAATTTTGATTTTCTGGGAATTAATATGAACATTTCCGACCGAAGTCCGTCGGAATTTTAGGTATTGTTTTACTAGAAAATAGTTGTTTTATTGCTGCACCACCTGCCAACAACCAATCACCTATAATGGAAGCATTACATTGCTGGCATTCAACCAATAATAACAACAATAACAACAATAACAACAACAATAACAACTATCAAAACTCTATTAACAAAACATTATCTCCATCTCCATATCCACTAAACTATATTAATAAAACATCATACCCAACAACAAAACGTTTTACAAGTTAAAAATTCAAATATCATTCAATAAGTATTTTGTACTACATCATCTTCATCTCCACTACTATAGCATTCATTGTCGGCATGGTTCGAAGGATTACCATATGGGGAAGGCTGACGAGACCGGGGAATCGAAAAAGCACCACTAGTAAGAATATTGGCTAACTGACCTTGAAGGATATTAAATTGTTGGTCCCTCTTTTCTAGCTGAACTTGAAGGGTATCTAATTGTTTATCCCTCTTTTCTTCTCTAGTCTTTGTCTCTTCAAATATCCGAACATAGTACTAATAAGGCGATCGAGAATAAAATATTCAAGATTTTTTTTGTGTGTGTATATAAATATAAAATTAATTAAATATTGAATATAACAATTTAGGATGATAAATCAATTAAATATTATATACATATATGTATATATACATACACAAATAGGATATAGTATCCATATAAAAGTATTTTAAAAAAATAATATACACACACACATTATATATATATATATATATATATATATATATATATATATATATATATATATATATATATATAAAATTAAGTATTAAATATTATGTATTTAAAAGCTATTTATATAAATTGACAAAATCCGACCGATTTCGGTCAGTATTTTTATTAAATCAATATTTTAAATTTTTAAAATTAAATTTCTGACCGAATTCGGTCGGAAAAATTTAATTAAAAAATAATTTCAAATATACCGACTGATTTCGGTCGGTATATTTGAAAAATTTAATTAAATATTATTTTGGTAGATAATATGCAAATATGACCAGGTCTTGGTCAATGATTGACCAATTTCTGACCGAAATCGGTCGAAAATTTTATATCTTTGTTGTGAGACCACTATTTCCGTTGTCAGGAATATTTTTTTTGACTTTTGCGATCAATTTATTTATTTTCTGATCAATTTCGGTCGATATTCCTTGGACGGGTTTTGCATATTTTCTAGTAGTGGCAATTGTCAAATTTGGTGAGGCCGCTTTTCATTACTACGAAGGAAATTCTAAAGGAAATGATTCATCAAAACTCTTTGCAATTTGAATAAAAGATAACAATCTTACAAAATTTTAGTTTTAAATCTCTTACATGTAAAATAAATATTTCTCAAAAAGATTTGGCATACGAAAATGTAAATTTGTAAATTTATAGTGAATCACAAAATCAATTAACACGAAATCCTATCATAAAATATGTATATATATAAATATATATTGTCGAAAGTGTTCTAGATAAAACAACGGTATCAGATGGCGTGAATGTCAAACTGCGAATCATCTTCTGATTTGTTTCTGATTTTCTATATTATGGGATGTAAGACAATGCCTAATATATATCAAGAGACTAAAACTACTTGCCAATAATTAATTAGGAATTACACTATATATGATGATCGAAGTACAATGATTCGTTATAATAATTCAACTAATACAACAAAGGTTTTTATTTAATTAGAAAAGCTAATTAGTCTCGCTAGAATAATCATTCAACTCGTCCATGAGACAAGCGTGTCTAGAAGCACTTCTAGAAGCACTTTCACTTATAGTCCGTTTCACAAGTTTTTTTTGGGTCAAAAGTGCTTTTGGCCAAAAATTAAGGTGTTTGGCCAAACTTTTAGAAGGAAAAAAAATATTTTTGAAGAGAAGCAGAAGCAGATTTTGAGAAGGAGAAAAATGTAGCTTCTCTCCAAAAGCATTTTTCTAAGAAGCACTTTTAAAAAAAATACGTTTAAAAACAAGTTTTCAAAAGCTTGGTCAAACACTAATTATTGCTCAAAAGTGTTTTTCAAATTAATTAGTCAAACAAAAACTGATTCTCACCAAAAATACTTTTTTGAAAATTATTTTTTAAAAAAACACTTCTCAAAATAAGCAGATTTTAGAAACTTGGCCAAACAGGCTATTAATCTTCTGTCCATACTATTCCCACTAACGATTTTCTGTTATCCTACTCCCTCCGTTTCAATTTAGATGAGATAGTTTGACTCGGCACGAAGTTTAAGAAAATAAAAGACTTTTGAAACTTGTGGTCTTAAGCGCTTAAGGGGTAAAAGCTTTGCGGGGTCATGATATTTATGTGATTATAAAAGCTTCTCATTAAGGGTAAAATAAGTAAAATCAAGAGTTTAAAATTAAATTAGTTTCAATTATATAAATGTATCATTATTTTTGAAATGGACTAATAAGGAAAATGTATCATCTAAATTGAAATAGAGGGAGTATTTGTTAGTCCAAAAACTTACGCCCCAGTTACTTGAGGTAAATTTTCACATTTTTTTTGGATGAATGTTAATGAACATATTTGCTTTACTTCATTCATATAAAAGATAGCGAAAAAGAATATGGTATAGTACAACACTTGCATTCTCTAATTATTATTGCTACATTTTGTTGGGCTCATGCTCATGTTGTCTAGTCAAAGGCTCAATGGCCTAATCCTATTCTCTTTTGATTTTCATTCCTATTCGAATCATTGAATTCGATTTTTATTTCTATTTAGAGTTGATTTTGGCTTTAAGAGAAAGCACCACTCATTATCTATAATAAGGAAAACCTTGAAGAATTATTCTATGCTCATTGGTACAAATCTTTGAAAGACTTTAGCCCATAAAAGTGATTTTTGAGAGAGCTTTCATCAATAGAGAGGGATAGAGAAGAAAAAATGTTTATTTTGTTGAAGATTTTTGTTCTGACTAGCTAACTTTAAATCGCGTTTTTCCGAATCGTTAATCGTTGGATCGGGCTGAAAATTTGACTGAGTGTTCGTAACATCTTGGTCTTAGATTTGAACGGTCAAGATCGGATTTATACATAACATCCAATTTCGAGCACCAAACAACAACTCCTATTTTGTGGCTTCTCCTCTTTCTTCAATTGATTTGTTGTTGCTCTTGTTGCTATGTGTTTGGCACTTGTTGTATAGCCAATTTGGAGAACTTTTGTAACCCTCTTATTATTATAGTGGAACTTTTTAGATCTTTGTGATCCCATAATTTTTACCTTCGATTTGAAGGGGTTTTCACGTTAAAATTTGATGTTCTTTATCTTCTTTATTTTTGGGTTTGCCTCTTCCTCGACATAACAGTGGTATCAGAGCCTTGGTTATTTATTCGAGTTTTATGGAATGGAGGCGAATATGAGCAAGATGGTACATTTAAATATGAGCAATTATAATATTTGGAGAAGCAAGATGAAAGATTTGTTGTTCGTAAAGAAGATGCATCTACTAGTTTTTGCAGCTCAAAAATTCGAGACTAGATCTGATGAAGATTGGGATTTTGAGCACCAGCAAGTATGTGGATATATACGAAAATGGGTTGAAGATATTGTCCGTAACCATATTGTGAATGAGACACATGCGAGATCATTGTGGGAAAAGTTAGAGACTCTTTATGCTTCAAAAATAGGGAACAACAAGTTGTTCCTACTAAAGCAATTGATAACCTTTAAATACAAGGAGGGCAGTCCTATCCTTGATTATATAAAGGATTTCCAGGGTGTCTGTTTACCCTCAAAATTGGATAACAATTGAATTTGTTAGTGATTGAAAGGATATGCGGATTAGTTTGATACTAAACGATAAATTTGATAGCAATTGAAATAAATAAGGATAAATTAACTGCAAACCACGCGAACTGGATAATTTCAGCCTAGGAAAGCTTGCCACCCTCGACCTGAATGTAGTTTGATCGACACCAAGATACCAAAGAATAAGAACTTAAAGAATAACGGTAATGTATCGCTTATGAGTGTATGTTACAATGTCCTTCATGAATTGTGAGGCCCCCTTTATATATTAGAGGAACCTACTTTTAAGGTATTATTCTATAAAAGGTAAAAATGCCCTTGATTTACTGACCGTTGGTCCCTTTTTTGGTATGTTCTGTGATTTTCGGCGTAATGTCCGGTTAGTTACGGGAATTTCGGACCCTTGTCGGATAAGATGGCAATAGTTTCCTTGAGATCATTTTAACTAGGACCGGTTATGACCTCGGTAAACTCGAATGTAAGTCTGGTGATTCCGGTGGCTAATTCGGCAAGGCAGGAACTGATCCCTGGGACCTTATCACCATCTCTTGATCCCAAACTGTCGTGTTGGATGCTCGGTCAAATCCCGAGTTTGATTTTACCCGTATACAGATAGTCCCCTTATTTTTCGGAGAGTAAATATCGAGAAATGATATGAGCTTCCGATTTTTACTTCGATAAATCATGACGTAAGCGACAAAAATCATGACGTAAAGTTTCCTCATTTTTCAGAGAGTAAATGACGAGAAACGATATGAGCTCCCGATTCTCACTTTGATAATTCATGACATAAGAGACAGAAATCATGACGTAAGCGACAAGAATAGTTGAAACATCCCGTCAGTCCAGTTTTTAAGTCATTAAATGCTTGTCATTTGCGGGTCGGCTACTCCTAAATGCGAACCGTTTCTTGGAAAATTATAAATCTTCCTTTGTTCATTCAAACTTTCTGCTCTCATGTTTAAGAGATTTTAATGCTTCCAAGTTCTTTTATTCTGATTTTCTGAGATCTTTCATAAGAGTTCTTCATCCGCTAATCATCCATTATTCCTCATTCAAACCTTCTTTTCTTTATATCTCTTACATTTTTACAGAAATGGCAAAGACTTCAAAATCCGTTCCGCAAAACGAAACTCCCTCTACCTCGAGGCTGGTTGTTGAGGAAACCCTTTCCCATACTACTGTTGAGGAACCGACATCGGAGCCTTCTCTGAGATTGTTCATCCCCGCGGTGTGCCCGACTGGTGCTGATTTCAAGATTGAGAAACCCTCCTCGATGCCTAGTCGGTGTGAACCGGTCTCGAGATATATCTGCTCGATCATCGAGGATGTCCTCTCCGAGGTCAAGAAAGATTGCAACTGGGCCAATAAGCACGTAGTGGTCCCCAAGCCCGAGGAAGCTATTACTACCTTTGTGGAGGGTTGTTTAAGTGTTTACACTTATCCCTTCACGCTGGCCCCCTTGGACCCGGTCATTATTGCCTTCTGTAAGAGGTATAAAGTGACCCTCAGTCAAATTCACCCCTCCTTTTGGAGGATAATAATTCTCCTTCATTTCTTCGTAAGAAAGATCGAGGGGTATCCCTTCACCATCGACCATCTCATGCGCTTATATAGTCCCCGACTCTATCGAGGGGGATTAATCAAGCTTGCCCGTCGGGCCAGTAAGGCCTTGTTCTTGAGCATCGACGAAGATCGGGATCGAGGCTGGCTGGGCCGATTCGTCCGAGTGAAGACCTCTGATTTGATCCCAGTCGAGTACATGCCATTTCCTGAGAAGTGGAACATGTCACGTAAGTATAATCTTACTTTTACGATTTTATTCATTACTCTTTCTTTCTCTTTCTTCTCATTAGTGTTTTGTGGTGGTGCAGCTGTCGCTCGGATCCCGGATGCAGTTCCTCGACTGAAGGAGTGGGTCGAGGGTATTGTAACACAGAGGCCATATTCCGAGTTGTTCATGGCGCGAGCTTTTGAAGGGCCGATGGGAGGCCCGTTCCCATGGTGAGATTTTTCTCAAGTGACATTTGATTTCCCTTTCGCGCTATCAATTTCTGACTTGCTTAACTTCTTTTTTGTAGGTTTACCAAAATATGTTGCGATGAGGCATCCATCTGGTAATGACGATATCTTCGCCGAGCCCCCTGCTTCAGTGCATGATAAAGAGAAGAAAAGAAAAAGGGCTCCGAGTTCTCCGGGCTCTAAGAAGAAGAAGCCAAGGAAACGATTGGTGCGTAAACCCAAGGAAAGCACTAGTGCTCGAGCACTGTCTCCGGACTCACTCTATCGATTGAGGGATGAGTCTGAGGGGGAAGGAGAAGCCTTCGATCTGGTGGCCAGCATACCGCCGTAGCTCGAAGGGCAAAGGGCTTCCGAACCAGGGGGAGGCGAGGCCGATCTTCATCAAGTCGAGGAGGCCGAGGAGGAGGCAGGAATTGAAGCTTCCCGGGATACGGGCAAAGCCCCGCAAGAAGAACTTGGCCCAATAGTGTCACGACCCAATATTTCAACTGTCGTGATGGCGCCTATCTCAATACTAGGCAAGCCGACAATCTCAATAAAACACCATATCTTTGAAGTTTGAAAACATAACATTGAATTTCATAGAAAATATCACAATTTCTGACATAAAAATAAATTCCCAAAATGCTGTGTCACTGAGTACATGAGCATCTAATATGAATACAAAGTCTGTCTGATAAAACATTGTCTGAAATATATAGAACAATACAATAACTGAAGAAAAGAGAGATAAGGTCAGCGGACATCGAGCAACTACCTTGATAGTCTCCAACAAATAAATCCTCAAATCTGGCAATCGCCGTATCCGGAAGTACCTGGACCTGCACACGAGGCGCATAGTGTAGTATGAGTACAACCAACTCAATAAGTAACAAAACTAACTACTGGGCTGAAAGTAGTGACGAGCTTCACAGGTACAGTCCAGTATAAATAATAACAATACATAAATGTAGACATGCTTTCAAGTTTAATAGTTGCTTTCAGTACAAATAAAACAGATCAATTCTAAACAATACGAGGAATATGACATCTCTGTATCTACATGTCAATGTACATACTGTATGTGATGCACTTTAATGAAAACTCCGTGTACTCACAATCTAAAATACTCAATCACTCAGTACTGTATATGGCCAATCCAGCCCAGGGTAGATCTATCCCAAAATATATATGTATATCCATCAACTGACAGTCAGTCACTCAATACTGTATAAGGACAATCCAGCCCAGGGGAAGATCCATCCCCAAATATCAATGATTCAGACAAGATTCATGTCCAGGAAAAATCCATCCCTCAATATAAATACCTCGGGCAAGATCCATGCCCAAGGAAGATCCATCCCTCAATATATATATCTATGGCAAGATCCATGCCCAGAGAAGATCCATCCCAGATATATATATCAACTACGCTCATTGCGGGGGTGCAGACTATGCTCACTGTGGGGGTGCAGACTCCGGAGGGGCTCCTTCAGCCCAAGCGCTATAATAGCCAGATCTAGGCATAAACAAAATAAACATAACTATCAATCAAAAGAATAATTATCGAACAATCTCGCGGATATAAATCTCAACCAACCGGTCCGAAGAATAATTAGTACCAACTGGAATAAAATGCGTGGACTTGGTCAACCGATCTACAATCACCCAAACAACATCAAACTTCTTCAAAGTCCGTGGGAGCCCAACTACGAAGTCCGTGGTAATACGCTCCTACTTCCACTCCTGAATTTCAAGTCTTTGAAGTAATCCGCCCGGTCTCTGATGTTCATACTTTACCTGTTGAGAATTTAAACACCGGGCTACAAACCCAACTATATCTTTCTTTATTCGCCTCCACCAATAGTGCTGTCTCAAATCCTGATACATCTTCGCGGCACCTGGATGAATGGAGTACTGCAAACTGTGAGCTTCCTAGAGAATAAACTCACACAAATTATCTACATTAGGCACACATAGCCTGCCCTGCATCACATAGCCTGCCCTGCATCCGTAATACACTGTCATCCCCAATAGTGACTTCCTTGGCATCACCGTGTTGAACCATGTCCTTAAGGACAAGCAGATGAGAATCATCATACTGGCGCTCTCTGATGAGATCATATAAAGAAGACCGAGAAACCACACAAGCCAAAACTCGATTCGTCTTGGAAACATCCAATCTAACAAACTGGTTGGCCAAGGCCTGAACATACAAGGCTAAAGGCCTCTCTGTTACCGGTAAATATGATAAGCTACCCAAACTCTCTGCCTTACGACTCAAGGCATCAACCACCACATTGGCCTTTCCAGGATGATAGAGAATGGTGATATCATAATCCTTAAGCAACTCCAACCACCTCCGCTGGCGCAAATTAAGATCCTTCTGTTTAAATAGATGTTGTAGACTCCGGTGATCTGTATAAACCTCACAATGGACACCGTATAAATAATGTCGCCAAATATTCAAGGCCTGAACAATAGCTGCTAACTTAAGGTCGTGGACCGGATAATTCTTCTCATGTACCTTTAGTTGTCTGGACGCATAGGCAATCACCCCACCGTCTTGCATCAGCACTGCACCGAGACCAATACGCGACGCATCACAATACACAGTATAAGACCCTGAACCGGTAGGCAACACTAATACTGGTGTTGTAGTCAAAGCTGTCTTGAGCTTCTGAAAGCTCTCTTCACACTTATCCGATCACCTGAACGGAGCACCTTTCTGAGTTAATTTAGTCATAGGCGATGCAATAAACGAGAAACCCTCCACGAAGCGACGATAATAACCGGCAAAGCCAAGAAAACTCCGAATCTCGGTAGCTGAAGATGGCCTGGGTCAACTCTGAGCTACCTCTATTTTCTTCGGATCCACCTTAATCCCTTCACCGGACACTATATGTCCCAAGAATGCTACCAAACTAAGCGAGAATTCACACTTAGAGAATTTGGCATAAAGTTTCTCTTCCCTCAGCCTCTGTAGTATAATACTCAAATGTTGTGCATGTTCCTCCTAGCCACGTGAGTACACCAGGATATCATCAATAAATACCACGACAAATGAGTCAAGATATGACTGGAATACACTATTCATCAAGTACATAAATGCTGCTGGGGCATTGATTAGTCCAAATGACATCACAAGAAATTCATAGTGGCCATAACGAGTCCTGAATGTCATCTTTAGAATATCCGAATCCCGAATTTTCAACTGGTGATACCCCGATCTCAAATCAGTTTTGGAGAATACCCTCGCTACTTGAAGCTGGTCAAATAAGTCATCAATACGCGGCAAAGGATATTTATTCTTGATTGTTCAATTGTCTGTAATCAATGCACATCCACATAGTACCATCTTTAGTTTTCACAAACAAAACCGGTGCACCCCAAGGTGACACACTAGGCCTAATAAACCCCTTTTCAAGGAGTTCCTGAAGTTGCTCTTTGAATTCTTTTAATTCAGCTGGTGCCATACGATACAGAGGAATAGAAATGGGTGTGTACCCGCCACCAAGTCAATACCAAAATCAATATCCATGTCGGGTGGCATACCCGGCAGGTCTGCAGGAAATACATCTGGAAAGTCTCGCACTATCGGTACTGAATCAATAGTAGGGGTATCTGCATCAATATTTCTCACAAAGGCCAAATATGACAAACACCCCTTCCCCACCATACGTTGGGCCTTCAAATAAGAAATGACCCTACTGGGAACATAATCTAGAGACCCTCTCTATTCGACCTTTGGCAACCCCGGCATTGCCAATGTCACGATTTTTATGTGACAGTCCAGAATAGCATGACATGGAGACAACCAATCCATACCCAAGATTACATCAAAATCAACCATACTGAGCAATAAGAGATCAAATCTAATCTCCAGTTTCCCAATAGTTACCACACATGATCGATACATACGGTCCACGATAATAGCATTGCCCACTGGCGTTGAGCACGAACAGGTGAAACTAAGGACTCATGGGGCATATCCAGATAATGAGTAAAGTACGATGACATATATCAATAAGTAGAACCTGGGTCAAATAATATAAAAGCCTTACTATGGCACACTGAGACAATACCTGTGATCACTGCATCTGAAGCAACAACATCTGGTCTGGCAGGAAAAGCATAGAATCGGGCCTGACCGCTACCTGATCGGCCTCCCCCTCTTGGGCGGCCCCTAGCTGACTGAGCCTTACCCTGAGCTGGCTGAGCATGTGGTGGAGCAACTGGTGCAGAAGTCGTAACATGACTCCTCTACTGAGCTGGACCTCGCGTAAGGTGGGGACAATATCTTTTTACGTGGCCCAAGTCTCCACACTCAAAGCAACCCCTCTCTGAAAAGGATGGTAAGATTTGAGGTGGACTTTGAGAACCAGAATAAGTACCAAAAGAACCTGGCACAGATGATCCCTGAATTGAAGGAGCACAGGGCGTACTCTGGGCTGGAAGTGCACTGAGAGGTGACTGACTCTGATGAGAACTATATGAACCATGGCTGGATGATGCACCATGGTGAACTGAATGACCCGTTTGAGCGCGTCTGTAAGGATGACCCCTGTTGTGGTAGGATTGCCCTCCAGAAGGTACCCCACCAGAACGCCCGAACCTCGAGGCCTCTTGGCCTCCCTCTCACCATGATTCTGGCTACGGACCACCTTTATCTATCGAGCAATGTCAACCACCTCGTCAAAGGTGGTACCAGATACCCTCTCTCTATTCATAAGCGATCGCAGCTGATATGTGAGGCCATCAATGAACATCCTAATCCTTTCCCTATAAGTGGAAACCAACCAAAGTGCGTGACGAGCCAACTCAAAAAATATCATCTCGTATTGCGTCACAGACATACCATCCTGACATAACTGCTCAAACTGTCTACGCAGCTCCTCTCGGCGAGACTGCGGCACAAACTTCTCCAAAAAGAGAATGGAGAATTCCTGCCATGTAAGTGGTGCTGCACCGATCGTCCTGCGCCTCTCATAAGCCTCCACCATCTGAAGGCAGCCCTAGAAAACTGAAAAGTAGTGAACGAGACCCCATTGGTCTCCAAAATACCCGCAGTCTGAAGCATTCGCTGGAACTTATTCAGAAAATCCTGAGCATCCTCTGACTCAGCACTGCTAAATGCTGGAGGTCGAAGCCTTTCAAATCTATCAAGTCTCCTCTGCTCATCATTTTCCATAACGGGGACTATCGGGGCATGAACAATTGCAGCCGGATGGACTGGTAGTGCCCCCGGTATCTGAAGTCCCTGCACTACCTGCTCTGGAGCACGGGCAACAAGGGTATGAGTATCTCCCCCGGCATAAGAAGTGGCTGGTGCGGCCTGAGCCGAAACCACCTGAGCAAGGCCAGTGCAAACTGTCAATATCTGAGCCAAAGCCTCCCATAGGCCTGGAATCTCAATGGGCACAGCTGGTGCCTTGAGCGGGTCCCGCCGGCTCAACTATATTTGGAATCTACTCCTAAGCCGGAGCAACTGGTGGTGCTACAGGTGCTGCTCCAACTGATGTACGAGAGACACCTTGACCTCTACCTCGGCCCCGGCCTTTACCACGGCCCCGGCCTCTCATGGACCTAACTGGTGGCACTGGTGGCTTATCGTCCGATGCAGTAGTACGTGTTCTCACCATCTGTGAGAGAATAGAATAGCAGAATTTTAGTTTTTCCGGAATCAACAAGTTTGCACGATAGAATACAAGAAAGCAAAATTTTTCTAAGGGTTCGGCAGCCTCTCGAAGATAACAACAGACGTCTCCGTACCGATCCGCAAGACTCTACTAAGCCTGCTCATGAATCGTGAGACCTATGTAACCTAGGCTCTGAAACTAACTTGTCACGACCCAAATTCCTAACCGTCGTGATGATGCCTATATCAATACTAGGCAAGAAGACAATCTCAATAAACCACCATATCTTTGAAGTTTGAAAACATATCATTGAATTTCATTGAAAATCTCACAATTTCTTACAAAAAAATACATTCCCAAAACCCGGTGTCACTGAGTACATGAGCATCTAATATGAATACAAAGTCTGACTGATAAAACACTGTCTGAAATATATAGAACAATACAATAACAGAAGGAAAGAGAGACAAGGTCAGCGGACACCGAGCAGCTACCTTGATAGTCTCCAAAAGATAAATCCTCAAATCTGGCAACCGACGTATCCGGAAGTACCTAGATCTGTACACGAAGTACAGAGTGTAGTATGAGTACAACCAACTCAATAAGTAATAAAACTAACTTATGGGCTGAAATTAGTGACGAGCTCCGCAGGTACAGTCCAGTATAAATAATAATAATACATAAATGTAGACATGCTTTCAAGTTCAACAGTTGCTTTCAGTACAAATAAAACAGATCAATTATGAAGAATACGAGGAATATGACATCTCTGTATCTACATGCCAATGTACATACTTTATGTGATGCACTTTAATGAAAACTCCGTGTACTCACAATCTAAAATACTCAATCACTCAGTACTGTATATGGCCAATCTAGCCCAGGGAAGATATATTCCAAAATATATATGTATATCCATCAATTGACAGTCAGTCACTTAGTACTCTATAAGGCCAATCCAGCCTAGGGTAAGATCCATACCCAAATAACAATGATTCAGACAAGATCCATGTCCAGGGAAAATCCATCCCTCAATGTAAATACTTCGGGCAAGATCCATGCCCATGGAAGATCCATCCCTCAATATATGTGTATATATATATATATATATATATATATATATATATATATATATATTTGGGATAGATATATCAACTACGCTCACTATGGTGGTGCAGACTCCGGAGAGGCTCCTTTAGCCCAAGCGCTATAATAGCCAGATCCATGCATAATTGTAAGGCCCTATCATTATTTATATGGGGTCCATGTTGATATATTCATGGATTATAAGAGCCTTCAATATATTTTCAAGTAGAATGAATTGAATCTGAGGCAGAGAAGATGGCTTGAGTTACTCAAGGACTATGACATTGATATTCTATATCATCCGGGAAAGGCCAATGTTGTGGCAGATGCACTTAGCCGGAAATCCACGGGTAGTTTGGCTCACTTGGAGGCATATCAAAGGCCATTGTCCAAGAAAGTTCACCGATTGGCAAGTTAGGGAGTTTGTCTTGCAGACTCTAGTGAAGGAGGGGTAATTGTGAAAAATAAGCCTGAATCATCTCTTGTTGTGGAAGTCAAAGAGAAGCAATACAACGATCCATTATTGGTGCAATTGAAATAGGGGATTCATAAACATAAGACCATGGCCTTTTCTTTTGGCATGGATGATGGTACACTAAGGTACCAAGGATGACTATGTGTTCCAAACGTGGATGGTCTCCGTGAAAGAATTATGACTGAAGCTCATACTTCTAGGTATTCAGTGCACCCAGGTTCTACAAAAATGTATCATGATCTTAAGGAAGTCTATTGGTAGAATGATATGAAGAGGAATGTGGCGGACTTTGTGGCAAGATGTTCGAATTGTCAGCAAGTGAAGGCCGAACACCAAAGGCCCAGTGGGTTGGCACAGAACATAGAAATTCCAATGTGGAAGTGGAAAATGATTAATATGGACTTTGTGGTAGGATTACCTCGTAGTCCTCGTAAGTTTGACTGTATTTGGGTGATTGTGGATCGACTCACAAAATCAGAACACTTCTTGCCGGTTAAGGCTACCGATACCACAGAATAATATGCTCAGTTGTATATCAAAGAAATATTCAGGTTGCATGGCACCCCAGTCTCCATCATTTCTGATCGGGGAGCACAATTCACTGCTAATTTTTGGAAGAAATTTCAGCAAGGTTTGGGTACTCAGGTGA
Organism: Nicotiana tomentosiformis; assembly: GCF_000390325.3. Lineage (NCBI taxonomy): Eukaryota > Viridiplantae > Streptophyta > Magnoliopsida > Solanales > Solanaceae > Nicotiana > Nicotiana tomentosiformis. The sequence goes on from NC_090814.1 coordinate 57,466,859, forward strand.
ATCTTAGTACAGCCTTCCACCCGCAGACTGACGGGCAGGCAGAGCGAACTATTCAGACGTTTGAGGATATGTTGCGCGCTTGTGTTCTAGACTTCAAAGTTAGCTGGGATGAACATTTACCACTCATAGAATTTGCATGCAATAATAGCTATCATGCTAGCATTCAGACGGCAACGTTTGAGGCTTTATATGGTAGGAGATGTAGATCTCCCATTGGGTGGTTCAAAATTAGGGAAACAGAGTTGATAGGGCCAGACCTCGTGTATAAGGCTATGGAAAAAGTTAAAATCATTAAGGAGCGATTGAAGACTGCTTATAGTCGTCAAAAATCATTTTCGGATGTTCGTCGTAGGGATTTGGAGTTCAAAAATGATGATTGGGTATTCTTGATAGTTTCCCCCATAAAAGGTGTAATGCTATTTGGTAAGAAAGGGAAATTGAGTCTGAGGTATGTCGGACCGTACAAAATTATTCAGAAGATCGGTGAGGTGACGTATAAGGTTGAGCTACCACCTGAGATGTCATTTGTATACCCGGTGTTTCATGTGTCTATGTTGAAGAAAGTAGTTGGATATCCGACAATCATTGTTCCGGTTGAGACTATTGGGGTTAATAAGGAATTGACTTATGAAGAGATTTTAGTTTCTATTATTGATCGGCAAGTCTAAAAGTTGAGAAACAAGGAAATTGAATCCATGAAAGTGCTATAGCGAAACCAACAGGATGAAGAGGCTACTTGGGAGGCCGAGGAAGAAATGAAGAAAAAGTACCCTTACTTGTTTGAATAACTATGTATTTACAAAGTTGTGATCTAGGAAAATTATAAGACTTACTTTTTATGAATTTTTTATCAATTGTACAATTGGCGTTAAGGGGGTTCCTTTCTGGTAATACATTGCTTATGAGGCCACAATTGGTGTTGTTTTATATTATGTTAGTCGTTGGATTATGTATATGCTGTTAGGATGTGTTTCTGGGGCTCTCTCACAGGTGGATAGACCAGTTACAGGGGGAAAATCTAGCAAAATTTTTGGGAATTTAGGGAGTTAGTCAAATTTGGGGCTACTGGTGTGGTATGAAAACTAAGTTGCATAAGATGCTAATAAGAGATTTGTTTTACCCTCATTCGAGGACGAATGATCCTAAGCGGGGGAGAATGTAAGGACCCATAAAATTTTGCAAAAGAAAATAATATTTTGTGGTGCCGAATTGGTTTTACATGTTGAGTAATATAGAAATTCTTCGCGGCGAGCTTGCGATCCACGACCGGGACTTTTTGGGTCTGAACAATGCACCGGAAAGTAAAAAAAAAAAATTGGCAAAAAAAACACGTTTCTGCGGTCCATTATGCGACCGTAGAATCACTCTGCGGGCCGCATAATAGCCACAGAAGTGAGGTAGAAGAGGGTCAGCTTGGATGCAATTATGTGGTCGACTATGCGACCGCATAACTGTTCTGTGGTTCATTATGCGACCGCATAATAGTTATGCGGACCGCATAGTGACCGCAAACACAGGCAGAGTTTTGGTCATTTTGGTCCGCAATTATGCGACCGATATGCGGTCCGCATATTGATTATGTGATCGCAGAACCGGTTCCGGAGCTTCATTTTTGGGTTTTTAAAACCCGACCCTATTTCGTTAAATATACTATTTGGGCCATTTTTGAGCTATAATCTGACATTTTAGAGTGAGAGAGAATGCCCTAGAGTGAGAAGGTGTTCTTCAATAATTGTTCTTCAATTCTTGCTCATGTTTTGGAAGATTAAGAAGGGAAACTCACTAGGTCATCATCCTAGAGGTAAGATTCTACACCCAAACCCCTAATTTCGTAATTTTCTGAAAATGGGTAATTAGCAAGATAATTTTTGGGCATGATAGTTGTTTATTTTACATGCATGTGATATCAAGGGGTGTAGGAAGATTGTTGAACTAGGCATGGTAAAGATTGGGTTGTGGGATGATGGAATTCTCCATAAGAGGACCTCGAAAACTTATGCACACCTAGTGTTTGATAAAATGCTTAAATGAGCTAGAACCATGATCATCTTCCTCATTTTGGTTCAATTTGTTATATTTCTAAAATAGATTGAAGTTGCTAAGAATTCCAGAACATTTAGAGTGTAAGGAAGCTCAAGTGAGGTATGTTGGCTAAACTCTTCTTTAAGAATTGGAATTCCCATTATCCTTGTAAGTGCCAAGATGTTGATTACAAATTGAGTATTCCGATAAGTTCTGTGATGAAGATATATGTTCAATTTGAGTTTCAAATGCTCTTATCATATTGCATTATAAGTTGAGGATGTGTTCCAAGCTATGGATTGTGTATCCACATGTTATAATTTCAAGTCGTGATTTATGTGAAAGTTATTATGCCAAGTTGTATAGAGATTGTGATTGTGATACACCTCCACCCGCATATATTGGGGTGAGGCTGCATAACCACTTTGTGTAGGGATTATGGTAATGTGGGACTACACCTCCACCCGCATACATTGGGGTGAGGCGGCATAGCCGCTTTGTGTTGGTGTTGGTATCATTGATTCACCTCCACCCGCATATATTGGGGTAAGGCAGCATAGTCGCTTTGTGTTGGTGTTGGTATCGTTGATTCACCTCTACCCACATATATTGGGGTGAGGCGGCATAGCCGCTTTGTGTTGGTATTGGTATTGTTGATTCACCTCCACCTGCATACATTGGGGTGAGGCGACATAGTCGCTTTATGTTGGTATTGGTATCATTGATGCATTTCCACCTGCATACATCGGGTGAGGCGGCAGGGCCGCTTTGTGTGAAGATAGTTACAAAGGATCTCATCTTAAATCCTATAAATATTATTGATAGCTTTTAATAAGCTTGCTCTGGTTTAAACGGTTATCTATATTATTCTATTGTCGCCCTGATTCATCATATTCATATTGTATTTCTATATTCTGAAATTGGTGTTTGGTTTTCATACTAGTACTATTCGACGGTACTAACGTCACTTTTGTTGGGGGGCGCTGCATCTTTAAATGGATGCTGGTGGTTCCACACCAGGAGATATTCATCAGTGATAGTAGTACACCTTCTTCCCAGCTAACTTGGTGAGCCCCACTTCATCCCGGGGTCATGTATCTTTGTTCTTTGTGTATTCTGTTTGAGGTATAGCCGGGCCTTATTTCCGCATTATCATTATACTCTTCTTTATCTATAGAGGCTCGGTAGACATAGTATGAGTTGCGTATTGGTGCTGGAAAAGATAAACTATGTTATGTTGTGGTTATATTACTTGTCCCATTTGAGACGTTAAAAATGATGAAAACCATTGGTAATGAATTAGTATTGTAGACATGATCACGTTTTTGTTTAATTAATGAAAATATGTATTATCTTCATTCATGGATGAGTTTGGGTAGAAGAAAATCTAACAGGCTTGCTCGGTCGGGTTCACTCGATTGAGCGCCGATCGCGCTCCTCGGTTTGGGCGTGACATACTTGGTATCAGAGCCTAAGGTTTTAAAGTGTCCTAGGATGTCTCGGAGACGTATCTAGTAGAGTCCTTATTATCGATGTGTTGTCGGCCACATCTATAATTAGGATGCTAAATGGGCATTTTGGAATAATACCCTTCTTTCATGTTCTTGATCGTGCGATAAAGCTGGTTGTGAGATTGTTCCTCCTTTAACTCCTGAGTTGCTCTAATTTTCAGTACATGGAACCTAAAAAGAAGGCAAGAAATGTCCAAAGAGCCGATGTCACCCCAGGAGTGACAATTGATCCTATAATTGATGATGCTGGTGAGCACTCGAGGAGTGAGAATATTCCTCTAGTTACTACACTGCCTAACTCTACTACAACTGATCAGACTGCACCTATCCCTACACCTACTGAAGGTGCAACAGTTCCTTCAACTGATATTCCAGTTCTACCTCCAACTCCAGCTTCCGATTCTGGTGTATCTGATGTTGATCTTAGGGGAGCCATACAAATGTTGACAGAGATAGTGGCTTCTCAGTCTTAGAGATCAAGTGTTAGGCCTACTTCTTCTAGTCATCGAGTGGAACCTGCTAGTTTCAGGGTGAACAAGTTTCTTCAGTTAGATCCTCCAGTGTTTACGGGTACTGATCCCGAGGAAGACCCCCAGGACTTCATTGATGAGATGCACAAAACTCTTTGGGTTATGCATGCTACAGAGACGGAGGGAGTAGAGTTGGCCTCCTACCGCTTGAAAGGGGTGGCCTATTCTTAGTTTGAGTTATGGGAGGAATCCCACGAGGATGGAAGCCCTCTGGCAAGGTGGGGTGAATTCACAGATGCCTTTATGGATCATTTCTTACCTGCCAAAACTAAGGCAGCTCGTGCCGCTGAATTTGAAAGCCTGAAGCAGGATAGTATAAATGTGTGGGAGTACTATATGGAGTTTGCGCGCCTGTCCAAGTATGCAATTCACATGTTGCCCACTATGGAGGCTAGAGTGCACCGATTTGTTCAGGGCCTTAGCCCCTTGGTTATTAATGAGGTTGCTACAGCTGCCTTGAATTCCGATATGAACTATAGTAAGATAGTGGCATTTGCTCAAGCCACAGAGACCCGCAAATTAAAGAATAGAATGGAGCGTCAGAGTAGCAGCAAGGCCTGGTCCGCGGGTAACTTTGGTGGTTCTTCTGGTGGTGGTGGTGGTAGGTCGGCATTCAGGGGAGGGTCATCAGGACCATCCCAATCATTCTCCCATTCTTTGTTGGGTGCACAGTCATCTGGACCCAGTCAGGGCATCAGGGGACCCCACCAGCAGGGTCAGCCCGACAGAAGGTTTCAGCAGCGGAGGCTCCCACGCCCTAAGTATGGGATGATGCATTTTGGGGCCTGCTTTATAGACCTACCTATATGCTATGAGTGCGGTGTGAGGGGTCACATTCAGAGGGATTGCCGCTCGTCCCGTCAAAATATAGGCAGAGGTGCGGCGCAACTAGCTAATTCTGCAGCTACTACATCCACAACACCTCCAGCTCGAGGCACCCCAGAGCCCGCAGGGTATGGTGCAGCTAGGGGTGGTGCACAAAATTCGGGAGGACCCAGCAGATTTTATGCTATGCGGAGATGTCGGGAATCCGAGGCTTCTCCAGATGTTGTCACATATATATTGACTGTCCAATCTCATGATGTATATGTTATTATTGATCCCGGTTCCACTTTGTCATATGTCACACCTTATGTTGCTACGGAATTTGGGATAGAACCAGAACAACTTTATGAGTCGTTCTCTGTATCTACTCCAGTTAGTGAGTCTATTTTGGCCGCGCGGGTTTATAGGGATTGTGTTATCACGTTGCGTGGTCGGGACTCCGTGGACGATCTTGTTGAATTGAGAATGGTCGATTTTGATGTGATAATGGAGATGGATTGGCTTTATTCATGTTTTGCCAAGCTTGATTGCCGAACCAAAATTGTTAGTATCGAATTTCCAAACGAGCTAGTTATTGAGTGGAGGGGTGATGATGTAGTGCCAAAGGTAGGTTTATTTCTTACCTTAAGGCCACGAAAATGATCAACAAGGGGTGTATTTACCATTTGGTCCGGGTTACGGACACCGATGGTGAGGCACCTACGCTTGAGTTCGTACCTGTTGTGAATGAAATTTTGGGAGTCTTTCCGGATGAACTCCCTGGGATCCCACCATATAGGGATATTGATTTTGGGATTGATGTGATGCCAGACACGCGTGCTATATCTATTCCACCTTATAGAATGGCACCGGCAGAATTGAAGAACTAAAGGAACAATTGAGAAATTTGTTAGAAAAGGTTTTATCCGGCCAAGTGTGTCACCTTGGGGTGCACCAGTCCTTTTTGTATGGAAGAAAGACGGGCCACTGAGAATGTGTATTGACTATCGGCAACTTAATAAGGTCACAATCAAGAATAAGTACCTACTACCAATGATAGATGACTTGCTTGACCAATTGCAAGGTGCTAGGTACTTCTCCAAAATTGAGTTACGATGCAGGTATCACCAATTGAATATCAGGGAGCGGGATATTCTGAAAATAGCTTTCAAAACACGATATGGGCACTTCGAATTTTTGGTGATGTCTTTTGGGCTAACAAATTCCCCAGCAGCCTTCATGGATCTTATGAATCGAGTTTTTAAGCCATTCCTTGACTCTTTTGTGATAGTGTTTATTGACGATATTCTTGTATATTCACGAAGTCGAGAAGAACATGCCGATCATCTCAGGGTAGTTCTGCAAACCCTACATCAACACCAGTTATACGCAAAGTTTTCAAAATATGAATTTTGACTTGAATCGATTATATTCTTGGGTCATGTAGTCTCTAGTGAGGGAATTAAGGTTGATCCTCAGAAAATTCCAGTTGTGAAGATTTGGCCGAGGCCTAAAACTCCAACAGATATTCGCAGTTTCTTAGGCTTAGCTGGATATTATAGGAAGTTGGTGGAGGGGTTTCTACTCTTGCCTCTCCCTTGACGAAATTGACGCAGAAGGCAATTACGTTCCAATGGTCAGATGCTTGTGAAAAGAGTTTCCAGGAGTTGAAAGCAAGATTGACTACGACACCAGTGTTGACCCTACCAGAGGGTATAGATGGATTCGTGGTATATTGTGATGCTTCAAGATGTCTATTGGCGGAATGATATGAAGAGGAATGTGGCGGACTTTTTGGCAAGATGTCTGAATTGTCAGCAAGTGAAGGCCTAACACTAAAGGCCCGGTGGGTTGGTACAGAACATAGAAATTCCAATGTGGAAGTGGGAAATGATTAATATGGACTTTGTGGTAGGATTACCTCGTACTCCTTGTAAGTTTGACTCTATTTGGGTGATTGTGGATCGACTCACGAAATCAGCACACTTCTTGCCAGTTAAGGCTACCGATACAACAGAACAATATGCTCAGTTGTATATCAAAGAAATAGTCAGGTTGCATGGCACCCCAGTCTCCATCATTTCTGATCGGGGAGCACAATTCACTGCTAATTTTTGGAAGAAATTTCAGCAAGGTTTGGGTACTCAAGTGAATCTTAGTACAACCTTCCACCCGCAGACTGATGGGCAGGCAGAGCGAACTATTCAGACGCTTAAGGATATGTTGCGCGCTTATGTTCTAAACTTCAAAGGTATCTGGGATGATCATTTACCACTCATAGAATTTGCATACAACAATAGCTATCATGCTAGCATTCAGATGGCACCGTTCGAGGCTTTATATGGTAGGAGATGTAGATCTCCCATTGGGTGGTTCGAAATTGGGGAAGAAGAGTTGATAGGGCCAGACCTCATGCATCAGACAATGGAAAAAGTTAAAATCATTAAGTAGCGGTTGAAGACTACTCAGAGTCGTCAAAAATCCTATTCGGATGTTCGTCGTAGGGATTTGGAGTTCAAAGAAGATGATTGGGTATTCATGAAAGTTACCCCCATGAAAGGTGTAATGCGATTTGGTAAGAAAAGGAAATTGAGTTCGAGGTATATCAGACCGTACAAAATTATTCAGAGGATCGGTGAGGTGGCGTACAAGGTTGAGCTACCACCTGAGATGTCATTAGTATACCCGGTGTTTCATGTGTCTATGTTGAAGAAAGTAGTTGGAGATCCGACACTCATTGTTCCGATTGAGACTATTGAGGTTAATGAGGAATTGACTTATAAAGAGATTCCAGTTTCTATTATTGATCGGCAAGTTCGAAAGTTGAGAAATAAGGAAATTGCATCCGCGAAAGTGCTATAGCGAAACCAACAGGTTGAAGAGGCTACTTGGGAGGCCGAGGAAGAAATGAAGAAAAAGTACCCTTACTTGTTTGAATAACTATGTATTTACAATGTTGTGATCTAGGAAAATTATAAGACTTACTTTCTATGAATTTTGTATCAATTGTACAATTGCAGTTAAGGGTGTTCCTTTCTGGTAATACATTACTTATGAGGCCACAATTGGTGTTGTATATGCTGTTAGGATGTGTTTCTGGGACTCTCTTACAAGTGGATAGGCCCGGTTACAGGGAGAAACTCTGGCAAAATTTTTGGGAATTTAGGGAGTTAGTCAAATTTGGGGCTGCTGGTGTGGTATGAAAACTGAGTTGCATAAGATGCTAATAAGAGATTTGTTTTACCCTCATTCGAGGACGAATGATCCTAAGCAGGGGAGAATGTAAGGCCCCGCAAAATTTTGAAAAAGAAAATAATGTTTCGTGGTGCCGAATTGGTTTTACGTGTTGAGTAATATAGAAATTCTTCGCGGCAAGCTTGCAAGCCACGACTCGGACTTTTTGGGTTGAACAGTGCACCGAAAAGTAAAGGGAAATCTTTGGCAGAAAAACGCATTTTTGCGGTCCATTATGTGACCGCATAATCACTCTGCGAGCCGCATAATGGCCGCAGAAGTGAGGCAGAAGAGGGTCAGCTTGGATGCAATTATGCGCTCGACTATGCGACTGCATAACAGTTCTGCAGTTCATTATGCGACTGCATAACAGTTATGCGAACCACATAGTGACCGCAAACACAGGCAGATTTTTGTTCATTTTGGTCCGTAATTATGCGACCGGTATGCGGTCCGCATATTGATTATGTGATCGCATATATGCGATCGCAGAACCAGTTCCGGAGCTTTATTTTTGGGTTTTTAAAACCCGACCCTATTTCCTTAAATATACTCTTTGGGCCATTGTTGAGCTATAATCTGACATTTTAGAGTGAGAGAGAGTGACCTAGAGTGAGAAGGTGTTCTTCAATAATTGTTCTTCAATTCTTGCTCAAGTTTTGGAAGATTAAAAGGGAAACTCACTAGGTCTTCATCCTAGAGGTATGATTCTACACCCTAACCCCTACTTTCGAAAATTTCTGAAAATGGGTAATTAGCAAGATAACCTTTGGGCATGAGAGTTGTTTATTTTACATGCTTGTGATATCAAGGGGTGTAGGAAGATTGTTGAACTAGGCATGGTAAATATTGGGTTGTGGGATGATGGAATTCTACATAAAAGGACCGCGAAACCTTATGCACACATAGTGTTTGATAAAATGCTCAAATGAGCTAGAATCATGATCATCTTCCTAATTTTGGTTCAATTTGTCATATTTCTAAAATAGATTCAAGTTGCTAAGAATTCCAGAATATTTAGAGTGTAAGGAAGCTCAAGTAAGGTATGTTGGCTAAACTCTTCTTTAAGAATTGGAATTCCCATTATCCTTGTAAGTGCCAAGATGTTGATTACAAATTGATTATTCCGATAAGTTCTGTGATGAAGATATATGTTCAATTCGAGTTTCAAATGCTCTTATCATATTGCATTATAAATTGAGGATGTGTTCAAAACTATGGATTGTGTATCCACATGTTATAATTTCAAGTCGTGTTTTATTTTTTGTTATTATGCCAAGTTGTGTAGAGATTGTGATTGTGATACACCTCCACCCGCATATATTGGGGTGAGGCGGCATAACCGCTTTGTGTAGGGATTATGGTAATGTGGGACTGCACCTCCACCAGCATACATTGGGGTGAGACGGCATAGCTGCTTTGTGTTAGTGTTGGTATCGTTGATTCACCTCCACCCGCGTACATTGGGGTGAAGCGGCATAGACGCTTTGTGTTGGTGTTGGTATCGTTGATTCACCTCCACCCGTATACATTGGGGTGAGGCAGCATAGTCACTTTGTGTTGGTGTTGTTATCGTTGATTCACCTCCACCGGCATACATTGGAGTGAGGTGACATAGCCGCTTTTTATTGGTTTTGGTATCGTTGATTCACCTCCACACGCATATATTGGGGTGAGGCAGCATAGCCGCTTTGTGTTGGTATTAGTATCGTTGATGCATTTCCACCTGCATACATCAGGTGAGGCAGCAAGGCTACTTTATGTGAAGATTGTTACAGAGGATCTCATCTTAAATCCTATAAATGTTATTAATAGCTTTTAATAAGCTTGCTCTGGTTTAAACAGTTATCTATATTATTCTATTGCCGCCCTGATTCATCATATTCATATTGTATTTCTAAATTCTTAAATTGGTGTTTGGTTTTCATACTAGTTCTATTCGACGGTACTAATGTCCCCTTTTCCGGGAACGCTGCATCTTTAAATGGATGCAGGTGGTTCCACAGCAAGAGTATTGATCAGTGATAGCAGTACACCTTCTTCCCAGCTGACTTGGTGAGCCCCACTTCATCCCGGGGTCTTGTATCTTTGTTATTTGTGTATTCTGTTTGAGGTATAGCCGGGGCCTTATAGCCGGCATTATCATTGTACTCTTCTTTATCTATAGAGGCTCTGTAGACATAGTGTGGATTGTGTATTGGTGTTGGGAAAGACAAACTATGTTATGTTGTGGTTGTATTACTTGTCCCATTTGAGACGTTTAAAATGATAAAAACCATTGGTAATGAATTGGTATTGTAGACATGATCACATTTTTGTCTAATTAATGAAAATATGTATTATCTTCATTCATGGATGAATTTGGGTAGAAGAAAATATAACAGGCTTGCTCGGTCGGGTTCACTCGGTTGAGCGTCGGTCGTGCTCCTCGGTTTGGGGCGTGACAAACTTAAATAAACAAACTATCACTCAGAATCTCTAGTCTCTCGGGCTCTCAATAACATGAAGATTCAACTCGACATGATGATATGAAGTATCAATGAATGAAAACAGAGACTGAGATATGATATGCCCCATGTGGGTCCCAAAATATATCAGCGCATAGCCAAATCATGATCTTTAACTTGAGTCTCAGCTCAATTTCTCTAACATGTGGAAGATGTGCGGATAATGACATTTATTTAATTATGCAACTCCACAGAATCAATTAGGTCACAATTTCTATGACGCACTCTCACACGCCCGTCACCTAGCATGTGCGTCATCTCCAAACGATTCATACAACATGTAATTCAGGGATTCATACCCTCAGAACCAAGTTTAGAAGTGTTACTTACCTCAAATCGCGTAATTTCTTACTCCGCTATGCCTTTGCCTCGCGAATTGGTCTCCAAAAGTCTCGTGTCTTGCCATAATTAATTCAATTCAGTCAATACGAGTTATAGGAAATTAATTCCATATGAAAATACAAATTTTCCAACAAAATCCGTAATTGCGCTCAAAATTTGCCCGTGGGGCTCACGTCTCAGAACCCGACAAAAGTTACCCATCCAACCACGAGTCCAACCATACAAATTTCCCCAAATTCCGACATCAACTCGACCCTCGAATCTTCAATTAAAGTCTATGAAGATTTCTACCATTTTCAACCCAATCTTTACCCATTTGAACTCAACAATCTTTCCACAGCCTTATTGCTATGTGTATGTATAATTGATACTCTTACACCCAGAAATCATACTCTTAATCTCCCATATTTTTCCCCAAAAAATCGAAATTGAAGAATTAGGGGAAGAGATTCTTACCTCCTGAAGCCCTAGCAAGATCCTTGTGAAATCTTCAAGCCTTGAACAAGAATTGATGAACAATTGACTAAATCTTTACTTTCTCTCTCTAAGATGCTCTCACCAATCTCTAAAATATCACATGAAACCCTTCAAAATGACTCCCAATAGTGTTTTATAAGAATGGGGTCGAGTTTATAAAACCAGAAAAATGAAGGTCTGAAACACACTCCGCGGTCGCATATGCGATCGCAGAATTGATATGCGGTCCGCATATCGGCCACAAAAATTGGTGCCCAAAACGGGGGGTCGCCTTCCTATGTCTGCGGTAGTTATGTGGCCCGCAGACCCATTATGCGATTGCAAATTGCACCGCAGACTTATTCTGCGGTCGAATAATGTACCGCATAACTTCCCTCCGGAAATTCCAGGTTGATTTTGCGATAGGGTTTGCGGTCCGTGAAATGATTATGCGGTCGCATAATTGACCGCACAATGGTCCTCAAACTTGGCTCACTTCTGCTTCACTCTGCGGCCATTATGCGGTCCGCAAAGTGATTCTTCGACCACATAATGGGCCGCAGAAATGTCCTCTTCTGCCGAAACATTTCCTTTACTCCCCAGTGCATTGTTTAACCTAAAATGTCTGAGCCCTTTGTACTAATTGATTTACCTCGACACCTCAAAACCTTATTTTCCTTAGCAAAAATTCTCCGGGGTTGTTACACATAAGTCAACATCTGGTCAACCTTTTTAACTTAAATTCTAAACCTTGGAACTAGGTGTTCCAAATCATTCCAAAACCTCACCGGACCCGTATAAATTACCCCCGGCAACTCACATAACAATATAAAGCATAAATTGAGCAGTAAATAAGGGAATGGGGTTGTAATACTCAAATTGACCAGTCGGGTCCTTACAGATAGAGATTGCCGAGTTTCCCTCTTTCACAAAGTCGATGTTTAATGAGGCCCAAGCTGCAAAAGAACGTCCCATCGAGGGGGCCCAAAAATCGAACAACCCCTTCCGCGGTGTTTTCGATGGCATGGATTCAACGGCCACAGAGGACGCATCAGATTTGGCTATTTAGAAATACCGAGGAAGAGCTCACCCTCTGAAGTAAGAGGGCCTTGCTCGAGCCCGAAATTGGTCAATCGATTCCGTGCCCTGAGTGTATATCCCGATCGAAAATGTACCATTGTTATTTCCCTTTCGGAGGACGCCTGGGTTCTTTCCGCCCCCATAGGGGTTGCAAGTTATGTTCGGTGTCTAGTGACCAAGGATGACCAGGCCAAGATGAATGAGGTGGAGGCAATTTGCTTGTTCAACGAAGCGCAACAGGCGCTTTACTGGGTAATCTTCATATTTTCCTTAATGATTTTTAATTTTGTACTTAGGTTATTTCATAGATAACTTGACATTTTCCTTCGTGCTTGTAGGGATCGTTGATTCATCACGAAACCTTTTTAAGGTTCTGAGAAAAGCTGAAACTACTCGAAGCTGAAGTTTGAGAGCTCACTGAGAAGAGAGATGCCTTTAAACTTCTTAGCGAGCAGTTCGAAGGGGAGGCTAAGGACCTCCGTGCAGAGCTGGAAGTTGCTCGGAAGGAACATGCTGGTTTGGTGGAGCAGGTAAAAGTTTTTGAGGTTAGTGATGATTAATTTGATTCGGTGACTGATGGTCAAAATCCGCAGGTCCAGCAAAAACTCGATTGGATTGACCAGCTCCGAGCTGAATTGGATATAGTCAAAGTTTAGACCGATGAGAGGAGAGGCAGAATGGATCTTCTGGACTCAGAAAAAGAGGCTATTCGTGAACAACTAACTTAGGCTGAAATCCAGCTTAGAGCGGCAAAGGAAAGGGCTGAGGTTCTGACCAAAATGGTTAAGGAGCTCTAATATTGGTTAGGTTCGGCTGTCTCAGATCGAGAAAGTCTGGCCATGGAGCTTAAAACGGCCAAGTCAGAGGTCGTTGTGGTCAAAGCCAAAGCTGATGAAATGGTGGCCCAGTACAAGGCCGATGCCAAGGCGCCTCAAGACCTTGTAAAAATTATAGTCGAGCATATGAAGTGGCAATCCTGAAGGGAGCCCTCGAGGAAGTTCACGCTCGTGGTTTTGATTTATCGGCTGAGATTGAGAATGCGAAGGTGCTTGAAGCCGAGGCCAGAAAGTTGGCCTATCCCGAAGAGGAAGATTCCGAGGACTCAAGCAGGTCCGAGGGTGGAGAAGACCCCGGGGGTCCCGGTGACGAGGCGAGCTCCGACCAAGATCAGGCTGCTTCTGTTTGATTTTGTTTTTTCTTTTTTGTATTTTGTGCTTTTTGTATGCCTTTGTAAAGACCATATACATAATACAAGTTTTTCGGTAATTCTTGAGTTTTTCCTTTGTCTTTCTCTTTATGTTTCGCAAAGATTGAAATGCCTTAGCATTAAACAGTTAGGTCTTGTTCGAGGTTTCGAACAGGCCTTGCCTTTGATTTTTCTTAAGGAAATGCGAGAATTCGGTATGACCGGAATTGTTTTCCAAAGTACTTATAATTTCTTAGATTGTAATATTTCCGAAGGTACCTTTTGTTACGGGCTTCATACGTCTCCTAACCGTTTTAATATAGTCATAGCCTTTTAGTTCGGGTGTCGCCTAATGGGTTTCGTTCCCTTGGGCTTTTGTATCCCAGAATGGTCGTAGCCTTTTAGTTTGGGCAATGCCAAATAAGCGTTGTGCCCTCAGGTTTCGTTATCTCAGAATGGCCGTAGCCTTTTAGTTCGGTCAACGCCAAATAGGCTTTGTGCCCTCGGGCTTTTATATCCCGGAATGACCGTAGCCTTTTAATTCGGGCAATGCCAAATAGGCTTCGTGCCCTCGGGCTTTTATATCCCGAAATAGCCTTTTAGTTCGGGCAATGCCAAATAGGCTTCGCGCCCTCGGGCTTTTATATCCCGGAATAGCTTTTTAGTTCGGGCAATGCCAAATAAGCTTCGTGCCCTCGGGCTTTTATATCCCAGAATAGCTTTTTAGTTCGGGCAATGCCAAATAGGCTTCGTGCCCTCGGGCTTTATATCCCGGAATGGTCGTAGACTTTTAATTTGGGAAATTCCAACTAAGCTTTGTACCCTCGGGTTTCACTATCCCGGAATGGCCGTAGCCTTTTAGTTCGGGCAACGCCAAATAGGTTTCGTGCCCTCGGGCTTTTATATCCTAGAATGGTCGTAGCCTTTTAATTCGGGCAATGCCAAATAGGCTTCGTTCCCTCGAGCTTTTATATTTCGGAATAGCCTTTTAGTTTGGGCAATGCCAAATAGGCTTCGTGCCCTCGGGCTTTTTAATCCCGGATTAGCCTTTTAGTTCGGGAAATGCCAAATAGGCTTCGTGCTCTCGGGTTTTTATATCCCGAAATGGCCGTAGCCTTTTAATTTGAGCAACGCCAAATAGGCTTCGTGCCCTCGGGCTTTTATATCCCGGAATGGCCGTAGCCTTTTAATTTAGTCAATGCCTTAGGTGTCAGTCCCCGAGTGAAGTGGATTTTGGGCTCGACGTCTTCGGGGAACCAAAAAAAATCTTTGAAAGGACAGAAACTTTTATCCAAAAGGCATAGTCTTCATTTCAATTTTGTGCATAGTATACAAAGTATAAACTTGTATTTTGTGTCCGGGATCGGGTGATCTACGTGGGCACGGTTAAATCGACCGTTTGCCTTTACAGAGAATCTAATTGACCGAGCCTAGATTGTTCGAGCACAAGAATCAAGAATCATTCCCCCCGGATTATGCCCCCAAGTGTTTAGGGGTTGTCGTGGATAAGCCTTGAACACTTGACTTCGATTCTAAGTTAGCACAGTTTCATTGTTACCTTATTAAAAACCTTGCCGGAAAACCCATTTGGGATAAAATCGGATCAAGGGAAAAAGAGTGCAACGCGTGCTTTCAGGCCTTTAATATTGTATTGGGTACTTGCAAGTGCCAGTCAAAAGTGTAGCTGAGTAAAAGAAGGCGATCAGGGTTGTACTTTAGCAGTAATATCGCTTCAAGTGGATTATGTTCCAGTTGTTCGGTAATTGTTCACTGTTCATTGTTCCGAGTTTGTACGACCCTTTCCCACTGACCTCGATAATTTGATACGGACCCTCCCAGTTCGTGCCCATTTTTCCTTCGCTTAGATTCTGAGTGTTCGGTGTGACCTTCCTTAGTACTTAATCCTCGATATTAAAGTGTCGAAGGTTGGCTCTTCGATTGTAATATATCTTGATTTGTTGTTTCTGGGCTATCATTCGGATGAGGGTGACATCACGCCTTTCGTCTAGTAGTTCCAGGCTCGTGTTCAAGGTCTTATTATTTGTTTCTTCGGCAGCTTATCGAAACTTGAGACTCGGTTCTCCGACTTAGACCGGTATCAGAGCTTCGGCGCCGTAAACCAGTGAGAATGGGGTTGCGCTGGTACTAGATTTCAAAGTCGTACGATATGCCCACAGGACTTCGGGCAGGATCTACTTCCATTTTCCTTTGGCGTTGATCAACCTCTTTTTGAGGTTTTGGATTATGGTTTTATTGGTGGATTATGCTTGTCCGTTCCCACTAGGGTGGTAGGGAGTTAATAAGATCTTTTTGATCTTATGGTCTTCAAAAAACTTGCTTACTTTGCTGCCAATGAATTGTTTTCCATTGTCGCATATGATCTCGGCTAGTATTCCGAACCGACATATGATATGGTCCCATATAAAATCGATGACCTTCTTCTCCCTGACCTTCTCATATTCCTGGGCTTCCACTCATTTAGAAAAATAGTCCATCATAAATAAAATAAATTGGGCCTTACCGGGTGCTCATGGAAGCGGGCCAACGATGTCCATCCCCCATTTCATGAATGACCACGGTGACAAGACCGAATGTAGCAGCTCTTCGAATTGACGAATCATCGGAGCATTACTTTGGCATTCATCACATCTTCGTACGAATTCCTTCGCATCTTTTTCCATGTCGATCCAGTAGTAACCAGCCTTGATTATTTTACGGACCAATGCTTTGGTACCTGAATGATTTTCGCTGGTGCCTTCGTGAATTTCCCTTAGAAATTACTCGGTATCTCCCGGTCCTAAACATATCATGATCGGGCCATCGAACGTTTTTTTGACTAAGGTTCCATCCTTGGACAAACTAAACCGGTCTGCCTTCGTACGTAGGGAAAGGAATCGAGGGAAATTTTCCAATTTTCAGGTATTCTATGTATTTGTTTCTCCAATCCCATGTCAGGCTCGTTGAGTTTATTTCGGCATGGCCCTATTTAAATACCGACCTCATTAGTTTTACGATTGCCCCTGAACTGAGCTCATTATCTTCTACCGACGACCTCAAATTAGCGAGGGCATCGGCCTCGTTGTTTTGATCACGAGGCACGTATTGTAGAGTCCATTCCTTGAACCGGTGTAATGTTACCTGAAATTTATCCAGGTATCTCTGCATTCGTTCTTCTCTCACCTCGAACTTCCTATTAACTTAGTTTACCACAAGGAGGGAATCATACTTTGCTTCGATCACCTCCTCCCCCAAGCTTTTGGCTAGTTCAAGACCTGCAATCATGGCCTCATATTCGGCCTCGTTTTAGTCAATTTTATAGTTCTAATAGATTGTCTAACTACATTACCCTTTGGTGGCTTTAACATGATTCCAAGTACGAACCCCTTCGCGTTCTAGGCGCCATATGTAAAGAGGGCCTAGATCCCCAAAGAAGTCCCCGAGTTCAATAATAAATCTCTTGACTTCGGGTCCCAGCGCCGGCGTAAAATCAGCCACAAAGTCTGCCAGAATTTGAGATTTATGGCGGTTCGGGGCTGATATTCAATATCGTATACGCTGATCTCAACGACCCACTTGGCTAACCCTCCCGAGAGTTCAGGTTTATGCATTATATTTCTCAATTGGTAGGTAGTCACAACACGTATGGGTGGCATTGAAAATACAGTTTCAACTTCCTAGAGGCGCTTAGCAAGGGGAGCGCCAATTTCTCTAGGTGAGGGTATCTAGTTTCGGCCTCACCTAAAGTTCTGCTAACATAGTAAATTGGAAATTGCATACCCTTTTCTTCCCGGACCAGGACTCCACTTACCGCTATCTCCGAGACCGCCAAGTATAGGTATAGTTGTTCGTCTATCTCCGATGTGTGGAGTAGCGGCGGGCTCGATAGATATCACTTGAGCTCTTCCA
Source organism: Nicotiana tomentosiformis (assembly GCF_000390325.3). Classification (NCBI taxonomy): domain Eukaryota; kingdom Viridiplantae; phylum Streptophyta; class Magnoliopsida; order Solanales; family Solanaceae; genus Nicotiana; species Nicotiana tomentosiformis. The sequence goes on from NC_090814.1 coordinate 57,484,437, forward strand.
AGGCCCGTTGGCATTCCGGAGTCCATCAGAAGTTACTCTTTTCCTTCAATAATGAGAAGAATCAGTAACTCTTATCGGAGGACCTCGAGATGAATCTCCCTAGAGCGGCTATACGTCCGGTTAGCCTTTGTACGACCTTTACGTTATCTACGACCATGATATCTTTGATGGCTTTGATCTTATCGGGGTTGATCTCGATTCCCCTGTTGGATACCATGAACCTGAGGAATTTACCCGATCCAACTCCAAACGCACACTTCTCAGGATTCAACTTTATGTAGTATTGTTTTCAATACGGTGATGGTTTCCTGCAAGTGTTTTAAATGGCCATCTTCTCACAGGGACTTAACCAACATATCGTAAATGTAAACCTCCATCGATTTTCCTATTTGTTCTTCGAACATCCGGTTTATTAGGCATTGGTAAGTGGCACCGACATTTTTTAACCCGAATGACATTATGTTATAGCAGTATGTGCCGTATTTAGTGATAAAGAAGGTTTTTTCCTGATCACTCAGGTTCATCCGTATTTGGTTGTACCCGGAGTAGGCGTCGAGAAAATTAGGGATCTCGTGGCCGGCCGTGGTATCGATCATGCGATAGATGTTGGGCGTAGGGAAGGAGTCCTTGGGACATGCTTTATTCAAATCCTTATAATCTACACACATTCTTAATTTATCCCCTTTCTTAGGAACTACCACTATGTTTGCTAACAAATTCGGGTATTTAACTTCCCGAACAGACCCTATTTTAAGGAGTTTAGATACCTCATCTTTGATGAAAGCATGTTTGACCTCGGATTGGGGCCTCCTCTTCTGCTTGACCGGGTGGAACTTCGGATTCAAGCTTAGCTTGTGAGTGGTTATTTTCGGCGATAATCCCTATCATATCGAGGTGGGACCAAGCAAAACAATATTTGTTAGCTATAAGAAATTGAATGAGTGTTTTCCTAAGCACAGGGTTCAACCCCGTGCCCAGGTATACCTTTCGATCGGGCAAGTGTTCGCTTAGTACGACTTGCTCCAGTTCCTTGACCGTTGATTTTGTAGCGTCAGAATCATCGGAGGATATGAAATACCCGGGGACTCCGTAGTCGTTGCCCTCGTCTATCCCTCGCTCCTCCGATTCTGTCGAGGTTGGTATCGGTGATTGCTATTTAACCCTATTTTAGACCACTAGATTCAGATACTTAGATACCGAGAGTATGGATGCCGATATTACCTCATCGACCGCGAACATCTCCCTATGGTCAGTTGTTTCCCGTAAACTATTTTGATTCCTTCGGGCATCGGAACTTTCAGCACCTGGTGTAATGTCGAGGGTATTTCTCTCATGTTGTGAATCCATGGCCTTTTGAGCAAAGCATTGTATCTCATATCCCCTTCGATTACATAGAACTTAACTTCCTGAATGGTTCTGGTGATGTTTACCGGTAATGTTATTTCCCCTTTAGTGGTCTCACAGGCCATATTGAACCCGTTTAGGACTCGGACTGCAGGTACAATCTGATCTTGTAGGCTGAGTTGTTCCACGACCCTTGATCTAATGATGTTGGCCGAGCTACCTAGATCAATCAACACATGTTTAACTCGATATTTATTTATGAGAACTGATATTACTAGTGTATCATTATGGGGCTGTGCGATCCCCTCTGCATCTTTGTCGTTAAACGACAAGGTTCCTTCCGGTAGGTAGTCTCGAGTCCGTTTCTCCCTTGTGATGGAAAATTTTGTGCGCTTCAGCATCGGTCCCTGGGGGATGTCGACCCCACCGATGATCATGTCTATGACGTGCTGAGGTTCCTCTGGTTCAGTTCGTTTATTAGAATCCATGTTCCTAGAATGTCTCTTGGCCCGATCACTGAGGAATTCTCGAAGATGTCCGTTGTTGAACAGCCGGGCTACCTCTTCCCTTAATTATCGACAATCTTCCGTTCTGTGACCATGAGTGCCATGATATTTGCACATTAGGTTAGGATACCTTTGGGCTGGATCGGATTGCAAAGGTCGAGGCCATTTGGTATCTTTGATGTGTCCAATGGCGGACACGATAGCAGAGGCATCGATGCCAAAATTCTACTCGGATAGCCTCGGTGCTTCTTTAGACCTGATGGGCCTGTTGAAGCTATTTTTGCTCATGAGTCCTCGGTTGTTCTATCGTCGGTTATTTCTTTTTTCATTTCTCATAGGGTTTCGCCCGGACCCACTGCTTCTCCGATCCCTATTGTACGGTTGATACTGATCCCGGTTTGATCTAGGTTCGTGATCGGTGTCTCTCTTGACTCGGTCGATGATCCTGACGGGGTGTACGGATCCAGAAGGGGTCCCAAGCTGGTCATATTCGATCCTAATTTTCGATTGGTACCGGTTATGGACATCGGTCCAAGTGATTGTTTTGTTTCAACTGCTGTGAAGCCAGCGAGCTTCGAACGTTGAGTCCTTGGGTGAAAGCCTGAACGGCCCAATCGTCCGCGACCAGGGGCAAATCCATCCGCTCCATTTGGAACCGAGATACGAATTCTCTGTGCATCTCGTTATCCATTTGTTTTACTTTGAAAAGGTCTGACTTCCTGGTCTCGACCTTTATAGCCTAGCATGTGCTTTTACGAAGGAATCTACAAGCATAGCAAATGAGTTAACAGAATTAAGAGGCATGTTGTGATACCATATCATAGCTCCTTTCGATATGGTCTCCCTGAATTCTTTCAACATGACAGACTCGATCTCATCATCCTCTAAGTCGTTCCCTTTGATGGAACATGTATAGGAGGTCACATGCTCATTTGGGTCGGTCGTTTTATTGTACTTAGGAATCTCAGGCATGCGAAACTTCTTGGGGATTTACTTTGTATCCGCGCTCGAGGGAAAAGGCTTCTGAATAAATTTCTTGGAATCTAGGCTCTTCAGTATTGGTGGTGCTCCTGGGATTTGGTCGACCCTGGAATGGTAGGTTTCCACCTTTTTATCATTGGCTTCGATTTTCTTTTCCCCTGATTCTATTCATTTTGTCAGTTCTTCGAGTATTCTTATGATCTCAGGGTTAGATTCTGATTCGTTTTCGTTCGTCCTTTTTGTGATCGGTTCATTCCTGCGGATGGATTCCCTGGGGAGCTCGGGTTCAATTATGCTCGGTGCTCGACCTTGGTTCTATAATTGAGTTATCGCCTCATGTTGGGACTGTAGCATTTCGAAGATCATACGTAGGTTGATCCCATCATTTTCGCTGTCGTGTGTTTTCTGGGCGATCGAACGTACTTCCTTTGTAAGCTGTTTTTTGGGGTCGGTAGGCTGATTTGTGTTGATGGCCACATGCGAACATGCATCGAAGGGAACTGCCGTCGGGATTCTACCAGGATTAACCGTGGGTATCTCGTTATCGAGCGCTGCATTGTTGTTCCTGCCATGGTGGTTGGATTCCGTGTCCATGTTTAGAGGGACAAGCTATGGGTTTAACATTTCGATCCTAACCTGAAATCAGAAATACTTCAAAGAGCAAGTGTAAAATGGGGTGTGTTATGGTGATTTTTATCAAATCGCCGCTATTATCCTTAGCCCCATGGTAGGCGCCAAACTGTTTACCCTTAAAATCGGATAACAATTGAATTTGTTAGTGGTTTAAATGATATGCCGATAAATTTGATGCTAAATAATAAATTTGATAGCAATTGAAATAAATAACGATAAATTAACTGCAAACCACACGAATTAGATAATTTCAGCCTAAGAAAGTTGGCCATCCTCGAGCTGAATATACTTTGATCGACCCCAAGATACCAAAGAATAAGAACTTAAAGAATAACAGTAATGTATTGCTTATGAGTGTATATTACAATGTCCTTCATCAATTATGAGGCCCCCCTTTATATATTAGAGGAACCTACTTTTAAGGTATTATTCTATTATTCTATAAAAGGTAAAAGGCCCTTGATTTGCTGACCATTGGTCCCTTTTTTGGTATGTTTTATGATTTTCGCCGTAATGTCCGGTTAGTTGCGGGAATTTCGAAACCTTGTTGGATAAGCTCGCAATATGTTCCTTGAAACTGTTATAACCGGGACCGGTTATGACCTCGGTAAACTCGAATGTATGTTTGGTGATTCTGGTGGCTAATTCGGCAAGGCAGGAACCAATCTCTGGGATCTTATCACCATCTCTCGATCCCAAACTGCCGTGTTAGATGATCGGTCAAATCCATTCGAGTTTACCCGTATACATTGTCCTTGATCAATTGTCTAGAATGCAGGTTAATTTTGATGAAGAGATACAAGGACTTTGGCTTCTAAATACTCTACCAGACTCTTGGAAAATTCTTCGTGTTTCTTTGACAAATTCAACTCCTCGAGGTAAGGTGACCATGGAATATGCCAAGAGTGGTGTGTTGAACTAGTAAGTAAGGAGAAAATCTCAGGGTTCGTCCTCACAAGAGATATCTTGGTTACAGAAGACCGGGGGAGAGATAGAACAAGAGGTTCGAGGAATAGAGGTATAAGTAGAAGTAAGTCAAGGTCCAAATACCATAATATTACATGCAACCACTGTGGAAAGAAAGGGCATATCAAAAGATTCTACCACAAGTTGAAGCAAGACATTAGAGAAGGATAAAAAAAATAAAAATAACGAGAACAATGTTGCTACTATTGTTTGAGATGATCTTCTTTTAGCTTATGATGAAAACGTCATCAATTTGGTATCCCATGAGACGAGCTGGATAGTAGATTCTGGAGCTATCTCATATGTCATACCAAGAAAAGATTTTTTTTCTCATCTTATACTCTTGTTGATTCTGGAGTGTTAAAGATGGGCAATGCCAGTGAAGTTAAGGTGTTTGGTGTTGGCACAATTTGTTTGAAAACTAATAATGGATCAACGTTAGTTCTTCAAAATTTCAAAAATGCTCTAGACTTTCCTTTCAATTTGATCTCTGTAGGAAGATTAGACGATGAAGGTTGCCATAATGCCCTCTTTAATGGCCAATGGAAGCTCACCAAGGAGTCATTAGTAGTGGCTCGAGGAGTTAAGTCTTCTAATTTATATGTGACACAAGGCTCTATTCTTAATGACTTCATAAATCTGGTGGAAAGTGACACTTTATCAGAATTGTGGCATAGAAGATTGAGTTATATGAGCGAGAGGGAGATTACATATTTGGCTAAGAAAAGTTTGCTTTCTGGAGTGAAACAAGAAAAGCTGAAAAAGTGTATCTATTGTTTAGCTGGCACACAGAAAAAGGTTTCCTTTTATAGCCATCCTCCTTCAAAAAAGCCTAAATTATTGGAGCTAGTACACTCTGATTTTTGTGGTCCTTTTAAAGTAAAGTTAAAAGGTGGTGCACTTTACTTTGTGACCTTTATTGATGATCATTCTCATCAGCTCTGGGTGTATCCTTTGAAATCTAAAGATCAAGCAATTGGCGTGTTTAAGGAATTTTAGGCCTTAGCTGAGAGACAGACGGGGAACAAATTAAAATACATTCGTGCAGACAATAGTGGTAAATATTGTGGTCCCTTTGATAACTATTGCAAAGAACAAGGAATTTGTCATCAGAAAACTCCACCCAAGACACCTCAATTGAATGGTTTGGCAGAGAGGATGAATAAATTCTAGTTGAGAGATTCAGATGCTTGAATTCAGAGGCTAATTTCCTAATACATTTTGGCCGGAAGCACTTAACATTGTTGCTTACGTTATCAATTTGTCTCCTGCTGTTGCTTTGGATAGTGATGTCCCAGATAGATTTTGGTTTTCCAAAGATGTTTCTTATGATCTCCTGAGAGTTTTTGGGTGTAAAGCTTGTGTACATGTTCCTAAAGATGAGAGATCAAAACTGGATCTCAAAACTAAGTAGTGCATCTTTATTGATTATGGTCAAGATGAGTTTGGGTGTCGTTTTTATGCTCCTGTTGACAATAAACTTAATAGAAGTCATGATGAAGTATTCTTTGAAGACCAGATTATTGAAGATATTGACAAAGCTGAGAAGATAGATTCTTAGAGAAATGAGAGCTTAGTTGGTATTGATCCAGTTTCTATTGCTAAGGCACCTGTTGCACATGAAAGAACCCAAGACAATGAAGATATTGATCAAGATAAAAATGATCACGATGGTGTAGATGTTATGGATGCTCCAGTTGATGAAGTTGTGGTTGATCAACAACTAATTCCTGCTCAGGTAACTAATTCGAATGCTCCTGAAACCTTTCTTAGAAGATCTACAATGGAGAAGCAAAAATCTATGTGCTATCCTCCTAATGAGTATGTACTTCTGACTAATATGGGAGAACCTGAGAATTGTGATAACGCCATGCCAGATACTCACAAAGATCAGTAGATAGAATCGATGGAAGATCAGATGAAGTAACTCCATGAGAATGACACATATGAGTTAGTGAGATTGCCGAAAGGTAAGAGAGCTTTATCAAACAAATAGATATTCAGAGTAAAGCAAGATAACCATTCCTCTACGCCTAGGTACAAGGCGAGGTTAGTTGTTAGAGGTTTTGTCCAAAAGAAGGGAGTTGACTTTGATAAAATTTTCTCCCCTGTTGTGAAGTTGTCTTATATTCATGTGGTTATAGGCTTAGCTGCGAGTCTAGATTTAGAGGTTAAGCAGATGAATGTAAAGACTGCTTTCTTCATGGAGATTTAGATGAGGAAATTTATATGGAGCAACCTGAGGGTTTTGTAACTAAGGGAAAAGAAAATTATGTCTGCAAATTGAAAAAGAGCATGTATGGATTGAAACAAGCTCCAAGGCAATGGTATTTGAAGTTTGAATCTATCATAGAAAAATAAGGGTACAAGAAAACTTCTTCAGACCACTGTGTATTCTTCCAGAAGTTCTCTGATGATGATTTTATTAGCTTATTGCTTTATGTGAAAGATATGCTTATTGTTGGCAAGAATAAATCCAAAATTGCAGTCCTTAAAAAGCAGTTGAGCAAATCGTTTGCGATGAAGGACTTGGGGCCAACAAAGAAAATCTTGGGCATTCAAATCCACCGACACAGAATAGAAAGGATTTATTTTTGTCCCAAAATCAATACAATGATGTAAGGCCCCGTGAAATTTTGCCAAGGGATTCAAGTTTTGTGGTGCCGAGGTAGGCTAATGTGAGCGAGCCGTGGTACGGATGTTTTGGGATGTACAGTACGTTTGGGAGTTGAAGAAATGATTTTGCAGAACATGGCATTTATATGGTCATTTATGCGACCGCAAAACCATTATGTGGGCCACAGATCCGCCGCAGAGTGAAACAGAGAAATGAGCCCATTTTGGAGGTTGTTTTGCGGTCAGTTATGCGATCGCATATGCGTTTCGCGGGCCGCATATCCGTCACAGAACCAGCATGAGAAATTTTGAAAGGAGGTTATGTGGTCCATTATACGACCACAGAATTGATCTACAGACCGCAGACCTGCACAGAAGTGCCTAATTCTGGAAGGCCATTATGCGGTCCATTTTACAGATCGCAGAAGCGTTATGCGGTCATATATGCGACCACATATCTGCATCAAGGCTTCATTTTTCTAATTTTATAACCCTAACCCATTTCGTTTTATCTAGCCATAAGGGTCATTTTTGAGGAATTATCTGATATTTTAGAGAGAGGGGAGAGCTATTCTAGAGAGAGAAGGAATCCCCAAGTTCTTTGTTCATCAAGATCTTTCTCAAGCCTTGGAATTTTACCAAAAGGAACTTGCAAGGGTTTCTAAAAGGTAAGAATTTCTTCCCCCAATTCTTCGATTTCGGATTTGGTTGCTTATGGGTGAGGATAGTAGATTTATCACATGCATGAGCTAATAGGGATTTTGGGGAGGGTTTTGGGCAATCTTAGGTAGCTTTATTGTTGAATTGGTTGAGGGAAAGGTTGTGCCATCATTGTAGCAGCTCTTGTTATACCAATTCCTCTAATTGTACTTGTAATTCTCTCTCCTTCTATATATTGACATCGTTCGGAGTGTCGGGACATTATTGTTACACCATGGAAAGCTCTTTTGAGGTATGCTGGCTAAACTCCCTCAGTTGAGTCGAATTTCATGATGTCCTCGTATGTTTCAAGCGTGGTTGGCCCAAGTTCTTATTTTCTCATGATTCGGGTCATTCCTAAAATATTCAGTTATTCCAAATAAGGATTGTGTCGGAAATTATATGCTTAAAATGTGATTCAGTTGCTCCTATCACATTATGCTCTGCCTCGGAAATATGTTCGAGTGTGGTTTATATATCAAAATGTTATGACTTCAATTCATGTTTCAATGAATGTTATTATGCTTAAAATTGGAAAGGAAACTCAATGCTCTTATTATCGATAACCTATGATTTTACTTGAAAGTGAAAAAATCGAGTATGAGATGTAGAAATGTGGTCATCATGCCAAGAATGAGAATTACATTTTTCGCCAATAGTGCCAATGAAATGAAAGAATGTGTGAGATTATGAAATGAGTTTTGACTCTTTTATATAATAATGTTATTAATGTCCTATGATCACCCATGGCAAGTACAAGTAAGTGATAGTATGAACATGAACAGTGGCCACTTGCCAGAATGAGAATCATGAGGCATTGTATGTTCCACCCGCGTGAATCTGCCCCCGGACGGCTTGAATCTAGCAAAAAAAACTTAATATCATAAATAAAAGCCACAGAAAATAATTTCGAATAAAAAAGCTTCGATCTTTAACTAAAATAAAAAAGTCAACTCTAAAGTCAATCCCGGGCCCACACCCTAGAACTCGGCAAAACTCATAAATTTCGGGCACCCATTACAATATGTGTCCAACCATACCAAAATTATCCAATTTCGACCTCACATCGGCCTTCAAATCATCAATTCATGTTTTAGAAAAGTTTTTACTAAAATCTCCAATTTCTCCAATTCAAATCATCAATCAAACACTAAAATCGAGGTTAGAATTATGAAATTTTAAATAAATTCGAATAAAAAATACTTACCCCAATCCAAATCATAAAAATTCCTTCCAAAATTGGAAACCGAGATCTGTAACTCAAAATGTGATAAAATAATCATAACCCTCTAAATAGAGTATTAAATAGGTCTACCTAGGTATACACATCGCGGTCGCGAAAAATCCTTCGCGATCGTGAAGAACAACTCACCCAGCTACTAGAATTCTTCTTCGCGAACGTGACATCCTAGTCGTAAATGCGATGACCACCCAACATATGCCTACGCGAACGCACTCCACTTCCCGCAAATGTGTAGGTTAAAATGCATGATGCCCAGCCGGTCTCCCCTTCTACGCAAACGAGTAGATCATCTCGCGATCGCGTATCAGTTCCGATGCAAATCTTCATGAATGCGTCCCCATCTTTGTGAACGCAGAGTACAAACCTGCCAGACACCAAAATGACATCCGTGAACGCGACTCCTTAGTCGCGATCGCGATGAAGGAAACCCTTGACATCAGAAATAGTAGTCATAACATGGTAAAATATCCCGTAGCCTATCCGAAACACACCCGAGGCCCCGTCCAAACACACCAACCAATCCTAAAACGTAACACGAACCTACTCGAGGCCTCAAATTACTCCAAACAACATCAAAACTATGAATCACACCTCAATTCAAGCCTAATGAACTAATGATTATAAAACTCATGCTGAACTATATCAAAACAACTCGGAATGACCTCAAATTTTGCATGCAAGTCCCAAATGATACAACAGACATATATCAACTTTTGAAACCAAAATATGAACCCGATATCTACAAAGTCAACCCTCGTTCAAACTTATCAACCTTCCAAACCTTCAACTTTCCAACATTCGCCAATTCAATCCAAAATAACCTAGAAACCTCCAAATCGAATTCGAACATACACCTAAGTCCAAAATCACCATACAAAGCTATTTGAACCATCAAAACACCATTCTGAAGTCGTCTACACAAAGGTCAAACTCCGATCAACTTTTACAACTTAAGCTTCCTACCAAGGGACGAAATGTCCCAAATCAATCCAATACTTTCCCGAAACCACACCAACCAACCCCGCAAGTCATGTAACCATAAATACACATATTTAAAGCATCAAATAGGGGAAACAAGGCTAAAATACTCAAAATAATTGGTCAAGTTGTTGCATTCTCCCCCTCTCAAACAAACGTTCGTCCTCGAGTGAGTATAGAGACATACCTAAAGTGCCAAAAAGGTGACGATATCGGCTCCACATATCATGCTCGGTCTCCCAAGTTGCCTCCTCGACTGGCTGACCTTTCCACTGAATCTTCACCGATGCAATGTTCTTCGACCTCAACTTCCAGACCTTCTTGTCCAAAATAGCCACTAGCTCCTCAACATAGGTTAAATCCTTGTCCAATTGCACTGAGCTAAAATCTAACACATGTGACGGATCACCATAATAATTCTGGAGCATAGAAACATAGAACACTGGGTGAACTCCCGATAAGCTAGGTGTCAATGCAATTTATTAGGCTACCTTACCCACTCTCTCAAGAATCTCAACAGGGCCAATATACCGAAGGCTCAACTTTCCCTTCTTCACCAACCTCATCATACCTTTCATGGACGAAATTCTAAGAAAAACCCTCCCACCCACTATGAATGCCACACCACGAGCCCTCCGATTAGCATAGCTTTTCTGCTTGGATTGCATTGTACGAAGTCGCTCCTATATCAACTTCACCTTCTCCAAAGCATCTCAAACCAGATCAGTGCCAAACAACCTTGCCTTCCCATGCTCAAACCAACCAACCAGAGAATTATAGTGCTTCCCATATAAGGCCTCGTAAGGAGCCATCTGGATGCTCAACTGATAGTTGTTGTTATAGGCAAACTTTTTGAGCGGTAGAAACTGATCCCATGAACCCCCAAAATCAATAACACGAGCACGTAACATGTCCTTCAATATCTGAATAGTGCGCTCGGACTGTCCATCCGTATGGGGGATGAAATACCATACTCAGATTGACCTTTGTGCCTAGATCACACTGCAAAGCTCTCCAAAAATGCGATGTGAATTGCGTGCCTCGATCTGAGATAATAGACACCGGCACACCATGAATGCAAACAATCTCCCAAATATAAATCCTAGTTAGCTGCTATGAAGAGTAGGTAGTCATGAATGGAATAAGTGTGCAGACTTGGTCAGTCTATCCACAATTACCCACACAAAGTCAAACCTCTTCAAGGTTCGTTGAAGTCCAACTACAAAATTCATGCTGATACGCTCTCACTTCCACTCTGCAATATCGAGCCTCTAACGTAAACCACCTGATCTCTGATGCTCCTACTTCACCTGCTAATAGTTCAAACACCGAGAAACATATCCAACAATTTCTTTCTTCATTCTTCTCCATCAGTAGTGTTGCCTCAAATAATGATACATATTCGCGGCACCCGGATGAATAGAATACTGCAAACTATGGGAATTCTCAAGTATCAGCTCCCGCAACCCATCAACACTAGGCACACAAATACGACCCTGCATCTTGAACAACCCATCATCACCAATAGAAACCTCCTTGGCGTCACCGTGTTGCATAATGTCGTTAAGGATAAGCAAGTGGGGATCACACCTTGATGCACTCAAACAAAAAAGACTGTGAAACCACACAAGCAAGAACCCAATTGGGATCCGAAACCTCCAACCTCATGAACCTATTTGCCAAGGCCTGAATATCCAATGCTAACGGTCTTTCTCCAACTGGAATAAAAGCAAGACTACCCATGCTCTCAGCCTTCCTACTCAAAGCATCAGCCATCATATTGGCCTTTCTGGGATGATAAAGAATAGTGATATCATTGTCCTTTAATAAATCTAACTACCTCTGTTGCCTCAAGTTCAGATCCTTTTTTTGAATAAGTGTTGTAGACTCCTGTGATCCGTGAACACCTCACAAGACACACTGTAGAGATAGTGCCTCCAAATCTTCAGCGCATGAACTATGGCTTGGTAATTTCAAATCGTGCACTGGGTAGTTCTTCTCATGGGACTTCAACTGATGCGAAGCATAAACAATCACTCTACCCCCTGCATCAACACACACCTAATGCCAATCCATGAAGCATCACAATGAATTGTATAAGAACCCAGTGCCAAAGGCAAAACTAGAACTAGAGTTGTGGTTAAGGCAGTTTTGAGTTTCTGAAAGACCTCCTCACACTCATTAGACCACATGAATAGGGCACCCTTCTGGGTCAAAATAGCCAAAGGTGTTTCAATGGATGTGAAGCCTTCCATGAAACGGCGATAATACCTAGTCAAGCCTAGAAAATATTGTATCTCAGTAGTAGAAGACGGTTTAGGCTACCTCTGAACTGCCTCAATCTTCTTTGGATCCACCTTAATCCCCTCACTGGCCACCACGTGGCCCACAAATGCCACTGAATCGAGCCAAAACTCGCACTTGGAGAATTTAGCATGTAACTCCTTTTCCCTAAAATTCTGGAGCACGATCCTCAAGTGCTACTCATAATCCTCTCGCCTGCGAGAATACACCAATAAATCATCAATGAACATGATGATGATGGAATCAAGATATGGACGGAACACATTGTTCATCAAGTGCATGAAGGCTACCGGGGCATTGGTCAGCTCAAAAGACATTACCAGAAACTCATAGTGACCATAGTGGGTCCTGAAAGTCGTCTTCAGAATATCTGAAGCTCGGATCTTCAGTTGATGGTACCTCGATCTCAAGTCAATCGTCAAGAATGCCTTAGCACCCTGAAGCTAATTGAACAAATCATCAATACGCGGTAGTGGGTAATTGTTCGTGACTGTAACCTTATTCAACTGCTTGTAGTCAATACACATGCTCATAGAGCCATCTTTATTATTCACAAATAGAATTGGAGAACCCCCAAGGTGAGATATTAGGTCTGATGAAATCCTAATCAAGCTACTCCTGAAGTTGTTCCTTTAATTCCTTCAACTCTATTGGTTCCATACGATATGGTGGAATAGATACGGGCTTAGTTCTCGGGACCAGGTTAATACCGAAATCAATATCCCTATCGAGTGGCATGCTTGGTAGGTCTGCTCAGAATACATCTAAAAAATCTCTCACTACCGAAACTGACTCAACGGTATGAGTATCAACACGTACATCCCTCACAAAGGCTAAATATGCCAAGCACCCCTTCTCAACCATCCGACGTGCCTTCAGAAAGGATACCACTCTACTAGGAACATGAACCAATGTAACTCACCACTCTAACCACGATAACCCCGTCATGGCCAACGTCATTGTCTTAGTATGACAATCCAGAATAGCATGATATGGTGACAACCAGTCCATGCCCAAAATTACATCAAAGTCCATCATATTGAGTAGTAGAAGGTCAACCCTAATCTCACTAGCCCCGATAGTGACCAAACATGATCGATATAAACGGTCTACCACAATAGAATCCCCAACAGGCATAGACACATAAACAGAGATATCCAAAGAGTCACAAGACATATCTAAATATGAAGTAAAATAGGATGACGCATACGAATAAGTGGAACCATGGTCAAATAGAACTGATGCATCTCTATGACAGACCAGAACAATACCTGTAATGACAACATCTGATGCAACTACCTCAGTCTTACCAGAAAATGCATAATAATGGGCTTGGCCTCCCCCTCAAAGACGACCTCTACCCGCCTATCCTCCACCCCTAGCTGGCTGTGCAGGTGGAGTAGAAACTAGAGTGGCAACCATGGCCTATGTACCCTATGGAGGTCCACCCCACTTATGACTGGGACAATCCCTCATAATGTTTCTAATATCACCACACTCTAAACATCCTCTTGGCAGGCGTGGCTACTGGCACTGAGTATGACCCGGTCGGCTAGAATAGCTATTAGAGGAACCCCCTACAGAAGGTGTACTGAAAAATAGTTGTCCCATATAAGTATCATGAAGTCCCTGACTAATTGGAGAACCACAAGTAACCTAAAGTGCAGACTAAACTACACGATTGACAAAACCTCTACCATGACGGATCTTATTCCCTAAGTAGGAGCCCTTAATTCCTCCAGAACCACGAGGCCTCTTGGACTCCCTATCCTCCCTCTCCTGACCACGAATACGTTTTAACCTCCTAGCAATCCCCACAACCTGCTAGAATGAAGTATCAATCTCTAACTCCCATGCCATCCCAAATCTAAGACCATAGTTGAGTCCCTAGATAAATCTGTAGACTATATCTCTATGTGCCACGCATCCATGAGGGTCTGTGGAACGAACTCCCAAAAAAACAAATCAAAAAATTGAGCCCAAGTAAATGGTGTTGCGTTAACAGGCCTATTCTCTGCATAAGCCCACCACCATCTATATGTTAACCTTGTCAGCTGGAAAGTGGTAAGATCAAGCCCGCTCACCTCAACTATGCCCATAGTGCGCAGAATACTGTGACACTAATCTAGAAAACCTTATGCACCCTCAGAAATTGTGCCACTGAAAGTAGGATGATCATACTTCTTAAACCTCTCTAACCTCTTCTGCTCCGCCTCTGACGCTACTGGCTAGAACTCAGGTCGAACCGCGATCACGGGCTGTATCGGACGGCGGGATTCTGAGCTCCTTGCCCCGCTTGAGAAGTAGCTGGTGCAACTAGAATCAATCCTGCCTGAGCCAAGGTACCAAACATGCGTAGGAAATGTGCGAGAGTATCCTGGAGTCCAAGGGTAGCAACATGCGTCTCACGTGCCTGCTCCCCAATCGGAGATACTGGTGGATAATCAACTGCTGCTCATGCAGGTGCTCTATTTGTAGCACGTACCCCTCCTCTGCCTGTACTTCGGCCCTGGCCTTTCACGGCTCTAGAAGAGGGCGCGGGTGTATGCTCAGCTGATCCGATAGTGCGTATCCTCACTATCTGTGAGAGAATAGAAAGACAAAAGCTCAATCTCCAAAATCAATAAATTCGCACGAAAAGGAATGAAAGAAATGAAATTTCCTAATAGTTTTGTAGCCTCTCAAAGATAAGTACAGACATCTCCTTACCGATCCGCAAGACTCTACTAAACTCGCTCATGACTTATAAAACCTATGAACCTAGAGCTTTGATACCATCTTGTCACGACCCAAAATCCCTCCTTACGAGTCGTGATGGTACCTAGTCTCCAAACTAGGTAAGCCGGTCACTTAACATTATTTAAAATAATAAAAGCATGATATAACGAAACAAAATTTAACATAAATACGGGAATAGGAGTAATACAAGCCCAAGTGGCAATACTCAACATAACTTCCTAGAACTAGTTGGTACAGAGTCACAAGCACTAACTGAATACACGAGAACATCTAAAAAATACATTATTGTCTGAAATACATAAATAGTAGAAATGAAATAAGAGGGTGACTCCATGGTCTGTGGTCAGATCATGCAGGGATACCTTGAAGTCTCCCGTGCATGTAATGTATCATTATCTCTCATTCTGGTGCGAAGTACCTGGATATGTACAAAAATGTACAAAAGTATAGTATGAGTGCACCATAATCGGTACCCATTAAGTATCAAGACTAACTTCGGTAGGGTAGTGACGAGGTACAAGTCGGTTGATACTCACTAGAAAAATAACTCGTGCAATGAATATATCAAAGAAAATTGATTATTGAAATATAACTCAAAACAGTAATCACAAGCTCTTTAGAACATGTAACAACAACTCAAGGTAGTAAACCCCATCTTTGATCATGAAACATAAATAGAGGTAAGGCATGTGATGAAATGTCAAATACAGTCATTAACTAAAATAAGGGCAAATATAAGCTTTCAGAAAATATTATTAAATAAACTCAACAACCCCGTCTCAGCACAATCAAAACAACAATAAGGACACCTTAAAATATCACATAACATCATCAACAATGCCACCCTTATTACGCGGCATGTGCATAAAAATGATATGCCACCCTTATTTCGCCATATGCGCATATAGCCACCCTTATTACGTCACGTGGGCAGCCCGAAATAACGCCACCCTTATTTTGTCGCACGTGCACAACCATAGACAAATCGCACGGCAAAAACCTCATGCTGAAACCCTCAATCAATCTGCTCAAAATGTCCACAAGTGCCACGGTATCACAAAACAATAATGCCACGTGCCACAATATCACAACAATGGTGCCAAAATATCATCAAAGTATAAGTTCACAACTTTCAACAACCGTGCATGCAAATGTAGCAAATAGTCATAAAAGCGGAGGAGTGTTCAATAAATAAATCATGTCTATGGCTAAGTCAATGAAATGATCATGATCAAATAGTTATAAAGTGATTTCACAAGTTTCATATAATGTTTATTATCACATTAAGGCATATTAATTGCCTACGGTCTTTTCTGGTCAAAACCACACATAGTACCCGTATACACGCTCGTCACATCATGTACATATCTCTTATCACATCATAGAATCCAATAACTAGGACTAAAACCTAAGGGGTATTTTTCCCACACAATATTAGGCGAGATATTACCTTACACAAGCTAAATTAATCCACTAGTAAGCCCTTCTCGTGCAAATCCAACTCCAGACGGCTCGAATCTAGCCAAAATAACTTAATATCATAACTAAAAGCTAGAGGAAACGATTTCGAATAATAAAGCTTTAATCTTTAACTAAAATAAAAAAAAGTCAACTCAAAAATCAACCCCGAGACTGCACCCCTAAATCTAACAAAACTCACAAATTTTGGACACCCATTCCGATACAAGTCCAACCATAGCAAAATCATCCAATTCCGACCTTAAATCGGCCTTCAAATCATCAATTCGTGTTTTTGTTTTTATTTTTTACTAAAATCCCCAATTTCTCAAATTCAAATAATCAATCAAACATAAAAATTGAGGTTGGAATTATGAAATGTTAAACAAATCCGAGTAAAAATACTTACTCCAATTCAAATCGTGAAAATTCCTACCAAAATCGCCCAAAATCGTGCTCTCTAACTCAAAATGTGATAAAATAACCAAAATCCCTCAACATAGAGTATTAAACAGGTTTGCCCAGGTATACACAACACCATCGCAGCAAAATTCTTCGCGATCGCGAATAACAACTCACCCAACTGCCATAATCCTTCTTCGCGAACGCGACATCCTAGTCGCGAACATGATGAGCAACCCAACATATGCCTATGCGAACGCGCTCCACTTCTCGCGAACGCGAAGACTAAAATGCCCGATGCCCTGCCGGCCTCCCCTTCTACGTGAACCATAGATCATCTCGCTATCGCGTATCGCTGCTTCCATAAATCTTCGCGAACACGTCCCCATCTTCGCGAACGCGAAGAATAAACCTTCCAGACGTCAAAATGACCACCGTGAACAAGACTCCTTAGTCGCGATCGCGATGAAGGAAACACTAGACATTAGAAACAACAGTCGAAACATGGTCAAATAGTTTGTAGCCCATTCGAAACACACCCGAGGCCCCTGGGACCCCGTCCAAATACACTAACCAATTCCAAAACATAACACGAACCTATTCTATGCCTGAAATCACACCAAAAAATATTAAAACTATGAATCGTACCTCAATTCAATCCTAATGAACTAATAAACTTTCAACTTCTAAAACTCATGTTGAACCATGTCAAATCAACTCGGAATAACCTCAAATTTTGTACGAAAGTCTTAAATGATACAAGGGGCCTATACCAACTCCCAGAACTACAATCTGAATCCGATATCTACAAAGTCAACCCTCGGTCAAATCTAATCAATTTTCTAAACCTTCATCTTTCCAACATTCGCCAATTCAACCGAAAACAACCTAGAAACCTCCAAATCCGAATCCGGACATACACCTAAGTCCAAAATTACCATACAAAGCTATTAGAACCATCAAAATTCCATTCCTGAGTTATCTACACAAAAGTCAAATTTCGGTCAACTCTTACAATCTAAGCCTCTAACCAAGGGACTAAGTGTCCCAAATCAATCCAAAACTTTTTTGAAACCATGCTAACCAACCCCGCAAGTCACATAATCATAAATACACATATTTAAAGCATCAAATAGGGAAAACATGGCTAAGATACTCAAAATGACTGACCGGGTTGTTACATTACGCCATATACCTATCTATAGGGCCTATTTACACCATGTATCCTAAGGTTGAAAATCCTTAAAATAATTAATTTATATAACTTATTTATCGTAACAGTCACGGTTATATATGGATAATATCCCTTAAATGTAGCCATAACTCGTGATAGTGAATTAAATATTGCTATTTACTTCTCTCTTATCAAAGTCAATTACTCAAGTTTATCATATTGCTAGAAAACACATTACCTTGCACAATATAAACTCTTCAAAGTAAAAAATTAAATATAAATCTCACAATAAATAGCAATATTCAATTTACAACATAGATAATATTTAGTTTATATATTCAATACATTTACAATAATATTACTAAAATAAAGAGACATATTCATTTTTATATAGATAATATTTAATTTAAAACTTAGAGTATTCACTACAACAACAACAACAACAACAACAACAACAACAACAACAAACCCAGTGAAATCTCACAAGTGGGGTATGGGGATGGTAAAGTATATGCAGACCTTACCCTTATCTTATGACAGTAGAGAGACTATTTTCGAAAGACCCCCGACTCAATAATAGTGAAAATGAAGCCATAAATAGACAGTAACAACAACAACAAGGTAATTAGACACGGAAGCAAATGGTGCACGTGCAATAACAAAATTTAAGAATACGACGCTATTAGAATAGAGTCAATGATGCTGGAAATAATGACACGGTGTGTAATAGGAAGGGGCTAGGAATAGGAAAATACAAGACTAGTACTAATACTACTGGAAAGACTAGACGAAACTCTAAACTGTATGTCAACCCACAACCTTAATCCTCGACCTCCACACCCTCCTATCGAGGGTCATGTCCTCAGTAATCTGAAGTAGCACCATGTCCTGCCTAATCACCTCATCCTAGTACTTCTTAGGCCTCCCTCTACCCCCCTCTGACCCGCCATGGTCAACCTCCACACCTCCTAATTGGGGAATTATGGTCTCTCCTATTTACATGCCCGGACCATCTTAGCCTCGATTCCTAAAACTTATCTTCTATAGGAGCCACGACCACCTTGACCCTAATATATTCATTCCTAATTTTATATTTTCTGGTATGCTTATACATCCATCTTAATATTCCCATTTCCACTACATTCAACTTCTGGACATGAGATTTCTTGAATGGCCAATACTCGGCTCCATACAACATGGCCGGTCTAATTACCGCTTTATAGAACTTGCCCTTAAGTATAGGTGGTACATTCTTGTCACACAAAATACCATAAGTGAGTCTCCATTTCATCCACCCCGCTCCAATACAATGTGCGACATAAACTATCTCTTCTGGGGATGACTTGTGTATCAAGCTTCATGTCCACTTCTGCTTCATGAGCCCCAAAAATAACATTAAACAAACCAATAAGCCACTCCAAGCCTACTCGATTTCGTTTTTCCAAAATCCACCGGAATCTCGTCTGGTCTGGTCTCCTTACCCCTACTTATATTCCCCATTACCTCCTCAACCTTAATACGTCTACAAAACCAAAAATCACACTGGCTTTTCGAGTTTTCTAACTCCCCAAGCTTAATGATCCTATCCTCATCCTCATTCAAGAATTTATGAAAGTAACTCTACCACATGCGCCTAATACACTTCCCCTTTACCAACACCTTACCTTCCTCGTCTTTGATGCACCTCACGTGGTCCAGGTCCCGAGCCTTTCTCTCTCTAGATTTGTCTAGCCACAACTATTTTTTGTCACTGCCTCTGCCCCCCAACTCCTCATACAAGCGTTCAAATATTGCAGCCTTGACAGCCGTGACCGCTAACTTCGGCTCTTTCAAAGCCTTCTTATAATACTCCTTATTCGTTCTCATCTCATCCTCATCAGCGCTCTCCATTAGTTTCACATACACTGTTTTCTTGGCTTCCACTTTTTCTTGGACCTCTCTACTCCACCACCAGTTCCCTTTGTGATCCCCCGCATAGCCCTTCGTGACCCCTAACACCTCTCTAGCAACCTCTCTAATGAAGTCCACAATCGTGGTCCACGTGCAACTCGCATCCCCACTGCTCCTCCAGGCCCCCATAGCCAACAACTTCTCCCCTAATACCTGAGCTTTGTCCTTAGTCAAGGCTCCTTAGAGTATTCACTACATCTGTGAAAATATTCAATAACTATACAATGATATTCAATTTATATATTTTTTACCCGTAAAACGGTACAATTAACGTGGTTTATAGACACGTGAATTATCTTGATACAAGAATATACAATAATCAAGAATATAAATAACTTAATGGAAAAACAAATTAAAAAAAATACAAGCCAGACTGTGGGCTGAACTTTTCCGAAAGCAACAACAAGAGCAATATGAAGAACAAAGTAAAGAATGTTGATTTATGGAATAAGATCAAGTTTTGCCTTTTTTGTATACATAATGTTTTGTGTATTACAGTGGATATGAATTCTCCTATTTATAGCTCTATTCAGAAAGACAAGGTCCTCAAATCAAGCCCTTTTTTTAATATGAATAAAATATCTCTTGATGGCTATATAACGGTCGAACAGTAATACAAACATTCTTTGTAACAACTACTCAATAAATGTTGTCTTTTCTAATCAGTATCTTCCTTTCAAATCTTTGTTTTCGATTCCAATGCCTTCAGAACTTATTCAGCACCGGTCACATGTTTGTAACTGGTGCCAGCTATTTGTTGACTCATATCTTACCTGTCATTACTTTCACGTGTCAACTCGCTGAAGATCCATCTGTTGTTTATCAATTTTACCATATGCAGTTAGTCCCCATACTTTCTGGTGACAAATGTTTGTATTACCGGGAAGTAGATAAGACCTCCTTTCATGGCGCGAAAGTTCCTAAATGGTTTCCGTGATTCGGCAAATATTTTTTCCAGTTTTCAAGGTAATGATGACCATGAATACTGCCGCTTATAAACTTCTCCACTACTCAACACTTTTACCTTTCACTTTTACTAATTGTTTTTCTTCGAATTTCCTACAAACCCCTTTTTCTTAATAAAATCTTCTTACTCAAACTCTGTACCACCATGTGTTCTACTACTTCTATCCCCGAAAACTCTAGCCTTCTCATCGGTGGTGGCCCTTCTAAAAAGAACAAAGTTAAGGAAGTCGATGTCGAACCTCCTACCGACAACACAATTATACCTTCCCAACTACACTCTGAGTTAGAACTTCAAGTGCAAAAGGAAACTATCAACCCCAAGAATGAAAGAAATTGGCATGTCCGCAGATATCCTTCTTCTATTCTTCCTATTAGCATTCATGTTGTAAAGGAAGATTATGACTGGAATAACATCGAAATATTAGCCCCCAATGAAGTGAAAAGGGTCACCTTCAGCTAACCATAGTTTATGTATGTTTATACATACCCTTTTACCCTAAGGATGGGTCAAGAGATTGATCCCATTATTATAGAGTTTTGCCACCATTACCAGATCTATTTGGCTCAGGTAAGCCCATCAATATGGCTTACGGTGGCTTGCCTTCAAAAATTATGCTCCCGGGCCGGAAAAACCCTCACTCTTGCCCATTTGATCAACCTCTACTCCCCAAAGAACTTTCATGGAGGCGTGATCAAACTCAGCAAATGCGGCCACTATGCCATCGTTACTAGTTTGGATGATGACAATGACCGTGGCTGGATGTAACGGTTCGTTGTTATTGCTACCAGGGACATCCTCCCGGAAAAAACTCCTTCTATTCCTGAATCTTGGAACTTTGCTCGTAAGTTTGCAGATATCTTTTTTTTCTATTGTGTTAAAGAGAATTTCCTCCTTTGCTAACTTTTATTTCCCTTATTTTAGCTACCCAGTGGGAACCGCACTCGGTTAAGAATCTGACCCAATGTATACAGAAAATATTTGGACGTTTCCACACCAAATTCTTGTAAGTGGAAGGAAATTGCACCCAGATTTAATTAGAAATCCAAGAAGCATGGTAAGTATAAGTTCTCATTTTTTTCATTTTGATCTTCAATATGATTCAGAACTAATTTGTTGACTCCCATTCACAATACACAGGCCTTCAAAAGGGGTCTTCTATTTTCCCCGTTGTTGAGGTTTCTCATGACCCAACGGTGGCCCATCAGCAAATTCAAGCAATCCTTGACCGGAAGAGTGCTTGTGAAGTCGCTCTTTCTTCTGGTGAAGGTCCCTCTTCCCTGAGTCCCCAGCCTAAGGATAAGAACCCAAAAAGGAAGCGTACCTCTACGGCTAAGACTCAGGAAAAGCCTTCCACAAAAGAAGTTCCAATTGGACTGACCACAGTAGTCCTTGACGATGAAGAAGCCGATGATAACGAGACGGTTACTGTTTAAAGAAGGAAAAGATTTCTTCTAGCTCAACTGGATCCTCAACCGGGAGAAATTCGAGCGCTCTTCACAGAAATGGAAACAGTTGAAAACGTTGAGTCTCATTTTTGGGCCCCCGGTGTTGCTTTCGGTTAGTGGATTTCTATCCCTGACGTTCTTCCGACTTCAACTTCTACACCAACCACTACAACTTCAACTGATATCTCCTCACCGGCCTTAACTGAACGAATAGAAAATGTTTGCTCCCCACGGTCACCTGATCATGGGAATATAGAGAACGCTTTCTAGGCACACATCTGAAACCCTAATGGTAAATATAGTGTCATTCTTACGATTTAGAATGAGTTCCACTTACTCTCCAAGACGGTGGGGGTATCCAACTACCTGAAGCCTCTAGCTTTGAACAAAGATTAGAAGAAAATGGACGCCCTCTCTGCTAAGTGTCTGATCAGTAATAGCATACACCTTGTCGCTCAGGTATCAATTTAATCTTCTTTTATTTTCTTTTCTCATGCTCAATATTGTCCTTATAACTTTAATCATTGATCATATAGGTCAACTTTCTAACCTCTGAGCGCTTATAAAAGATGATTTTGGACAAAGAAGCACTCACCATTAAATGGGATCAGTTTGATGCTGAACGAGATCAACTCGATGAGCGCCTCCCGGTATTAGAAGCAAACTTTTCTCAAATGAGCGAGCTCAAAGCCCGATTGGAGCAGTCCGAGCAAGAGAAAATGGTCCACATCCAAGAGGCCGCTCAACTGCACTAAGAGACTAAGGATTTAAAGACCAAGTGGGTTGAGCTATAGGATGTCGTGGACTGTGGCAGCAAAACGTGAGTCTGCTTCCATGGAAAAAATCACTAATCTGGAAGCAAGCTTGCGTTCCAAAACCTAGGAGGCTACTGTTGCCGAGGAGAAGAGAGCCAGAATGGAAGAAAGGTTCAAAACGCTCAAGAGCAGAACTGTGAACATGCAAGGGCAAATACTGACCTTAACCAAACATATGGCATCGTGAGGGATGCAAACGAACAGCTGCAATCCATAATTGAGAGGTTTCAAGCTAAAGTGAAAGACCAAGAAGATTCTTTCCTCTTCGAGAAGACTTATGAAATTTACCAGATGATAAGGAAGATTAGAGTAAGCCAAAGAAGGTATTTCGAATATGGATGGATACATCGCTGAAGCTCTCTAACTAGAGACGACTGCCTTCAACAACATTCCTACTCATCCCACTGCTTCAAGCTCTTCGAGAACAAGTTCAGAGTACTCGGGAACCGAATAGGAGGCTGAAAAAGAAGATAAAGAGGAAGGTACTGAACCGGATACAGAACAACCTTCATCTGCAAAAGATGTAGAAGAGACCTCTTTTCCTTCGCACTCTGCCGGCAAAACCAATTGATATAATATATATCTTTCTTGTAATTATGCCAAAACTTCTATTGAGTTTGTCATTTTACTAAATAAAAGACATATTTTTCCCAATTTTTGTGCAAAATATTTTTTTTATATTATTATTTGATAAAGTTCAGGAACTTCTAACATCCGATGACTTTTAATACCGGGCATTCATACTCCTGGTGTCTACCCATTGACTATGAGGGTTTCATAAGAGAGGGTCCTTATGTTTACAGTGCTCTTGAAGAGGACGTCTCTTGTTCATTCCGGCAAACGCATTTAAAGTTTAACTAACTTTCAAATGAAAAAAAGAACTTAACTTATCATTTGGACAAGAAATAAGATAAAAACAAAAGGACTTTAATTTACCCCTTCCATTTCTAAAAGTACATTTATATAAACATTTATTTGCTCAAGTAAATAAAGCTTCCAATACATATGGTCAACTTGAACAACTTATTTGTCCTGATAGGATATATCTCCTGGTTCCAACAGTCCCCGGCCTTCGTGACACTTGTAGTGCTTTAATATACATTTGGAGTTTAACTAACTTTCAAATGAAAAAAGTTTTTAATTTATCATTTGGACAAGAAATAAGATAAAAACAAAAGGACTTTAATTTATTCCTTTCATTTCTAAAAGTACATTTACATAATAATTTATTTGCTTAAGTAAATAAAGTTGCCAATACATGTAGCTAATTTGTACAACTTATTTCTACGGGCCTGATCATGTAGTTTATAGTCTTGATAGGATATATCTTCCGGTTCTAACAATCCCCGGTCTTTGTGACTCTTTTAGTGCTCTAATATACAATAGTTCCCCCCCAGTGTTCGGATGCTAAGTATGAAAATTCAAAATTTGGAGTTCTTGCCATCGTTGATGATCTTTCCTCGCAGTATGCTTTACGTTGCTGAATCATTAAAAACCTTGTCAATCAAAATCCAATTGGGACAAAAACTAGACGAAGGATCTTCAGAAGTAATACCTTTTTTAGATGAGTCACGTTCCAATTGCTTGGAAATTTTACCCCATCTTGATTTTTCAACTGGTATGAACCTTTACTGGTTATAGTTGAAACCCGGTAAGGTCCTTCCCATGTTGGTCCTAGCTTTCCGGCATCAACCTCTCGTGTACTTTGAATCACCTTTCGCAAAACCAATTTTTCGACTTTGAAATATCGAAGATTTGCTCTCCGGTTATAATATCTTTCCATCATTTACTTTTGTGCCACCATCCTCACATATGTTAAATTCCGATGTTCTTCAAGCAAATCCAACTTAATCAGCAGTGCTTCACTATTTGTTTCCTCGTTTGCCTGGGACAACCTTATTGTCGGTTCCCCAATCTCCACCGAAATCAAAGCTTCCGCACTGCACACAAGTGAAAAGGGTGCTTCTCCCGTGCTTGACTTCACTATTATTCGATATGCCCATAACACTCCCAGCAACTCTTCTAACCAATTACCTTTTGCATCCTCCAATTTCTTTTTTAGGTTTTGGACTATAACTTTGTTGGTTGACTCCGCTTATCCATTAGAAGTTAGGTGATAGGGAGAAGATGTAATCCTTTTAATCTTCAATCCTTCCAAAAACTTTGTGACTTTGGAACCTATAAATTGTGGCCCATTGTCACAAGCAATTTCTTTTGGTACTCCAAACCGACAAATGATGTAATCCCATATGAAATCAATAATTTCTTGTCATGTCCCAAACTCCGTCCGTATAACATCGTGACGGCACCTAGTCTCTACGACTAGGTAAGCCTAACAAATTGCGAAAATATAACAAAAACAAAAGTAAAACTTGGCTACTAACAGTAGTGGATAACTGAATTACTAATAACAATGTCACTTGGCATGTACAATACGCAGTCTTCCCAAAACCCGGAACATCATAAGTCATAAGCTACAGAAGGGAACTAGTATCTCTATACGCCAGAGTCTATCAAAAGAAGTACGGAAGGTAAATGACATAGGAGAGAATAGTGGGGGACTCCGAGGTCTGCGGACGCGGCAGATGTACTTTGAAGTCTCCGTACAATAGCAAGCACTCTCAGCTAGTAGCGGGGCTGATAAGAAGCACCTGAATTTGCACAAAAAAACATGTGCAGAAGAGTAGCATGAGTACACCACAACGGTACCCAATAAGTGCCAAGCCTAACCTCGGTAGAGTAGTAACGAGGTCAGGTCAGGCCCACTGGTATATAATAAATAAAGCAGAAAAATATAACAATATAATAAGAGACTGAAATCTAACAAAACAAAAACACAGTGATATAACAATGCAACGCTCGGGGATAAACAGCAGGGGATCTCCCGAGATACCGTCTCATAGTCCCAAAATAAATATGCAGGGAGAACTCCCTAGGTACCGCATCGTAGTCTCAAAAGTAAATATATAGGGAGAACTCCCCAGGTGTCACCTCATAGTCTCAAAAGTAAATATGCAAGGAGAACTCCCGAGGTATCGCCTCGTAGTCTCAAAAGTAAATGTGCAGAGAGAACTCCCGAGGAACCGCCTCGTAGTCTCAAAAGTAAATATCCAGGGAGAACTCCCGAGGAACCGCCTCATAGTCTCAAAAGTAAATGGGTAGGGAAAACTCCTGAGGAACAGCCTCGTAGTCTCAAAAGTAAATATGCAGGGAAAAACTCCCGAGGAACCGCCTAGTAGTCTCAAAAGTAAACACACATCTCAACCGATAAATACAATAGTTAACAGCAAGAATTCTATAGTTAAGACTGATAAAGAACAAGGAAAAGCAGGAAATCAACTAGGCATGCTTCACAGAGTTCAAATAAGCAGTTAGAGCACTTAGACATGCGATATTAGACTAAACAAGATAACTATGCATGTTGGGATAGCTCAATTAAGAATGAAAACAGACTAATGCTCATTTAAACGGTATAACTCAAACTATAGGAAAAACAGGTTGCTATTCAGTAAAATAAATCAGGGTTTTCAACAAATATCCCATATACGTACTTGTCACCTCGCGTACACGGTGCTCACATATCACGACAGTACCAAATCCTAAGGGGATTTTCCCCACACAAGGTTAGGCAAGACACTTACCTCGAACCAAGCTCAATCAATCGGTAACAATGCCTTTTCCACGAATATCCAACTCTGAAAGGCCCAAATCTAGCCAAAAATAATTACATATCATAAATACAACTATAATAGACTAATATAATTAATGAAATTAAGACTTTAACAAAAATTCCGAAATCCTTCCAAAAACGTCGACTCTGGCCCACATTTCGAAATCGGGAAAAATCACAAAATCCGAAAGCCCATTCACTCACGAGTCCAACCATACCAAATTTATCAAAATTCGACCTCGAATGACCACTCAAAACCCAAAATCAAACTCTTCAAATCCCTAGCCTCAAACTCCCAAATTCCCCCTTAAATACACACTAACTAGGTGGAAAAATAAATGGGGAAGCAAGATTATTGATCAAAAATAAGCACAAGGGACATACCTCACGAAATCCCTCGAAAATGCTCTCAATAAATCGCCAAAGACGAGCTCAAAATGATGAAATGAAGCAAATTTCACGAAGTCTCGCATTTAAGGACTCTGCCCAGGCCTTCCGCACCTGCGGCAACTTGGCCGCTTCTGCGGTCTCACAGGTGCGCCCCTTGCCCACTTCTGCGCCAACCGCATGTGCGGAAAATCCCCTACATTTGTGCCTTTGCCTGTATCTGCGCACCTGTGTGCGCTTCTGCGCAAGCCGCTTCTGCGCGCGTATGGTCGCATCTGCGGCCTCTGCCCAAGGCCTCCCAGCCCGCTTCTGCGGTCTATTTTCTCGCTTCTGCGAGCACGCATCTGCAGTCCCCAATCCGCAAATGCGATTACACCGGCAGTTGCAAACCTACAGCCATCCTTCAACTTCTAACCTTGGTCCGTTAACCTCCCGAAATCAACCCGAGGCCCTCGGGACCTCAACCAAAATACCAACAAGTCTCATAACATCATACGAACTTAATTGAATCTTCAAATCACTTCCAATAACATCGAAAACATGAATTACACACAAATTCAAGCGACACCAAAACCTATCAAATCATGTCCGATTGACCTCAAATTTTGCACACAAGTCATAAATGACATTACAGGCCTACTGCAACTTTCGGAATTGGAATCTGACCCCGATATCAAAAAGTCCACTTCCGGTCAAAATCTCCAAAAATTCGACTTTCGCCATTGCAAGCCTAAATCAGCTACAAACCTCAAATTCACAGTCCGAACACGCTCCTAAGTCCAAAATCACCCAACGAAGCTAACGGGACTGACGAAACTCAATTCCGAAGTCGTCTTGACACCGTTCTAGCTACGGTCAAAATCCTAAGACTTAAGCTTTTGTTTTAGGGTCTAAGTGTCCCAATTCACTCCAAAACCACAACAACAACCTCCCGGCAAATCACATAAGCAGAAGAAGGGTACTGGGGAAATAGTAAATAGGGGATCGGGGCTAATACACTCAAAATGACCGGCCGGGTCATTACATCCTCCCCCTCTTAAAACAATTATTCGTCCTCGAATGAGCATAGAGACATACCTGAAGTTGTGAAAAGATGAGGATAACGGCTGTGCATATCCTGCTCGGTCTCCCAAGTCTCCTCCTCGACCAGCTGACCCCTCCACTGAACCTTCATGGAAGCAAAGTTCTTTGATCTCAACTTTCGAACCTGTCTGTCCAAAATAGCCACTAGCTCCTCAACATAAGATAGATCCTTGTCCAACTGGATTGAGCTGAAATCTAAACACATGAGCCGGGTCACTGTGATACTTCCAGAGCATAGAAACATGGAATACCGGATGAACTCCTGCTAGACTGGGAGGTCAGGCAACCTCATAAGCAATGGACCAATGAACCTTGAGCTCAGCTTGTCCGAACCTCATAACGCCCTTCATAGGTGAAATCCGGAGCAAGACTCGCTCTCCAACCATGAATGCAACATCCCGAACCTTCCGATCCGCATAACACTTCAGTCTGTACTGGGAAGTGTGAAGTTGATCTGGACTGAGCTGAAATCTAACACATGAGCCGGGTCACTGTGATACTTCCAGAGCATAGAAACATGGAATACCGGATAAACTCCTGCTAGACTGGGAGGTCAGGCAACCTCATAAGCAATGGACCAATGAACCTTGAGCTCAGCTTGTCCGAACCTCATAATGCCCTTCATAGGTGAAATCCGGAGCAAGACTCGCTCTCCAACCATGAATGCAATATCTCGAACCTTCCGATCCGCATAACACTTCAGTCTGGACTGGGATGTGTGAAGTTGATCCTGAATCACCTTCACCTTATCCAGGGCATCCTGAACCAAGTCTGTACCTAATAATTTACCCTCACCTAGCTCGAACCAACCCACTGGAGAACGACACCTCCTACCATACAAAGCCTCATACGGTGCCATCTGAATGCTCGATTGATAACTGTTGTTGTAGGCAAACTCCGCAAGTGGAAAGAACTAATCCCAGGCACCCCCAAAATCTATCGCACAAGCGCAGAGCATATCCTCCAGTATCTGAATAGTGCGCTCGGACTGTCCGTTCGTCTGAGGGTGAAATGCTATGCTCAGCTTAACTCTAGTACCCAACTCCTGATGTATAACCCTCCAGAACCGTGATGTAAATTGTGTACCCCAGTCAGAGATGGTAGATACCGGTACGCCATGAAGCCTGATAATCTCGTGGATATAAATTCGAGCCAATTGCTCGGAAGAATAGGTAGTCATCACAGGAATGAAATGAGCTGACTTGGTCAGCCTATCCACAATCACCCAAACTGCATCAAACTTCCGCTGAGTCCGTGGGAGTCGAACAACAAAATCCATAGTGATCCACTCCCATTTCCACTCCGGAATCTCTATCTTTTGAAGCAATCCACATAGCCGTTGACGCTCATACTTAACATGCTGACAATTTAGACACCGAGACACAAACTCCAGTATGCCCTTCTTTATCCTCCTCCACCAATAATGCTGCCTCAAGTCCTGATACATCTTCGCGGTACCCGGATGAATGGAGTATCGCGAACTGTGAGCCTCCAGCAGAATCAACTCACGCAAACCATTCACATTAGGCACACATAGTCTGCCCTGCAT
Organism: Nicotiana tomentosiformis; assembly: GCF_000390325.3. NCBI lineage: Eukaryota > Viridiplantae > Streptophyta > Magnoliopsida > Solanales > Solanaceae > Nicotiana > Nicotiana tomentosiformis. The sequence continues at coordinate 57,514,346 of NC_090814.1, forward strand.
CCTCAATTTACCATCATCCCCAATAGTGACCTCCTTAGCATCACCGTGCTGGACAGTGTCCTTAAGGGCAAGCAGATAGGGGTCATCTTACTGACGCTCCCTGATACGATCATAAAGAGAAGACTGAGAGACCACACAAGCCAATACTCGACTCGGCTAAGAAATATCCAATCTCATAAACTGGCTGGCTAAGGCCTGAACATCCAACGCCATGGGCCTCTCTGCTGCTGGTAGATATGCTAAACTCCCCAAACTCTCTGCCCGGCGACTCAAAGAATCGGCCACCACATTGGCCTTCCCAGGGTCGTACAAAATGGTGATATCATAGTCCTTAAGTAGCTCCAACCACCTACTTTGATGCAAATTAAGATCCATCTGCTTGAACAGATGCTGTAAACTCCGGTGATCGGTGTAGATCTCACAAGGAACACCGTACAAATAGTGTCGCCATATCTTCAAGGCATGAACAATAGCTGCTAACTCAAGGTCATGGACAAGATAGTTCTTTTCATGCACCTTCAGCTGTCTGGATGCGTAGCCAATTACCCTACCGTCCTGCATCAAAACCGTACCAAGACCAATCTACAATGCATCACAATATACAGTATAAGATCTCGAACATGTAGGCAATACCAATACTAGGGCTATAGTCAAAGCTGTCTTGAGCTTCTGAAAGCCTTCTTCATATTCCTCTGTCCACCTGAACGGAGCACCCTTCTGGGTCAGCCTGGTCATAGGTGCTGCAATGGATGAGAATCCCTCTACAAAATGACGGTAATACCCTGCCAAACTAAGAAAACTCTGGATCTCCATAGCTGATGACGGTCTACGCCAACTCTGCACTGCTTCCACCTTCTTCAGATCCACTGGATCCCATCGCTCGACATTACATGACCCAAGAATTCCACTGAGTTTAGACAAAACTCACACTTTGAAAATTTTGCATATAACCTCTTTTCTCTCAAGGTATGAAGCACAGTCATCAGGTGCTGCTCATGATCCTCACGAGTACGGGAGTACACCAGAATATCGTCCATAAACACAACAATGAATGAGTCAAGATAAGATCGGAACACGCTGTGCATCAAGTGCATAAAAGCTGATGGGGCATTGGTCAGCCCAAATGACATCACAAGGAACTCGTAGTGACCATACCGAGTTCTGAAAGTAGTCTTCGGGATATCTGGCTCCCGAATCTTCAACTGATGATAGTCGGAACATAAATCAACCTTGGAAAATACCCTGGCACCCTGTAGCTGATCAAATAATTCATTAATACAAGGCAATTGATACTTGTTCTTCACTGTAACTTTGTTCAACTGATGGTAATCAATACACATCCGCATAGAACCATCATTCTTCTTCACAAATAAGATAGGAGAACCCCAAGGTGACACACTGGGCCGAATGAAGCCCTTATCAAGCAAATCCTGTAACTGCTCCTTCAACTCCTTCAATTCAGGAGGAGCCATACGATAAGGAGGAATAGAGATAGGTTGAGTGTCCGGCAACAAATCAATGCCAAAACTAATATCTCTGTCGGGCGGCATGCCCGGAAGATCAGCTGAAAACATATCTGGAAAGTCCCTCACTACTGTAACTGACTCAACTGTAGGGGTATCAATACAGACATCTCTCACATAAGCTAGATATGCGTCATACCCCTTCTCAACCATTCGTTGAGCTTTAAAAAATAAAATAACTTTGTTGGGAGTATACTCTAAGGTATCTTTCCACTCTAATCACGGTAAACCTGGCACAGCCAACGTCATGGTCTTAGTGTGACAATCAAGAATAGCATAATGGGGCAACAACTACTCCATGCCCAAAATAATATCAAAGTCTACCATGCTGAGTAATAATAAATCGGCTCTGGTCTCAAAACCACTAAGAGAAATCAAACACGACCGATACACGCGGTCCAAAATAAGAAAATCTCCCATAGGAGTAGACACATAAACAGGGGAACTCAAAGAATCCCGAGATACGCCCAAATACGGGGCAAAATAAGAGGACACATAGGAATATGTAAAACCTGGGTCAAATAATACCAACGCATCTCTATGACAGATCGAAACAATACCTGTAATGACAGAGTCGGAAGCAACTACCTTTATACGAGCTGGAAGAGCATAATATCTGGCCTAGCCTCCCCCTCTAGGGCAACCTCGACCTCCCTGACCTCCACCTCGAGCTGGCTAAGTAGGTGGGGCGGTAGCTGGTGCTGGAATCATAGCCTGAGAACCCAGTGGAGCACGTGGCAGCTGAGAAGTCTGTGGAGGTGCACCCCTCCTAAGTCTGGGGAAATCCCTCACCATGTGGCAAGGGTCGCCACACTTAAAACAACCCCTCGGAGGGTGTGGCTATTGTGACTAACTCGGTCCAGGTATGTTGGACTGGCCGCTAAAAGCACCCTGAGCAGGAGGCACACTAGATACTGGCAGTGCATAATAAGGCTCTTGGGGCCTAGAAGGGGCCGGAATACCAGTGGCGGCTGGAAGAGCTGAATGAACGGGATGACTCACATAACCCCTACCATGGCGAGCTGCTGGGGCACGAGCACCAGAATAAGAACCAGTCTCTCGAGACCTCTTGGCCTCTCTCTTCTCTCTATCCCAGGCAAGCATGCCCTCCAATCTCTTGGCGATACGCACAACCTGTTGAGAAGAAATATCCATCTCCAACTCCCTGGCCATACTAATCCGGATACTGGGGTGGAGTCCCTCAATAAACCGTTTAACCCTCTCTCAAACTGTGGCAACCAAGGTCGGTGCATGTCGGGCCAAATCATGAAGCGGACTGCATACTCTGACACAGTCATAGCACCCTGGCGCAGCTGCTCAAACTCCGCGTGCCATGCGTCTCTGAGGCTCTGAGGGACATACTCTCTCAAAAACATATCTGAGAACTGAGTCCATGTAAGTGAGGCTGCCTCATCCGAACTACTCAACTCATAAGCATACCACCACTGATAGGCTGCTCCTCTAAGTTGGAAGGTGGTAAAAGAAACCCCACTCGTCTCCGCTACGCCCATAGTACGGAGAATATGATGGCACTCCTCCAAAAACCCCTAAGCATCATATGTAGCCAATCCGCTGAAGGTATGTGGGTGGTACTTCTTGTACCTCTCAAGTCTTAGCTGATCCACCTCAGAAGTGGCTGTCCTAGTCTCGTGCTGAACCGCAGCTACCGGCTGCATAGGGATGAACTCTGGGGCTTGGTCGACCTGATCTCGTTTCTTTAGAGTACCGGCAACGGGAGTCTGTACTCCTCCCCCGGCCTGAGATGTGGCAGGAGCAAGTGGAATCAATCCAGCCTGAGCTAAGGTGCTGAACATGCTCAAAAACTGGGCTAGAGTCTCTTGGAGGGCTGGTGCAGTAACAGGTACCTCAGGTGCCTGCCCTCCAGCTGGAGCTACTCGGGGCTCCTCTGTAGCAGCTCGTGCGGGTGCTCTGGCTGCACCACGTGGACGTCATCGGCCTCTACCCCGGCCCCGGCTTCTCACAGCTCTAGTAGGGGGCGCGGGTGCCTGGTCATCGGATCCGCTTGTACGTGTCCTCACCATCTGTGACACAATAAAATACAGAAGTTTAGAATTTTTTATGTCAATAAATTTTGCACAACAAGGAACCAAAGAAGTATAATTTTTCCTAATAGTTCCATAGCCTCTCGAAGATAAGTACAGACGTCTCTATATCGATCCGCGACACTCTAATAAACTGGTTTGTGATTCACAACACCTATGAACCTAGAGCTCTGATACCAACTTGTCACGACCCAAACTCTCTCTGTATAACGTCGTGACGGCACCTAGTCTCTACAACTAGGTAAGCCTAACAAATTGCGGAAATATAACAAAACCAAAAGTAAAACTTGGCTACTAACAGCAGTGGATAACCGAATAACTAATAACAATGTCACTCAGCATGTACAATAACCAATTCTCTATAATACACAGTCTTCCCAAAACTCGGAACATCATAAGTCACAAGCTATAGAAGGGAACTAGTATCTCTATACACCAGAGTCTATCAAAAGAAATACGAAAGGTAAATGACATAGGAGAGAATAGAGGGGTCTCCGAGGTCTGCTGACGCGGCAGATGTACCTTGAAGTCTTCGTACAACAGCAAGCACTCTCAGCTAGTAACGGGGCTGATAAGAAGCACCTGGATCTGCACACAAAAACATGTGCAGAAGAGTAGCATGAGTACACCACAACGGTACCCAGTAAGTTCCAAACCTAACCTCAGTAGAGTAGTGACGAGGTCAGGTTAGGCCCACTGGTATATAATAAATAAAGCAAGAAAATATAACAGTATAATAAGAGACTAGAATTTAACAAAAAGAAAATACTGTGATATAACAATGCAACGCATAGGGATAAACAGCAGGGGATCTCCCGAGATACCGTCTCGTAGTCCCAAAATAAATATGCAGGGAGAACTCCCGAGGTACCGCCTCGTAGTCTCAAAAGTAGATATACAGGGAGAACTCCCGAGGTACCGCCTCGTAGTCTCAAAAGTAAATGTGCAAGGAGAACCCCTGAGGTACTGCCTCGGGGAGAACTCCCGAGGAACCGCCTCGTAGTCTCAAAAATAAATGTGCAGGGAGAACTCCTGAGGAACCGCCTCATAGTCTCAAAAGTAAATATGCAGGGAGAAACTCCCGAGGAACTGCCTAGTAGTCTCAAAAGTAAATATGCAGGGAGAACTCCCAAGGAACCATCTCGTAGTCTCAAAAGTAAACACACGGCTCAACCGATAAATACCATAGTTAACAGCAAGAATTCTACAGTTAAGACTATTAAAGAACAAGGAAAAGAAGAAAATCAACTAGGCATGCTTCACAAAGTTCAAATAAGTAGTTAGAGCACGTAGACATACGATATTAAACTAAACAAGATAACTATGCATGTTGGAATAGCTCAATTAAGGATGAAAACAAACTAATACTTATTTAAACGGTATAACACAAATTAAAGGAAAAACAGGTTGCAACTCATTAAAATAAATCGGGTTTTTCAACAAATAGCCCGTGTACGTACTCGTCACCTCACGTACACGGTGCTCACATATCACGACAGTACCAAATCCTAAGGGAATTTCCCCCACACAAGGTTAGGCAAGCCACTTACCTCGAACCAAGCTCAATCAATCGGTAACAATGTCTTTTCCACAAATATCTGACTCCGAATGGCCCAAATCTAGAAAAAAAATAATTACATATCATAAATACAACTATAATAGACTAATCTAATTAATGAAATCAAGACTTTAACAAAAATTCTGAAATCCTTCCAAAAACGTTGACCCGGGCTCACGTCTCGGAATCGGGAAAAACTCACAAAATCCGAAAGTCCATTCACTCACAAGTCCAACCATACCAAATTTATCAAAATCTGACCTCGAATGGCCACTCAAAACCCAAAATCAAACTCTTCAAATCCCTAGCCTCAAACTCCTAAATTCCACATTAAATACATACTAACTAGGTGAAAATATATATGGGGAAGCAAGATTATTGATCAAAAATAAGCACAAGGGACTTACCTCACGAAATTCCTCGAAAATGCTCTCAAGAAATTGCCAAAGCCGAGCTCCAAATGATGAAATGAAGCAAATTTTGCGAAGTCTCGCATTTAAGGATTCTACCCAAGCCTTCCGCACTTGCGACAACTTGGCCGCTTTTGTGGTCTCGCAGGTGCGCCCCTTGCCCGCTTCTGCGCCAACCACATGTGCGAAAAATCCCCCGCATCTGTGCCTTTGCCCGCATTTGCGCGCCTGTGTGCGCTTCTGTGCAAGCCGCTTCTGCGTGCGAATGTCCGCATATGCGGCCTCTGTCCAAGGCCTCCCTGGCCGCTTCTGCGATCCATTTTCTCGCTTTTGCGAGCACGCATCTACGGTCCCCAATCCGCAGATGCGATTACACCAGCAGTTGCAAACCTTCAACTATCCTTCAACTTCGAACCTTGGTCTATTAACCACCCAAAATCAACCGGAGGCCCCCGGGACCTCAACCAAACACACCAACAAGTCTCTTAACATCATACAAACTTAATCGAATCTTCAAATCACCTCCAATAATATCGAAAACACGAATTACACACAGATTCAAGCCTAAGAAACTTCAAAATTTCCAAATTCTACAAACGACGCTGAAACCTATCAAATCTGGTGTGATTGACCTCAAATTTTGCACACAAGTCATAAATAATATTTCAGAACTACTGCAACTTCCGGAATCGGAATCCGACCCCAATATCTAAAATTCCACTTCCAGTCAAAATCTCCAAAAATTCGACTTTCGCCATTTCAAGCCTAAATCAGCTACAGACCTCAAATTCACAGTCCGGACATGCTCCTAAGTCCAAAATCACCCAACGGAGCTAACGGGACCGACAGAACTCCATTCCGGAGTAGTCTTCACACAATTTCGACTACAGTCAAAATCCTAAGACTTAAGCTTCCATTTTAGGGACTAAGTGTCCCAATTCACTCTGAAACCACAACAACAACCTCCCGGCAAGTCACATAAGTAGAAAAAGCGTACGGGGGAAATAGTAAATAGGGGATCGGGGCTAATACACTCAAAATGACCAAACGGATCATTACACTTCTCGCTCTCCAATATTTTTGTAACCACCTGCTTCAACCCATTTAAAGAAATAATCATTTAAAATTAAAAAACATTTACCTACCCGGGCCCTTGAGGTAAGGGACCAACTATGTCCATCCCCCATTTCATGAATGGCCACGGTGACACCACCAAATGCAAAAGCTCTGTCAGTTGATGCCCTAACTATGCATGACGCTGACACTTATCATATTTTTGTACAAATGCCTTTGCGTCTTCTTTCATTTGGGGCCAAAAGTAGCCAACCCTTAACAATTTTAGAACCAACGAGTCTGCACCAGAATGATTTTCGCACACCCCTTCGTGAACTTCCCTCATCACATAATCAACCTCCAATATCCCTAAATATTGAACCAATGGTCCTTGAAATGACCTTCGGTACAATTGACCGTCAACAAGGCAATAGCGAGCAGCTTTAGTTCGTAGTGCCCGAGAAGCTTTAGGGTCTTCGGGAAATTTTCCATGTCTTAAATACTCTACAAACTCATTTCTTCAATCCCAAATTAAGTTGGTCGAGTTGACTTGACAATACCCATCCACATCCAGGACCGAATGTAAATTTTGAACTACTGTCCCGAAATCAGCACCTTTTATTTCCATGGACAACCCTAAATTAGCCAATGCGCCTGCCTCCACGTTCTTTTTCCTAGGGATACGAATAATCGACCACTCTCTGAACTGAGAACGTAGAACTTGTACCTTACTCAAGTATTACTGCATGCGCTCCTCTTTGGTGTCAAAGATTCCATATACCTGGTTCACTACCAGCCGGGAATCGCATTTTACATCAATGACCTCGGAACCTAGTTCCTGGGCTAATTTAAGTCCTTCAACCAAAGCCTCATACTCGGCTTCATTGTTAGCCAAAGGAATAGTTCTAATGTCCTGCCTCAGGGATTTTACCGAAGGAGTGATTAATACAATCCTGAGACCAGAACATTTTGCAATAGAGGCTCCATCGGTAAACAAAGTCCATACACCAAAAATAGTTTGTGATACTAGAGTTGTATCCTTAGCAGCTAAAGGAATCATACTAGGACTAAAAACAACCACAAAGTTGACCAAAACTTGTGATTTGATCGCAGTCCTGATTTATGTTCGATGTCTAACTCGCTAACTTCGACTGCCCATTTAGCCAATTGACTCGATAATTCAGGCTTATGAAGGATGCTCCTCAAGGGAAAAGTCGTCACAATGGCTATGGGATAACATTGAAAGTAAGGCCTTAGCTTTCGAGAGGTGACTATGGGAGCTAGAGCCACCTTTTTGAGGTGAGGATATCGTGTCTCCGCTCCCAATAAAACTTTATTAACATAATAAATAGGAAATTGCGTACCTTTCTCCTCTCGGATCAAAACTGCACTCACCGTAACTTCTGAAACTGCTAAATAAATTAACAATTGCTCACCTTCCTCGGTTTTGACAATAACAGAGGGATAGACAAGTACCTTTTTAGGTCTTTCAATGCTTTCTGACATTCCGAAGTCCACGAAAAATCATTCTTCTTTTTCAAGAGTGAAAAGAAATGATAACGTTTCTCCGAATACCTCAAAATGAATCTACTAAGTGCCACCAACCGGCCAGTCAAACTCTAAACTTCCTTTACACGTGTCAATTGAATTCACTTCAATTCCTCGTTATGAAACCAAGAAACCAAGAAACTTCTCGAAACCAACTCCAAAAGCATATTTTTCAAGATTGAGTTTCATGTTGTACTTTCTCAGAATATCAAATATTTTTTGTAGATGAGCCAAATGATCTCCTGCATTAAGAGACTTAACTAACATATCATCGATGTAAACATCCATAGTTTTATCAATTTGACGTTCGAACATCTTATTAATGAGCCTTTGGTAAGTGACACCGATATTCTTAAACCCAAAAGGCATTACATTATAGCAGTATGTGCCAAACTTTGTGACAAACAAGGTTTTTTCTTGATCTTCTAGGTGCATCCTAATCTGATTATACCTAGAGTATGCATCAAGAAAACTCATTAACTCATGCCCGGCCATAGCATCAATCATTTGGTCAATGTTCGGTAGCGGGAAAGAGTCTTTAGGGCATGCCTTATTCAAATCTTTATAATCTACACACATTCTAAATTTATTATTCTTTTTAGGAATAACCACTACGTTAGCTAACCAATCGGGATAATTTACCTTTCAAATTGAACCTATATTCTGTAATCGGGTTACCTCTTCTTTGACAAATATGTTTCTGACCTCGGCTATCGATCATTTTTGTTGCCTTACCGGAGGGAAGTTAGGGTCCAAACATAATTTTTGGACAACCACTTCCAACAAAAAAACCTGTCATATCTAAGTGAGACTATGCAAAACAATCAATGTTAGTTTTAAGAAAATCAATAATTCTAAGTCTTAGTTCGGAGCCCAACCCCGTTCCCAAATGGAACTTTCTTTCCTGGAAAGACCTCGGTACCTAATAGAAATCTGATGACTTCTCTTCCCCATTACCATCAATCGGGATGGAAGAGGTCACCGATCCCTGTAGTTAATATTCCCATTCCCCAAAGGTTGGTTTGTGCATATTGTCATCATCCGCATATCATACTAGATCTAGAAGTCCTCCACCTCCTCCTCCACCAAGTGATCCTAAAGGCAAAAGCAAAGGAAAAGAAAAAATGGACGATTTAAATGGTATCAGAAAGGACAATGCAAAGAACGTTGAAACCTCGGGCGGTCGAAATACTCCATCACAGATTGAATTGGTCCTACATCTGGAACAGAAAATATTGGAACTACAAGGGGAACTTGAGAAGGTCCGGAACTTGGCAAACCTTTCCCTCACCCTAAACGTCCCTGACATCAACCAACAAAACACAAATGCCCAAAACCCGACACCTCCCCAAAACACGAAGAATCAAAACCCACCACCGAATCCTCCCACACCACATCAATACGCCATACCTTCTCAGAACCGCAACCCTCCACCGAAACCTACTCCCCAACAACACCATCACCACCCAACTTAATACCCACAAACAACCACATACCACACCCCTCAGAATGTACCACAGCCTACTCCTGACCTGCAAAACTCAACCAATGACCACCATTACGCCCAGATTCCCGGAGTCCACCAAAGCAATCCCATATATATGGAAACTTTACCCCATACCCCACAACAAATCCTATACATACCCGAATCTGCCGCGAAGGACCTGCTCATCAAGAACATGGCAGAGGAACTCAAGAAACTTACTGGCAGGGTTCAAAGTGTCGTAGGGGGCAAAGGCATTAATTTTTGAATTATGAAGATTTGTCTTCATTTCATGAATCCATGGCCTTCCAAGGATCACGTTGTATCCCATGTTGCCATCCACCACTTCGAACAAAGTGGTGTTTGTTACGCCTTCGATATGTGTGGGAAGTAAAATCTTTCATCGGGTCATTATACTTGTTAGGCTAAACCCGACCAGAAGCTTTGTTGCCAGAACTATGTTTCCGGTTAACTTTGCTTGTTCCAAAATTCTCCATTGAATAATATTGGCTGAACTACCTGGATTAACCAACACATGTTTAATTTTAAAATTTAAAACATTAAGTGATATTACCAGAGCAACGTTGTGTGATAAAAGAAGGCCATCAACATCTTCTTCCGTGAAGGTGATTTCATCATCTTCTGATGCTTCTCGGATCCTCTTGCCTTAAGTTACCGATATCTTTGTCTTCTTTGCTGCTGAAAATGTCACTCCATTTACTTCATCACCACCAAAGATCATTTTTATCGTTAGGCAAGGTGATCTTACAGCCATTTGACTGGTTCCACAGTGTCTCGATTCCTCCCATAAGTACTTTTGACCCAATCCTTTAGAACTTCTCTAAGATGACCATTCTTCAATTACATTGCAACCTCTTCACGAAGGTGCCGGCAGTCCCTTGTTCTGTGGCCATGCATTTCATGAAATTCACATCATAGATTAGGATCCCTTTTGACTAGGATCCGATCGAATTGGATTCGGAAATCTAAGCCTCTTTAATGTTTCTCTCCGCGGAAACCAGTTCTACTAGGCTGATATTGAAGTACTAATCGAATAATTGGGGGTATGCTGAATCCCGGGACCTCGATGGTTCCTTCTCCTATAAAGCTCTGCTACTCCGACCATGATCTGCTCTTCTATCAGAAACGAACTTGTCCGATGATTGAAATCCTTTATTTCCACGCTCATCGTCTCTTTCGTAAGGCTACAAATGACTCATGGAAGACCTGATCTGTATTGAAATCAGTTTTAAACTTTTTTTGATTCTGATCATGATTGCGACCCATGGATGGCACCGAAGAATTTAGTTGATCATCTTAAATTCTGATTTTTGATTCATAACGATTGTGGATATCTGCCCATGTGGCTGCCTGAAATTCCAACAAGCTTTCGTTCAATTTCCTGGAGGCATCGAAGCTCAGTGGATTGCGACCTTTGATGAACGCTTCAACTGCCCACTCATCCGGTACTACCGGCAACAACATTCTTTCCTTCTGAAACCAGGTTACGAACTCACGCAATATTTCCCACTCTCCTTGAGCGATTATGAATATGTCTGCTTTCCTAACTTGGACTTTTCTTGTCCCAGCATGAGCTTTAATGAAAGAATCTGCAAGCATTTCAAAAGAGCCAATCGAATGCTCAGGTAAAATGGAATACTATGTTAAAGCACACTTCGTTAGGGTTTCGCCAAATTTCTTCAACAAGAAAGATTTGATCTCGTGTGGGGCCAAGTCATTTCCCTTTACAGTCGTAGTGTAAGTATCGATATGCTCTTGTGGATCTGAAGTCCCATCACACTTCGAAATATCGGCCATTTTGAACCTTTTCGGAATCAATTCTGGGGCCGCACTTGGTTTGAACGGCAACTGTGTATACTTCTTTGAATCCGGTCCCTTCAACACTGGTGGTGCTCCCGGGATATGATCCATCCGAGCATGAAATTTTTTAGCATTTTGATCCATTCGTTCATTCATTTCCCTCATGAATCTTATGAGCTCGGTTTTGAAAGGATCATTAGCATTGTTGTCATTCCGGGATCCGCTAATTGCACTGTCTACCTCATTTTTATTAAAACTGAACTCCTCCCTTGAAGCGATGTTACCGGTTCTTTGTACTATTTTATTTGCAGGCACACTAGGAGGAACTCGAACTCTTTCATTGGAGTTTTTAGAAGAAATCGAAAGCGTCGTCATCACCCGGTCTTGTCTTGAGAGATAATTCATAATTTTCCTTTGTTGCGCTCTCAAAACTTTGACCGTTTCAACAACACGTTCATCATCCATATCATCAGAAGTTGGACTTCTCACATGCCAAGGATTTCGTTCTTCACAAACCGGAGTTGTTTCATCTCCTTCGTTGCGAGTTTCACTAGTTGAATGATCACGCTGGAACACATCCTCACGTTCGTTGTTTATTCCAACATTGAAAGAGTTGTTCACATCATTAGCTGTCATATCTGATTTTTTTTTTACTAAAGAAAAGTGTCAAATTGCGTTAGTAATAGATGAATGGATCAAAGTAATAACACAAATGTTTATGACCCACGGTGGGCGCCAAACTGTTTACCCGTAAAACGGTATAGTTAAATTTATAATGTGGTTTATAGACACGTGAATTATTTTGATCCAAGAATATAAAATAATCAAGAACATAAATAAGTTAATGAAAATAAATTAAAATATAATACAAGCCAGACTGTGGGCTGAACTTTTTCGAAAGCAATAACAAGAGCAATATGAAGAATAAAGTAAAGAATATTGATTTATGGAATAAGAGCTAGTTTTATCTTGTTGTATATAGAATGTTTCATGTCCTCCGATGGATATGAATTCTCCTATTTATAATTCTATTCAGGGAGACAAGATTCTCAAATCAAGCCCTTCTTTAATAAGAATAAAACCCCTTTTGATGGTTGCATAACGATTGAATATTAATACAGAGATTCTTTGTAACGACTGCTCATTAAATGTTGTCTTTTTCAACTAGTGCCTTCCTTTCAAATCTCTATTTTCGGTTCCAATGCCTTCGGAACTTATTCAGCACCGGTCACATGTTTGAAACTGGTGCCAGCTATTTGCTGACTCATATCTTACCTGTCTTTACTTCCACGTGTCAACTCGTTGAACATCCACATGTCGTTTATCAATTTAACCACATACAATGTTATTGTTATTACTCCACTCATACATTCAACTTAATTTTCGATTTACAACTCAAAAGTATTTTAATGTGTATAGTAATATATAAAACATAATCAGCAATATTAAATTTATATGTCAGTACTAGAATATTCGATTAAAGTGCCCAATTAAATCTAATACTACATCTACGTTACTAGAATATACTATTAAAGAATAGTAGTATTCCAAATTATTTCTAACAATATACCAATATTTAATCATAAAATAGATTATACTATTCATGTGCTATACTATTAAAGTGTGTTGGTTTGAATACCGATTGTAATATTTATTTTGGTTTGAAATACTGTATTCCAAATTAGAATATTGTGGTATGTTTGATTTGAATATTGTATTCTAATTTAGATTATTATGGTAAAAATAGCACGGGCTAACCAGTTTTCGGACTGATAATTTAAAAATAGCCAGTGTTCGCAAAGTCATTGAAAAATAGCCACTATTTTGCTGCAACATGGACCGGTCTAGCATAATATACTAGAGATTGATGCACATGTGTATGAACTTCCAGCATATTATGCTGGAACTCCAACACGCGGAAAGTTCCAACATAATATACTGAAAATTGGAGCACTTGTGTATGAACTTCCAGCATATTATGCTGGACCGGTATATTATACTGGAACTCCAGTATATTATGCTGGAATATTTTCCGAATTTTGAACAGTGTTTCGTTCAAATTTATCTTTACATGAAAAGTGGCTAAATTTCGATTACTTTTGAAATTATGACTATTTTTCAATTACCACTTGTAAATCTGGCTATTTTTGAATTTCTCCCACTATTATGGTATGCTCGGTTTGAATATTATATTTTTCATTAGAATATTGTGGTATATTGTTTCGAATATTGTATTCTATTTTATTTTTTTTTTGGTTGGTTTGGATACTATGTTCTAAATTAGAATATTGATGATAATAATATTCCAATTAAAACTTATCAAAATACTAAGATTTAATATAATAATATTTGCAGGGATAATTGAAATTGATCAATGTTGCTAAGATTCAAAATACAGTCGATTCATAGATTTCATGTGGAGTTTCAGCCAATAATTTCACTCCTACCGATTGAAATTCAATGGGGAAAAAAACGTTATCGCCCTTTCCAAGTAATTTTCATCGTTATGGAAAGCCAATTTTGTCTTCATCCTTTCCTCCGCTATCCGCTAATTGCTTGTAAGGAAATACTTGAAAGAAGTGATTGTGTGACAGTTGAAAAGAATAAACCAGTGAAAGAACCAGATTTGGTGCTTATAGAATTTTGAGAGATGATATTATCACAACGAAATGTTGATTGAAGATACGTGAAAGAAACTGAAACTCTAAGAGATAATCTAGTCTCTCAAAAGGTGGGATTTGTTTAATGGCATATAATGATATTAAAAATTTAAAAAATAAATAAAATTTTATAAAGTATACAGGGTAAAATATTTTAAATGTATATAAAATTAACTAGTGTTTCAATGAATATACCACTTAGATTTCTCTTATCCAGAAGACGCAGGATTTTTCACAAAGGTCATAGTCGAGCCGACAGCCCAGCAATACAAATGATTAATGTTCTCAAGAGTTTCCGGCAGACCAGGCACATAAAAGACTATTTATCACAACCCGAGAAAGGTAACATTGAACATACAAATTGAAGACTAATTACATTCGACAAAACAAAGCCACATGCAAAGATATCTACAGCTTCAGCAGCAAAACCTGAAATACATTTAAAGGAAACAAAACGACTACATTTTCACATCAGTTTTCCTCTTCAATATCTGTAAAACCCTCATCCAATTCACCAGAACCCAATCGTCTGTCAACCTGATCAACTATGTTCTCTGTGCTGAACTGCCATTTGCTAACCCTTCCAAGAGGCCTCTCGGAAAGTGACATCAAACCCCTTGTCGCAAAACCATTGGCTATGGTACCAACATCTATGGATCCAGAGTAAAGACCCCGGCTTCCGGTACCCAACATATTTTGGGTCTGTTCATTACTGGACAGCACAGAAGGCAGTACATCAATTAGCTGTGTGCTGGGCTGATTAGAACCATTTATGAGCAAGCGGAGCGTCTCCCTGGCATTTTTTTCAAGTACTGATTCCGTTTGTGGGATTAAAGGATTCACAATACTTGGGTGCAATGGTGGAAGAGTTCCAGATATAGAAGGTCCAGCACTTACCAAGTAGCCTTGGACTGAAGAGCAAACATCAATAACTGGAATATGGACAATAGGATCACACATCAATGGTGTGAAAGAAGGAATCTGTTGCGAAGCTGGCAAAGATAGTGGCAACCTGATCAATGGGTCAGGCAGCAGAGGTGGCAAATCTAAAGTTGAGACATTGGTGACAGTAAGTGGCAGCTTTGGTGTCAAAATACTAGATGAACGAGCAGTTGCCATCGAAGAGAGTTGTGGTAGTGAGAACGACTCTTTAGATAAAATAGGCAGATGTGGAGTTCCAACTGAGTACTGAGTGGACGCAGCAGGAGGGCACCAACAGTAATAAGGAGAGAAGACCGTTGAATCCAAAGAAGGGATAATAGCAGCAGAGCCTACAAAGGGAAGGTCAGTAACAAGTAGCTCCGAAGCCAGTGTAGGATTTGCTTCTCCTGGAAGCTTTTCGTCTTGTACGTGAACTGAACTAGGCACATCTATTCTGCCCGGTGTAGGAGTTTGTCTATCCAAGTATGAATTGCTATCTCCACGGCGCCTTAGCCTGTCTTTACCATTGCGTAGTGATGATGAGTTCCTGAGCAAGCTCTCTTTAAAAGAACTAGACCTAGGACTAAGGCTACCCAGGCTAAGAGGGCTGGATTTTGGTCCTTGAACACTATAATGCCGAGAGCGCTGAGGTTTTTGAAACGTAACTGATGTCTGAGCATCAAGACCATGTTCACATGAACCAATACGACCGTTCCCAGAAGGATTTGTTGATGGCATTGAACTTGATTGAGCGTTTGTGACTGCTGAACCAATGAGATAAGCTCGAAGACGTATGGCAAAACAGTCTATCCGGGATTCACTGATTCCAGTTAATTCAGCCAAGGAAGGTTTCTTCTTAAGCAAATCCTTCATCTATCCAAGCACAAAAAAGAGAATTAATTACGTGACTAGCTTGCTACATATGTAAGTGCAAATAAAATTCAAAAGTTGATTGCAGTTATTGTGTAAAACAGTCTTCTACCTTTCTTTTCAGCTCATCGCCAAGGAGCTTAGACTTTTCTGAGCACCAAAAATAGGAAGTCTCACCATCAGGAATGTTTATCAGGAAAGACCGCCCGGAATTGTCGGCCATAATATCTTTAATCTCCACAGCAGCACAATCAGGTTGACAGAAGAATGTTGCCAGTCTCTCTGTGCTACCATCATCGCCAATGAATGAGATGCGCAACTCAGATGTGGGCAGAACTGTGAGGTTTAAGTTTCCCCTGTTGCAACAAAAGATATATAGAAATGTTTAGAAGAAGTCAGACTTCATCAAGTTACAGAATTATGTGAACTGTGAGCACATACAGCATAAAATTATCACTTGAGCATCCTATATCTAATTCCTTAGGAAGAGGTCCAAACCAACATAACCTAGTATTACACCCTTCTTACTAAGGAACTCTCTAACTTATCTTGGAACAAATAGAACATGTAGACAGCCAGATAATCTGCAATTCTTAAATGGTAACTGTCTTGAATTCTTCCAACAAACTGCATTCTTTCATCTTTTCTATTGTTTTAATAAATAAATAAATAACAATTCTTATTAGCCCCAAATGCAACATTGAAAGTATACATGTACTACCAATCATGTTCTCATACAAAAAAAAAGATTATCACTCAGGTGGACTTATAATGTTTCTAAAAACAAAGACTGACCAAGTAAAAAACTCTACTAACTAGACCAGGCAAATAACACAGCTACAACTGCAAGAGAGGCTTTTCCCTATCCTATAACGACTACTACTCTTTGTAACCCCTTTTTTTTTGGGAAACAGGGGGGAAGAGGAGAAGCCAACCACACTGTCATTCACATAATTGTTACTGAATCAACATACTATATAACTAAATCACACAAATAAGTTTCGCAAAGATATGCAAAGCAAGAATCCATTTACTCCCTGAGACACACCAATAAAAGTAAGCAATTGCCTTGTTAACTAAATGTTATCTCGAAAGAAATTAAATTTTAAACATCACATTGTTTGCATAACTTGAAAGCAAATATAAAGCTAAAGAGAGACAACACCGCAGTAGCATTTAAACAGAAATTGGTCAACTCAACAATATTGAAACTTCAACAGATTTTGGATAGAAGGTAACCAAACCATGTCACAGAACACTCAGGAAGTATAAGACAGACATTTAGATAATTCAGATGGAAAGTAATTAAATCATGTATCATAGGAGCATGAAACTACCTTTACTTCTTCTTAATTCAGAATCATACTAGTATACGCCCACATAACCTACAAGTGAAAAGATATATTCATTTGGAAGCATGAACAATTGCCACCATTAATATTAAACAATACAGCATCCTGCCACTTCTACTCATAAACAACAACTAAAGGCATTCAACAGAAATACCAAACTAATCATATTATTATTCAATTAAGAACAGAGGTATCTTACAATTTATCGAAAAAATGACCAAGAAAAGAGGATTTTGGACATTCTGGAATAAAAATATTCTGAAGGAAGCAAAGGTAAGACATAGACCACATATAATAGAACATCACCCACTAACAGGTTCAAACACCCTTCTGTGAATTTATCTTAAGAGATCGAATACTCTCAAAGATAACCGAACAAAAAATTATTTTTCTATTTGCTTCAAAACAAATTAACAAATGTACACATTACACCAACCTTCATGGTGTCTCCACATGTCAATATGCACCTCCTAGCTATGAATACTCTCAAATCAAGACGCAGGGGTTAAAGATAATATCCAGCATTCAGTACCGATCAAAAGATGGTTAAGATGTGTCTGCAATTCACGTACAATATACTCAAAATGTGAACCCTAAACAAGTTTAAGGATCGATAAAGAAGAGTTTCCCTAGTAAAATCTAACGTTGAACAAGTATACTTAAATCTTATTATGGAACTAACAATACAAGAACAACTTTATTCGGTAAATTTCAGGCAACACACTTTCAATAACAAATAATAGGCAGCAGTCGAAAAAGGAAAGAGGAGGCGGTACATAGTGCAGTATTTCTTTCTCCCGTTAGTAATAGCCAGGACACATTATGAGGCAGTAAAATACTAAAATGTGTGTGTGTGTGTGTGTGTGTGCAAGAACAGGTTTCCATTTCTCAATTATTATAGCAAGAACATGAAAGGCAAAATTACATAAACTTCAGAATTCTCATCCTCTTAGTTACCCCATCAGTCCACACTTAATTATAACAGCGCTCTTGTTTACTGCTAAAATAAATAATAAATCTTCAACCTGGACAGATGGCAATTCAACTGAAAAACTAGACATTTGCATACCACCCCTCAAATGGAAAGGCAAGTAAATAAGTACCAGATTCAAATACTATTTAATTAATCAAATTACAAGTGGATAATATCTATAATGGTATTTTCAGTAGGTAACTAATCCAGATGTCATATTAACCTAGGCAGGTTTGCTTTTACATCACTCCATCCCATGCCAATAGGTATGGTGTAAGCATTTGGCACTATTACTAAGTGTTGGGGTGTTGGACGTGTTTCCTAGCATGTCACAAAGAGGATAAAACAAAAAAGACCAGCTGACTGCCACTCTATTTTCCAGAATAGATACATTGCTAAGATGCAATGTTAGTAAAGAAATCATACTAGCTTTAACTTTCAGGACAGTCTGTTATGGAGAAAGAAGTGGACATAAAGAACAGTATACAAGGTGAACCACTCCATTGAGATAGAGCTGATTTAACTCAAATTAAAATTTACTAAATCAGAACACAAAACATTAACTATCAAAGTGGATGGATATTAGATCCAATATCCAAACGACATCAAATTAGTGTAGAAGGCACAGTTCACGGTAACTACCTTGTGGTGGTTGGGCACAAGAGGGTTCCCTCCTTCTTGATCTTCCCAACGCGTATTGACACGAGTGGAATGCACAAGCACCTTACTAGCATACCGACTTCTGCCGGTTCAAAATGCTGCCAAGAAAAAAAGGACGGTCAGCATAGTTACCCTAAAAGATGAATCTCTAACACGGATAATACATAAAAATGAAATTTGATATAAAACCTAAACCGAACTCCAGATATATTATTTTATTATGGAGGAATCATTCAAAAGGTATTATTTCTCAATGAAATTAAGCAGATATTCGGCAACAGATACGTAGATTGAAATATAGTAGATTCGGGAATAGCACCTGACTAAGTTGAGAGAATAAGCCGTCTTCGGCAGCACCAGAGGCAACATTCATCTTCAACAAAGGCTTTAACCTTTCATCGGCACGGCAAGCCCCCATGACCTGCATATCCAGAGCTTGAAGCCACTGCATTACATTATTCTCTCGATCGCTCAGCTGAAGCAATAGATCTCCATCTCCTTCCTCCACCAGAATCTCCGTCAACCTCTCCGTCAGTCCTGACGTTGATGTGCTTACCACCGCCGATGTCGAAGATGACGATTCC
The DNA here is from genome assembly GCF_000390325.3 of Nicotiana tomentosiformis. Lineage (NCBI taxonomy): Eukaryota > Viridiplantae > Streptophyta > Magnoliopsida > Solanales > Solanaceae > Nicotiana > Nicotiana tomentosiformis. Next base: position 57,533,825 of record NC_090814.1, read on the forward strand.
TCCAATTCCTCGCCGTTATGCGATTGCTCAACCTCATTCACCTCCCGATTGTCCATAGATTGTTGTTTCTCTGAATAAACCATTTTATATCTCAGTTTTCTAGGTGAATTTTTATAAGAAATTAAATTTAGGTGAGAAGATCAGAAACTTGATTCGAGAATCCGATGTTAAGCCTAAGGAAATTATCGATTCGAAACCCTAATTTAATCTCAGATCGATGAAAAAATCAACAAATTCAATCCAGGGGAGCGAAAATATCTCCCAACAACTAGGTCTTATAAGCTACTAATAAGGATCCAAAGGGATAATACGAGCTTTAAAATAAGTTGGACGGAGTCTGGGTCCTTACGGACTTCAAATGTTGTAATGAGATGTAATTTAGGGTTGAGCTGAGGTCCGCGGGCAATCATAGAATCATGCACGTCACGATTACATCGTAGTGGGTCCGGGTATGGGGCCAAAGTCGGTGATGATGTAGACTGCCACGTCATCTGCACGGTGATTGTAAGGTTGCTCTTGCTTACATAGATAAGCGTATTATTAAATTAAAATTAAGAACCTAAGAGGAAAGAAGTGGGGCCACATTAACCAGAATTGGCCAATTCATATCGCTTTCATTCATTTTTATAGCAAAATCGTGGTTTCATAATCAAGTGTGGACTGCTGCAATTATAACTTTATGGTTTTATTTTAAGAATAATTATGCGGGTAATATTGATTGCCTTGGATACTGGTTTAAGGTTTAACATGTTTATATTCTAATATTCTATAGAATATATCCAATGAATTGTCGAAATATACTATCAATATAGCAGTTGAATCAAATAAGAAAATGATTTATAAAAGATAAAATCATAATAAATTTTAAATATAAGAAAAATAATTGCACGTGATACCTATAGCATAACAGTGTTGAGAAGGAATTTCACAACTGTTTGAATATTTGTAAGAGTAACAAACGGTAATTACATGAATCATTATTCTCATCTTTTAACATAGTATTGTTGTGAAAATTTTAACAATGTTTTGAACTATTGTTGGAGTAATAAATACACAGTAGTCACATGAATCATTATTGCCATCTTTTTCCTCGAAGTATAAGAATTTAGCAAGTATTAAATAATATTATTTTCTCCATTTACCTATGCAATGTTTTTCCACACCTAGCATATCCGACTCATTAGAATCACCCACAAGAGAACCCCTAAATATCATCTACCAATAATAATATTAATTTTTTAAAAAGATAAAAATTTATCGTAACTGTATATACCAGAAAGCAAAATAATTGGGTTGAGATCACACCTTTTTACTTGAAACTATTACCAAAAATTACGAGGAAGTATATTTTGTTTGGATAATTTTGAAATTCATCCATGTCGTTTGAGTTAATAATTTTAAAACTTTTAAATAAATCTTCATTATTTGAATATATACTATCAAGAACTATCAAGAATGATATGAACATGAATAATAAACAAGAGAATGTAAATAACTTTGATGGAAACTCTGTATGCTGCGGATTCGTAACATGGAATGCAGCTCACCGTAAGTCTCTATAATAGCCGCGCCTCTGCGCCCAGAAGACCACTAAACTTATATGTACCTGCACAAAATATGCAACAAGTATAGTGTGAGTACGTAAATCAACGCGTACCCAGTAAGTATCAAGTCTAACCTCGAAGAAGCAGTGACGAGAGGTCGACATCGACACTTACTAAAGGTCCAATAAAGCAACATAATAAAGGCATAAGTAGATATGAAGTACACAACAATAGTGGGGTAATTCTGAAAGGTTTATAATCTTCCAATTATTCCTTTTAAAGCATAAGTTTCTCGATCTTGTATTCTACATTAATATCGTAGAAAATTTTCAAGTGTCAATACCAATTAAGCAAGAAATACCATAAAATACCGGGCTCCAGTGGGAGGTTTATCTTGTGAATATTCGAACTACTAGCGATAATGCACGATTCTGCCGAAGTCGCTCGGCCCGATCCGGAATAACGTGTACACTGCCGAGGGACGTGCGGCACGATCCATAGATGCATCTATACTGGCGAGGCATTCGGCCCGCTCCACAAGAAAGGAGGATACTTTATAAACCTCCAGGATGAGAAGCTATCACAAGGCTAATACGTAAGGATATACAATTTCTATTAACGGTCGAGTAACTCGCACAAGAATTTAAGTACGTGAAATTTTGGTCTTTTACTATTTCCTCTAAAAATTTCAATATGATTTAGGTACTTCATTTAACAAAGGATGCAAACATTACAAGCAATTCATGATTTGGGTGCTAAACTACCCAGACATAAGTATAATTAGTAGCTACGCACGAACTCTCGTTACCTCGTGCATACGTAGCCCCCACAATTAACAACAGAAATTAATTTAAATCATCTATGGGGTAAATTTTCTCTTACAAGGCTAGACAGGAGACTTACCTCGCTCCGAAATTCTATAGCCGGCTCCAATGCTACTCTAGCACCTCAAACCGATGTTTGTCCATCCAAAGCTATGCAAACAATGTGCAAATAAATCAATATGTGTTTTAATACTCATAACTAATCAATTTAAACAATTTCCAACTCCGCTCGAAAAGTTGGCAGTGGGGCCCACATCTCGGAACCCGACGAAACTCATAAAATCCGACAACTCATCCAATTACTAGCTCAACCATACTAATTTCACTCAAATCCGAATTCGAATCGGAATTCAAAACTCAAAAATTCATTTTATGAAATTCTAGAAATGTTTCTTCGATTTCTCTTGAAGAATCGATAATCATATACCAAAAATGAAGACTAATTCATAAAATATAATTACAAGAGAGTCAAGAACACTTACCCCAAGTTGTGTGGTGAAATTCCTCTCAAAAATCGCCCAAATCGAGCTCCAAAATCCGAAAATGGGTGAAAATATCGAACCCTCGAACTTAAAGGGTTCTGCCCAGTCATTTCCGCTTCTGCGGACACAAGAGCCGCTTCTGCGACACAAGCTCCGCTTTTGCGGAATCCACTAGCCAGTCGACCCCTCGCACTTGCGGATCTCCATCCGCTTCTGCGCAACCGCAGGTGCGAAGCCAAACGCGCTTCTGCGCTCCGTATCTCTTCTGCGCCCAAGGCCCTCGCTGCTGCGTGGCCGCATATGCGCCCCAATTTCCGCTTCTGCGATCTTCCCTAGCCAAGCCTACTTGCGCTTCTGTGATCAACTGTCCGCATTTGCGGACTCGTATCTGCGCCCATTCTTCCGCAGATGCGGAAAAACCAGAACCAGCATACCTACCGCAATGCAACATGAAACGAAAATGATCTGATCCTCGTCCGAAACTCACCCGGGGCCCTCGGGATCCCATCCAATTACACCAACCAGTCCCAATACATAACACGAACCTGCTCGGGACCTCAAATCATATCGAACAACATTAAAATCACGAATTGCATCCCAATTTATGCCTAATGAACTTTAGAACTTTAAACTTCTACATTCGACGCCGAAACCTATCAAATCAAGTCCGATTGATCTCAAATTTTGCACACAAGTCATAATTGACATTACGACCTACTCCCACTTTCGGAATCAGAATACGACCCCGATATCAAAAAGTCCACTCCCGGTCAAACTTCCCAAAAATTATCCAAATTTTCAACTTTCGCCAATTGACGCTGAAATGACCTACGGGCTTCCAAATCCACATCCAGATACGCTCCTAAGACCAAAATCACTATACGAAATTATTTCCAGGCTCAGAATCCCAAACGGATATCGATAACATCAAAATTCACTTCAACCCAAACTTAGAAAATTATTAAACCTTTAAAATGCAAACCTTCCGTAATAGGCGCCGAAATACTCTCGGGCCACCCGATACTCGACCCAAACATACGCCCAAGTCCGAAATCATCATACGAACCTATTGGAATCTTAAATTCTTGATTCTGAGATCGTTTACTAAAAAATTCAAACCTTAATCAATTCTTCCAAGTTAAAGCTTCCGAATTTAAAATTTTCTTCCCAAATCAACTCTAAACCTCCCGAAATTCGATTCCGACCACACGTATAAGTCATAATACCTGAAGTGAAACTACTCAAGGTCTCAAACCGACGAACGACGCGCTATAGCTCAAAACAACCAGTCGAATCGTTACAATTCCCATCAAAGTATTGTCATCGATTACTTACTTTAAATTATGCTTGAATCGATTATATTTGAAACAAGTTTTATAACTGTATTATCATTATATGCCACTACTTACAAATTTTTATTGAGATACAAAAACTGTACCTACAAATAGTCCTTGTAGCCCTTGATTGAGATTTTAAAAAAACAAAAGGCCTATTAGGTATTACTTAAGCTTATTGTTCTAATTTAGGTTCTGTGTATCAGTTATCTGGGTATATTAATTCAAATTTATACTTGAAGTCCTTTTAACACAAAATATTTAAATCAAGATTGGGTTTCTCACAATTTAAATTATTTGCCTAAAATCAAAATTTAGACTTTTCATCCAAAGAACAAAAGTTCAAAAGTCCTATAAATAATATCTAGCTTATTATCCTTATAACCAAGAAAAATAAGGGGATAAACCACATTAACCTTATTGGACGTTATCAAAGGACTTGGTCTAAATGATAATAATAGATCCAAATACTCTTTTACTAAGTTAACATTAATTAGAATTTTGGATTAATATTTTTTCGATTTTAAAAATATAATAGTTCTCAAAAATATTTTCGAACAGAGGTTGATTTAAGAAGCTTTTGTTCTTTAAATCTTCTGGTTAAAAGTTTAGAATCTAACCTTCAAAGTATTTCAACAAGAAATAACAATATCATTCTCCCATATGTCCGTTAAGCCAGCCCAAAAATATTTTTACTAGTCCGCTAACTCAGCTCAAATATACTCTTAACATAATATGATATTATCCGCTTTAAGTCAAGCTCAAACATCTTTTCTCAAGAGGTCTCACATTATTAATAGTATGAAACACCTTATAAATAGCTTCTTTTTGTTTTCTACTATCCATATGAAATGTTGTTCACATAGTCCCACCAAATTTACTTTCCATGAAATAATCAAGCTAATATACTTGAGACAAATTCCAGAGAAAATACAATTATTGTTAAAACCTACTAGCTTTTATTCCTCCTACTTTTTACCTAAAATAGGAGAAAATAGAGAAATCATAATGTAAAGGCAACGATATTTTCTAGTTGTAGCAATTAAAAAAGCCCGGACATCGATATAACGTGAAGCTTTTATTAGGTCGGTTGGCATACACAAAGTAAAAATTAAAAATTAAACAGTTTTGCTCAAATGATAAGTACCATGCATTCACCTCTAATTTTAAATGAGACGTCAAAGCTATGAAAACCTTTTGCCTATACTGTTAAATTTTAATGAAAGGAAAAGTGGGATTCGATTTAAAGTTAGAACTGACATTTGAATGTCTCATTTGCCATTTGGCCCCCTAGATGTTCTGGTAATATCTTAGATATTTCTTCTCAATCTTAAGATCTCTGGCTGCTCTTTTTCTTATTTGTTGTATGTAAAGAAAATTATATGCAACGGAAAAGGGGGAAGGAGGAATATCCTTTTCCGTCTTTAACAAATTTAAAGAAAATCAACTGACCATGTATTGAAGTACTTAATATGATCATTGATCAGACAGTGGAGTCAATTTCTTGGGAGATCTCTGAAACTTGGGGTATGATATATGAATTAGGTAATAACTACAAGTTTACAGAAAATTGCTACATGAGTTAGGTAATGATCACAATTCACAAGTGTTTCAATTTATGCTATCTAAAGAAACATAACATTCCTAGAGGCTAGAGCACAACTTCAAGTACCATATGTCCTTCATATAAAAGAAATTTTAATTAACCATCTAGTTAATGTCTAAAATTCACTGATTCGACTAATTCAAATTCACGTCGTATAAAAGCAATAAAGAAATATTTTATCACTCCCTAAAAAACAGACTTGAATCCGGGATCTCTGATAGGGTAGAAAAACGTTTGGCCAAAACTTTTAAGAGACAATCTGAAATCTGCATAGTAGTCTTAGTTTGATTTATCATTAAATTCCTGAATTTCAAACAATGCTTTAGAAAGAACCAACACTGAAATACACGTGTTCTTAATTTTTCGTATATTGCCATTTGCCATGTTATACATACTGACATGTTTAATAATGGAATACTACTGAGAAGAATGAGAGTACATTTTACTTTACATGTTACACCAAATGACTCTACCTTACAGAAAATTAGGTCAATTAATAGGACTATTAAGTTTATATAACTTAATAAATCTAGAACATCCGAAAGCAAACTTCGAAGTTTCTATCATTAAGTTACAAAATTGATACACATACCATTCATTCATCGATTTTCTAGCAAGAGTCATGTAGTAAAGAGTCCATACTACATCCTTTTAAAACGAACGATCCAGTTTCTTTTGGATTGCTTGTATAAAAAAAGCTAATTAGGAGCAAAGATAATTAGAAAAAGTATGATAATTGGACTCTACAACCAGAGTTGGAGTTGAATTTTGGCTCAATTTGCTCTTAGCATTCACATATTTTGAGCAGACGGATCTTTTAAAGTTCAAATTAGACAATCTTTAGAATTAAGCTTAAAGAGACAATGGGATGCACATAATGAAAGAATCTCCAGTATAGTTTAATTTCACTAGATATCGATCTTCTTACTATTAAAAAGGTGTCATCGAACAATTCCTATAACTTCCCAATATGAAATCAGTAATTACAAGTCTCACCCTCTAATTAAGGATCATTTGGAAAAGTATGAACCAACCAATACCAAATTAGTTTCACTCTTATATATTAAGGACCACTTGGATCTTTTTCTCACGGATGTGACTAACTGGTAGGTTTAGTGGCAAATTGCCGTGGACGGTGGACCTATCGACTAAGACTTCCAATAATTCAAGGAGATATTATTCAATTTATCAAGCATCACATAGATCTAGCACATTTTTTCCCGTCATAGGAATATTCTTTTTTTTTTCTCCACATACTTATAGTGAAATGATGAGAAGATTAGAAAAAGATATATATTACTTCAGATAATTTGGGTTCTAAGAAAGAAAGGCAATCTGGCAGTGACGGAGCTAGAATTTTTCTTAACGGGTATCAAAATATAAATAAGTAAGCATATGAAAAAATTAAGGGAAGTCAACACATAGCATCTACATAAAAATAAAATATTTAACCTATCTACATGGTATGATTTCGGACGAAGGGGGTGTAAATTGACTCCCCTTGCCAATGAGTGGCTCCGCCACTGAAATCTGGAATGACACTACCAATCCCCCGGGAAACTGGCAGTACATAAAATAAAAAAACGACTTAACAAATTCAAGTTTTACTACTCGTAAATTGCTCATCAAAGAAGGAACCACGTATCCCTTCTCATTCATAAAATAAAATTCTTTCAGGAGCATGTGCCCCGAAAAAAGTAATCTATTTGGATAATTGTATTCTTTTTATTTGGACAAAATAATTGAAGTTAAATATTTGGTAATTGACAGTCAATTTTTAAAAAAACTTCACTCAAAATACACATTCAAACAACTATTTCTACTTGAAACTCTTTACTCAAAACAACACAAACTTCAACCAACAAATAACTTTTCCCCCATTTGATTAAATAATGAAAAAAATTATTTCACTCACAAATTTTTAATTTTATTCCAAGTGAATTCATGTCCAAAGCACTGTATTGACAGATTGGGCAGTCATTTCTTCAAACAAAGGATCAAATAATCATAACGTTCCATTTTTTTTCAATTTGCTAGATAGCTCAATCCAAGTTCAAACAATTGAGAACATGACTAATGTGCTTATGAGGGAGACCGATGAATGGGCTTATTGCTGGAGAGCCAACGGTCAACCATTTTCCTTTTTCTTCTATTTCGAATGATTTTCTTTGCTATTACAATGTATGCGTCCTAATTCTTAGGTATCTGTGGTGAGGGAGTGCTGCAGCTGCCCAAGACTGCTATGCCGGAAAATTCTAGGGAGGCTTTGATCTGGCAGTACTAGCTGCACTTCCTGTTAGTAATAACCTAGCACCCCTGACAAGTTCCTCCTTGACCATGAATAGGACAGCAGCTGCTAGAACACTCTGTACGATTTTCGTGCCCATCCCCTTGTAAAATCCATAAAAGCCTTCATACCGTATCATCTTCATAATAGCATCCAGAGTACCTGAATGGCGTAAAAGCAAACATCAGAACCTACACTATACAAATGCCTGAAATGCTCATACGAAAATCCTAACACATATCAACTTCCCGGCGTGGCAGATTATAGCCACCATACAACAGCCAACAGAGGTCCACTTATAGATAATACTACAATAATTTATAATGAGGCTACATCTCTCTCGACTGTCATTTTTCTCAGATCATAGTAACTTAACGGATCTCTGAAGATTGAATTACTGCATTTCAGCATTCTGTTTTTATTGCTGAAGAAGTTACAAAATCTTTACAGTGACTTCTCTAATAGTAGTGCATTACAAATAGGTGCACTAACCTTTGTACTGATGTCTTTTATCCCCACCAATAACTTGCTTTGCCTGAAGTCTTGACTGCAACAACAACAACAACTAAGCGTCAGTCCCAAACAAGTTGGGAAAGTCTTGACTGCAAAGATAGAAAAATGACTTTTCATGCAGAAAAAAAATCTCAAATAATTGTTGGATAGTGGACCAAACTCTTTACAGAGTCCAAGCTTCTCTAAATTGGACATTGCTGCAACAATTTTTGAACAGTTCCAGCCAACAGTTTTAATGAACCAGAAAAGTGGAAGTAAGCGTTTGTATTATGATGACTGAGATTACTTGGGACCAAATAAACTTATAACTGAACATGATACAGTTAACAAAAACTGAAAGGCAGAAGAAAGCATTTACCCATGCCCCATTAAGCTTGTAGTTCAACGGTTTATTCTCAAAATTGACCATAAAGAGTGCAGTACGACATAACAAGAGAAGAATATGAATCTATGAATAATTTCTAGGGAAATTGTATGAGAAGAATATACGACATTTTAATCTAACCGATCATTGAGATTTCAAGAGAAGCGGGAAAGAGGGAAAGCCAAAGTTTCTCCAGAAAAAAACTTGTATTACCTTCACAACCAAAAGAGGATATGTTACAACTGTAGCCCCAAGCTTTGCCACAGCTCCAAGTAGAAATATCTAACCAAAATATACAAGTGCATGAGCTCCAGAAGATCTAGTTCAAAAGCGAAAACACCAGCCTGATAGACTAAATCACTAAACAGAAAAATGAAGAGTGAAGTACAAATATTTACCTCCAATGCAGTGACATCATTGGCGCCTTTATTGCTAGAGGCACGCCGTTTCCTAATCTTCTTCAAAAGGGTTTCATATAGCATAAATTGTATAGAAGGATTGCTTACCTGTATTTAGCAGTGAAAGGAATCAGCAACCACTGGTTACTACTAAATAGAGTCAATTGTCACATACCATGATTAACGTCGGAAAAACACCTTTCCAGAAACCCCAAATTCCAGCTTCACCATAGACTTCTTGAATCTGTGAAACAAAGTGCCTGTGAGAAATAGAGGCATAGTCTCCATAGTCTGAACCAAATCAATGGGAAGCATAAACAAAAATTCATGATTCCGTGTGATGAGCACAAACACTATGCTGACTGCTAATTGCTAAATGATCAGAGACGAACCACACAAAAAAGTTTGAGCATCATCAAAGATTTCCTTCATAAAAATCTGCAATGAAATTATCTATATCTTCTGTTCACTGAACCGACTGCATTTTTGAGAACGTTCTTGAGAAATTATCATTTCTCATTGCTATGTTGTCAGACAATTTAGTTACGAAAAGCAAGACAAGCTTTCAAGTGTCAACTAATCAATATTTCAAGCTTTAAGTCTTGAGAAATACAAAGATATTTTCATTAGAAAAATCATCTAGCATAGCTCGGCATCAGCTTATAATGACACTTGAAGTTAGTCAAGATAAAACACTGCATATCCTAAGGTCCAAGATTTCAAGGCATGCATTTTTCCATGAACCATAAATTACATCTTTTAATAAGAAGATAAATGTACATACAGCATTGGTAGTTCCAAAAGGAGGCGGTTCGACCACAGCAACGATTGCATCCTCTGATGCCGCAGGTTCAGGATGGCTACCTTTTGACTTTTTCATATGAGTCTGCACAACAGTTGCAAGGAACAAACAAAATATCTAAATTAGATCAATTTGTGCGAGGAAGTGGCAGGGTATGTTAAAAACATAACTAAAATTTCTACATGCTAAAGCTAAGTAAACTAGTTCTATTCATCAGATTCTTTATAAATGCCAGTTGCATTCACTACATGTCAAAGGAAATCATGTCAAAGGAAAAGGGATGTATATAAAGGCAATTGTTATGCGTCTAAAACAAGGTTAATTTCAACATTGAAGTTACTACAGTGTTATTGAAACTACAGAATCCACAACTCAGATAATGCTTCTTACACTTCCGTATTAAGCTTCTGTTAATATTATTCTGTATCTCAACACCAAAGAGGAATGGCTTCTTACACTTCTGTATTCCGATAGATTGAAGAAATGGTCCAACATATAATTAAGCTTCTGTTAATATTATTCCGTATCTCAACACCAAGGAGGAATGAGTAAAAACATTCCCCAGCTTAGATGAAAGCAGACAGTTAACGTACCAAGGTTGTTGTAGGAATTAAATCTCTTTCATAATTAACTCGCAACGCACCTAGGAAGAAAGAGTAAAGGAATTTCCCCAGCTTAAATCAAACCATTCAGCTAAAGAACCATTGTTGCAGGAATCACGTTTAGCTAGGTGGTACCGGAAACAGATCTCATGAGAATACGTTTAATGTACTATAAAGGTACTCCAACTTTAATACTGAAATTGCAGCTTCACAGGAAATAAAATAAGGACCTATAAAAATCTTGGTAAACAAGATCAGGGTAATCTGCAAATTAAACATAATCAACGACTGAAGTAGGAAAACTTTCAAGGACCTTGGTTGGGTGTAAGCCTTCCCACCAGAATTGCACTTGCAAGTATTCACTTTGTGAAGTAAAGGCTACCTCAGGCTTCTCTTTTTGCTTTTTTGTTTTGGGTATCTCAGCTACTTGGGCCGACCTTAGGTGACCGCCCCTCCAAAGTGCAATGGAGGCCACCAATCTAGGCCATGGGTCTTCATCATCACCCATGACCCCGTAGGGTCAAAACAATTACCTCATATTATAGAAATGTTTAAGAAAGGGGCACCCCAACTATACCCCTAAACTACAAGCTCGCACGTGACGGATGAAAAATCGTTGTTGCTTGCTGCTTGCAGGCTCGAAAATCTCTCTTTTGCCTCTCCTCCCTGACTCAAATTCTGATTGATTAGCTTCTCCCTTCACGCAAACACTTGGTTTGGCCCCTTATTGTGTTGCATTTTGTGAACCTCAATCCTACATACTCTTTGATAGACAATGAAGAAGAAACCTCTGTTTACTGTGGCTGAACCAAAACTGGTACAGCGCCTCTAAAGCCACATCAACTTCCTTGCAACTCTAAAGATTATATTATAACTACATCTGAATTTGCTGTCAGTAGCAGCAGCAACAGCAGTAGTAGCAGTAGCAGCAGCAGCAGCAGTAGGAGTAGCAGCAGCAGCAGTAGTAGTAGTAGTTGGAGCGGGATGGTCAATTTAAGGATTAATATAGCCGACCCCAACTTGCTTGGGATTGAAGCATAGTAGTTGTTGTATTCCTTAACATGCAGGATAAAGATCAGAGAGCAGTAGTAGTAGTTGGAGCGGGATGGTCATTTAAGGATTAATATAACCGACCCCAACTTACTTTGGATTGAAGCATAGTAGTTGTTGTATTCATTAACATTCAGGATAAAGATCAGAGAGCAACAATAACACCAATAAACATATTTCTGCACTATATTCACCAGAACATTTGAAGTAAATGCATCAATTTCATAACCAGGGCCAAAGGAACTAAAATATAACACAAGGGTACCTGCATGCGGGTAACGACAACCCATATGGGATTAGTCAGCAGAACATTAACACACCTGTAACATAGAAAAGTAAAGAAGTTCAATGGTAACTATCCACAAAGAAATCAGAAAAGTTTAACGGTAAACATGGGTGCTTTTACATTGGCCAGGGATAGGAAATGAAAAAAATTTGTGCAATCGTGATTCCATATTATACCAAAAGACAGAAACTTTTGATTCCTTTTTATAAGCAAAATGTAATGACGACAAGAAGAGCCAGAATGTAGTTGACTAGGATGCATGTTGGACTTTAGCAGGATCAGTCCACCGGGACAATTTAAGAAAGATATCAAGACTACAAAAAAAGGTAGACATAAAATTCTAATACGCCAGACAAGTAAATTACCCAGATAAAGCAGCCACCAGAAGTGAGGAGAACATTCCAACCGATCCATCACCAATTCCATTCTTCTTTCCTTCAAGCGCAGCAATTTCTGCTCGATTTCTGAATATTTGATAGAAGTAATAATATACGCCCTGACAAATTTACAGCAACATAAGTGAACAGAATTTTCATTACCAAACAACAAGCAGAGTGAGTTCATAAATTAATTATAGTTACAAAGAGAGCACCAAAGTATTCCAGCATTGGCCAGGAAAAACTAGGTGACTGTCTTCACTTCTCTAAGTTAACCATTTTGTTGCAGGAAATATGAGAACACTATCAAAGCAAACACGTCCATCTATGCATTTATGCTCTGACCCAGTTCAATATAACAGGGTCCACCATATTCTACAAGTGAAAATTTTGGAATGACAAAATACTGCAATGAAGATCCGTGAGACCGCACTATCGGGTTGGGGGTGAGGGATAGAAGAATAGTCATCAACCAAGAAGTCTATGGATTGCTCATTCAAAATCAACATCTAAACATCATCAATTTTACGGCAAACTTAAGAGGCCATGATAAATCTGGGAGCATTCACCATCCAAAAGGGAAAAAGTGTAAAATCTAGCAGACACCAATATTACAGAATAAGCTTTGTTGAGTTTTAGTTGCAAGATGCATGAGCTGTTAATCCAACCCAAACACACAGTTCAGTAAATTTATTTTCAATCAATAATGACATAGTGCAGTAATTTTTTATTTCATCAGTAATGACATAGTGCAGTACCTTTTTTCATCAGTAATAACATAATGCAGTATTATCATACAACTTTTTCATGTTAAGGTACCTCCAGCTCACAAACCAATGAGCAAGTGATTCTTTGGCCAAGTCAATCATTAATGCAGTATTATCATACATCAGTTTTAAGTGTTAACTAGACAAAGCATCATTGGTCTATGACGCCTACAAGTTATTAATGGTTTATAAGCAAACGTCCAATACAGTACTCCACTTACCGAGAGCCTAAAAGATAATTAGATTATTTTAAGTTTCAAAATCATTTCCGCTTTTGTTAGGACCCGTGCAATAAAGATGAGAAAGACAAAACAACTACCAGGTTAAAGGACTGCCAACTGCAGATAAGCTATCATATTCAGTATGCAAGATTGGCACAGTTCCCAAAGACAAGGGACTACATATGAATAATTAGAGCTGCTCCCTCCGGTGCTAATACCTACCCAATAATAAAAAGTACGGACCAAAGTCTAGTATTTTCAATCTCTCCAACTACTTTTTTTCATAGGTATTACTTCTGATTTCGAGAGTCAAACGAGTTGTTTTTTTACTGCAATTTTTTCATATGCCTTTAAAATATTTTAAATTATTAATTATTTTGACTTACAGTACTTTTTACATTGTTTCCAAATATGTAAATTTTATTTTAAAAAACTTAAAAAATTTGATGTTCAAATACGCAATCAAAATCAAGAAGAACAGAGGGAGTACTACTTAATATATTAATAGATTAAAATGGACTTGTTAGTTGTCAGATGACTTAACTGACCACCACTAATTTGGGATTGAGTAATGGTTAATGTACTGAGATCAATCCAATTCTCCGTTTAATATCTGATCATTCACATTTTGTATCTTCATTGATACAGAGAGCCAAAAGAGAAAGCAGATATTATCCCCCAAAAAAAATTACTTTAAGCCGTGGGAAAAGGAAACAAAGGGCATACCCGCAACAAACCGCCGAATATTCTGAATAAAGATAATTAAAGACAGAGAGCCCACACGGTGCACATTAGCAACTGGCCGAAAAAAGAGAGGGATTTAAGACAGAAAAGTCTTACCTGGGAAGCAGCGGTGCCCACTAGCGACGGAGCTAAGCCACCGTAAAGCCGATCCCATCCTTCTTGCCTTACAACCTACAGATCACGTAGACACGAAAATTGTGAAACTGAAAGCAAACAAAACTAGAACAACTGAAGTAGAATATTAATTATAATAGATCTCCTACAGAGGAAAGATAGGCAAGCACCTGATACATTTGCTCTATTGTCCCAAGCTTTTGCTTCTCCTTCTTCGAATTTCTGTCCGTTTGCTGCCGCGTATTCACCTAACATCATCCAAATTAAATAAGAAAAGAAAAACAGTTCTCTGATTTTGGGTAATTGAAAAAGGGAAAAAGTAGAAGAAATGAAGCTAAGAAAAGGGAAGAAAGGGTAGGGAGGAGTAATAAATAAATACGGTTTGGAGAGGATAGGTAATAAGTTGAGCGATGATGCCACCACCGGCACCGGCAAGCCCATTGATCAAAGCGTCCGACATCTCTTCCCTTAACAAACAATTTCAGGAAATAGTTAAAGAAAGCGAAGGGAAGAAAAGGGGGTGGTGGAGTTGTTAGGGGAAGCGCCGGGGAAGGGCCCCAGCGTTAAGGGGTTAGGGGGAAGACTATCTCTGACTTTGGATGTAGCGAAGAAAGAGTAATTGAACAGATCAGAGTGATGGCTCGTTCGCTATCATTTTATGCTGATGTTGTTGGGGGTGTTGGCGTTCCGTTTAAGAAAGAAGCAAGTGAAGTTTGTCACATTGGTGTGGGCTGGTTTTGGCCTTTGTAATGCTGCTGACTACCTGTTCGCTACTCTTCTTTCTATTTCATTCCCACTTTCTCGGTTTACTTCTTTTCCTTTCCTTTTTTTTCTTGCAGACAACGGGTCACTGGCACAATCCGATAAATAGCTTTGAGTACTAGCTTTAATGTTCGTGTTTCTAAATTTTTCATAGCTTCATTTGATATTTATTGATTTACGTGCGTAGTCCGTATTGCTTTTCGAAAAGCTTTTATGTAAAATTTTGAAGAAAATAAATTTTTTGACTTTAAATGAGGTTAGAGTTGACCACGGTTAACATTCTTGGTAAACGACCTCGAATCAGTATTTTAACTATTTCGGTAGGTTCGTATGATGTTTTTGGACACATACGTTTGGTTGGGGTCCCGGGTGACCCAAGTGCGTTTTGGCGCATTATATGAAAGATTGTGAAAATTGAGTTTTTAAGTTGAAATCTTGAATTTTGATGATCAATTCGTGATTTTTGATGTTATTTTGATGATTTGAACGAGCGAGCACATTTATATGATATTACTGCACTAGTGTGCATGTTCAGTTTGGAGCCCGAGAGGCTCTGGGGAGTTTTGGATGTGTACGGATGAGTTTGGAATAACTCAATATCAGTTGTTACTGGTGTCCAGTTGCACATCTCGCAATTGCGAGCCTCGCATTTGTGATGTTAGGCTCGCAAATGCGAAGTGGGAACTGGGTTGGGTTTCGCATTTGCGAACAATTGTTCACTTTTGCGATCTGGTCTGGGATCGCTTTTGTGGTCGTGGTGTCGCATTTGCGATACTGTATCAGGCTGAGCAGCTTCGCATTTGCGAAGTTTGGCTCGCATTTACGAGGGGGTGTCCTCGCAAATGCGAAGGTTATGTTGCATTTGCTACTTTTGTGTGTCTGAAGTACTGATCACATTTTTTCGCATTTGCAGACATCGCAATTACGAACAAGAGTTCGCAATTGCGATGCCTGCAGCTGGGTAAAATATGGGAAAGTCGAGACTTAGCTCATTTGACACTATTTTCAACCCTAAACATTCTATAGGTGATTTTTGAAGAGGATTTTCTTCCCAAATTCATTGGTAAGCACTTTTAACTAGTTTTCAATCAATTTCAATTACTTTTCCATGAATTTCATCATCAATCCATAAATTCCAAGGTAGAAACTAGGGATCTTAGGTAGAATTTAGGGATTTTATAAATATGAGATTTGAACCTCAACTTGAGGTCGGATTTCGAAACAAATTACATAACCAGACTCGAGGGTGAATGGGTAATCAGTTTTTGGTCCGAATCTCGGATCTCGACCAAACGGGTCCGGGGTTGAATTTTGTTGACTATTTAAAAAATGATCAATTTTGAACCCTTTTCATTCGTGGGTAGTTCCTAAAACTTATTTTTGATTGTTTTGATTGATAATTTGCTAGATTCGTTTGGTTGGGAGGCTTCTAAAGGCAAGGTCGTGGTTGATTGTTGAATTGATTCCGGAAGGACGTAAGTGTCGTGGTTAACCTTGACTTGAGGGAATTAGGACTAGACTGTTCTATTTGCTGCTTGATTTTATATGTGGGAACGGCGAATGTGCAAGGTAACGAGTGTACATACGTTGTCATGGGTTAAACATGCGGGGTGGGCTTTTAATTGTGCATTTTAATTATATCAAGCCTTTTTTTACTCTGTGCTACTATTCATATTATGCCTTCGTTGTTACTTGCCCTTATTTGTTAAATACATGTCTTCTTTGTTACATGCCCTTTTTCGCTACTTGTTCCGCACACTCATATTTTTACTTGTTTTTCGTTTTTACTTGTTCTATGCCTTTAATGCCTATCCGCCCTTACTTGCTTCTATTCTGCTCCATTTGTTATATTGGTTTGCCTTAGAGTATTTACTTGTTTTGGTTTCTTTCTCTTATGTTGAGAGCTATGCCATAGTTGTTTGTAGTATCGATATTGTTGTTTGGGATTGGGTTGCACGCTGCAATGGATATTGACATATTATTTTCTGGGATTGGGTTGCATGTCGCAATGTATATTGGTATTGTTGTTTGGGATCGGGTTGCACGCCGCAATAGATATTGATATATTATTGTTTGGGATCAGATTACACGCTGTAACAGTATTGGTATTGATATGATATGTGTGGATTGGGTTGCATGCCGCAACGAAGAAGATATATTATGACTGTTCTTGACTATTGGTTCCATATCCATGTTGCACTGTGAATTCGAGCATAGATGATATTCTGGGGGCCACCGTTATGTTATTTCTGTTCCGATTTTCATGTTAATTCTAGTTTCTCTATTATGTTATTGTTGTCACTTATATTCGTACAGATTTATAGTGAGTGCCTTGTTATAGCTTCGTCACTACTTCGTCGAGGTTAGGCTCGACACTTACAGAGTATATGGGGTCAGTTGTACTCATACTATACTTCTGCAGTTCTTATGCAGATCCCGGTGTTGGTCCTAGCGGCGCATAAATGAGATTGCTCGAATCTGACTCATTCAAGAGACTTGAGGTACAGCTGCACGACGTTCACAGTCCTTGAAGTCCCCTTCCCCTTTTATCCTATTTTATTATTTATCTAGTATTAGACAATTGTATTTTATTTCAGACCATATTTGTAGTATTCTAGTCGCTCATACACTTGTGACTCCGGATTTCTGGGAATAGTATAGGCTGTGTTACTTATGTAATTATCATATGTATTTCAGAGTATTCAGTTGTTAATTTTTATTATTCTGCTTTACATTGCTAAAATTGGTAAATTCATTAGCTAACGTTGGCTTACCTAGCAAGTGAATGTTAGACGCCATCACGGTCCCGTGATTGAGATTTCGGGTTGTGACAAGTTGGTATCAGAGCACTAGGTTTCCTAGGTCTTACGAGTCATGAGCAAGCTTAGTAGAGTCTAGAAGATCGGTACATAAACGTCTGTACTTATCTCCTAGAGGCTATAAGGCTTTAGGAAAACTTCACTTCTTTCTTTCTCTATCAAGAGCCTTTATCCTATCATTGGGCTTGACTCGCTCTATTCTTGTTCTCTCACAGATGATGAGAACACATCCACATCCACAACAGATCAAGAACTAGAGCCCCGGGTTGTAGCCACTACCAAGGGTAGGGGCCGGGGCCGAGGTAGGGCCAGAGGAAGGGGCAGAGCTCATCCTAGAGCATGCGCAGCAACACCTATTACAGAGCCTCAGATCGAGAAGGAGGAGGAGGTCCTTATTCAGACTGCGCTAGTTGGACTAGCTCTAGTCCTAGAAGGGTTCATTGCTACCAAGTGCTTCAGGACGCCCTAGTTCGCTTAGTCGGACTTATAGAGAGCGTGGCCCAATGTAAGGCCCCGAAATATTTTACCCAAACCCCAGGGTTTCGTGATGCCGAGGTAGACTTATGCATTGATGATTGTAGCGGTTCAAACTTTTTGAGTGGAAAAATGTGTTAGGGAGTTGAAGAATTTTTTTTGGAAGTGCAGGGTGTTTCTGCGGTACATTCTACGGTCGCAGAACTGATCTACGGGCCGCAGATCTGCCGCAGACTGAAGCAGAAATCTGGACAAATTTTTGGACCATTATGCGGTCTAGTATGCAGCCGCATAATCATTTCGTGGGCCGCACAACCCATCACAGATCCAACATGAAAATTTCCGGAGGGGAGTTCTGCGGCGCATTATACGACCACATAATTGGTTTGCGGACCGCAGACTGGTCGCAGAGTGAGGCAGAAATGCCCAGTTCTGGAGGGCCATTATGTGGACCGCAGATCTGTGTCGGGGCTTTATTTTTCTTTTCTTTTTTACCTGACCCTATTTTGATTAAAAGCCCTTGGGGCTCGTTTTGAAGGGAAAAAACCTTTCACTTTAGAGAGAAGAGGGGAGTGTTCTATAGAGAGAGAGAGGTAATCCCCAAGTGCTTTCTTCATCAACATCTTGTCCAAGCTTTAAAATTCAACAAGAAATCTCACAAGATTTTCATCCAAGAGGTAAGGTTCTAACTCTAGCCTTCAATTTCGAGTTTAGGTAGAAGATGAGTAATTGGGAGTATGATTCTTGGGTATGAGAGTTGTTTTTTATGCATGCATATAGCTATGGGGATGGTGGGGAGGTAATTGGACTAGTATGAGTAAACTCTTGGTATTGAATTAGTTGTGGAGTGAAGGAAATCTTGTGGAAGAACCTTGTAATAAAATTCACACACCTAGTGTTTGATGAAATGCTCAAATGAGCTGAAATCATGAATATCTTACTAAATTATGTTCAATTTTGCTATATCTCTAAATAGATCGAAGTTGCTAGGATTTTCGGAATAGTGTAGTGAATTAAGGAAAGCTCAAAGCGAGGTATGAAGGCTAAACTCTTCTTCTAGTATCGGAATTTCCGAATCCTTGTAAAATTCTATCAGGTGTAGTCGAACTTGAAACGCTATTGATATGGGGTATTCAAACTAGTAAAATTGATTCTCGGTTGGCATAACGTGTTAGAACCCTCGTGTGTTAATGATATTTTATTTTTGACTTAATTATGCTATACCCCTTTTGGGAAGAAGATCTTGTATGAAATCAATGTGATTAAACACTTATTTCCCACATGATGAAACCTTATGAACTTACACTTGCTAAGGCCAAAGGTGCCAAATGGTTGATTTAAAAGAGAACTCTTTTGTACAAACTATAATTGTTTTGGGAATCCGAAATATGGCATTGTGAATATACCTACACCCGCATACATTGGAGTGAGGCGGAGGGGCTGATTTATGTAAAGTTATGGTATTGTGAATACACCTCTACCCGCATACATCTGGGTGAGGCGGCAGGGCCGCTTTGTGTAGAGTTTGTGGCATTGTGAATACACCTCCACCCGCATACATTGGTGTGAGGCGGCAGGGTCGCTTTGTGTAGAGTTTCTGGTATTGTGATTGGACCTTCACCCGCATATGTTGGGGTGAGGCGGCATGACCGCTTTGTGTAAAGGTAGTTATAGAGGATCCCCGACTTATGAATTTATAAATGTTGTTGAAATCTCTTAATAAATTTACTATGGCTTTAACTGCTAACAAAGCCTTTTATTGTTACTATGATTCATCATATTCATGTTATATTTCCAAGTCCTTGCATAGGTGTTTGGTTTTCGTACTAAGGCTATTCGATATGTACTAATGTCCCTTTTACCGGGGGCGCTGCATCGTTAATGGATGCAGGTGGTTCCATAGCAGGTGGTATTGATCAGTGATAGCAGCGCACCCTCTCCTCAACAGGCTTGGTGAGGTCCACTTCATTTCGGGGTCTTGTATCTCTTGTTCCATGTACATAGTGTTTTGAGGCATAGCCGGGGCCTTGTTGCCGGCACTATCGTAACACTCTTTTGTTTCTGTTAGAGGCTCCGTAGACATAATGTGGGTTGTATCTTGTTTTGGGAAGGTTGAACTAAACTTGTTGTAATTGTATCATCTGTCTCACTTTAACTACGAATGTATAGTATATTATTTTGGGGACTTGTTAATGACGTAACTAATGGAAGTAAACTGGTGTTATTCATATGACCTCTTAATATTTGATTAATGATATAAATGTATCTTCTCTTTATTCATGGGCGAGTTGGATAGAAGGTATTGCACATGCTTGCTCGGCCGGGGTATCTCGGTTGAGTGTCGGTTACGCCCCCCGAGGTCGGGGCATGACACCCAAGTCGGTGTGTTGCCTATGGCACCAGCTGTCTCTTAGGTTGGGGGAGGATCCGGACACCCGCTACTCATACTTAAAATCAGATGGCTCACATATATCAGACTCCGACAGTTCTGCCAGTTGAGCAGTTCAGCCTGTTATTGCTACACAGTCCGATGAGGGACCCGCGATGTCGTCCGAGGGGCTGAAGAGGTTGGACAAGTTCACCAAGTTGTTTCCTATTCCCATTGGTGGTACCCCTTCTGAGGATACCTAGGAGTTCTTAGACCGTTACCATGAGGTCTTGTGGAACATGGATATAGTGGAGTCCAATGGAGTTGACTTCGCAGTGTTTCAGATGCATGGCTCCGCCAAGAGGTGGTGGTAGGAGTATGTTCGAGGCAGACCAACAGGTTTACCTCCTCTCACTTGGGCTCAGTTCTCACAGCTATTCATGGAGAAGTTCATCCCCTTCACTCAAAGAGAGGACTTTCGCAGTCAGTTTGAGCGCCTCCAGCAGGGTAGCATGACTGTTACCCAATATGAGACCAAATTTGTTGACTTACCATGCCATACAGTTATTTTGATCCCTACTAAGAGGGAGAGGGTGAGGAGATTTATAGATGACCTCACTTACGGTATCAGGCTTCAGATGGCCAGAGAGACCGAGGATGATATTTCTTTGCGAGAAGATTTAGGGTTAGGGTAGAGAGGCGACAACTGAGAAGAGGCATCGTCATTCCGATAGTTTCAGTGGTACCTCATCTGGAGGCAGGAGTTCATTTGGTAGAGATCATCCTATCCGGCTGGTTCAATCAGCACTTCAGGTATCACATGGTACTTCGGGCAGTCGTGGTTCTTATGGGTCTCGTCCCGAGCAGCTAGCCTAAAGTGCACCTTCAGCTCCCATCAATGCATCATCGATTCAGAGCTATCACAGTGGTTATTGGACCGTTAAGGTTAGTCCTAGATTTAGCAGCTACGTTAGCAGAGAGAGTGCTTCGAGTGCAGAGGTATGGGTCATATCAGGAGGTATTGTCCCAGACTTCAAAGCAGTATCCACAGAAGGGTACTCGTGCCATGGTTCCGGCACCAGTTGCTCTACCGCCCGCTCAGCCAGCTAGGGGCGGGGGTCAGGCAACTAGAGGTGGTGGTCAGGCCATTAGAGGTGGATGCGAGGCAGTGAGAGGTGTTGATACTCAATTTTGACCCTCCATACTTAAAATTAACTTCGGCATGCTTCCTAGTCATAAAATAGTAAAATATATAGCATTTTTTGCACATTTTAACTTTAATGCAATTTATTGATGATTATTCCTATTTTTACAAAATATAGGAATTTTTATCATTTTATTGTAATTAGTTAAATACCATAATTTTTGTGCATTTTTCTAAATTTTAAAATAATTTAATGATAGGCGTCCTATTTTTCTAGTATTAGGATATTCTATCAATTTATTATCCTTTTAAAAAATAAAATAATAATTACTATAATATTGTTGTAGTAATTAACATTTTAATAAATACTACAAGTCATATTTTCTATTAAATAATTATACTTTAATTTTACAACAGTCTATTAATGTGACGACCCAAAAACCGTAATTGGTCGCGATGGCGCCTAACACCGCCGTTAGGCAAGCCCACAAGTGAACTTCCAATTTAATTATCCCTATTTAACTATTAAAACAGAAGTTTCTTTTTTTATAAAAGACCAAAATGAGTAAGATATTATGCAATCGTAAATACTCTTTTCTCAAAAACATCAAGCGTGAGAAATGCATAAACCATAGTGATAGTAATGATAAGTGCAATAATACATAAATGCTAGAAGCCCCCAAACCCTGTGCCACAAGTGCATGAGAAATCTAGAGAATATACTAAACTAATACAACTGTTGTTTGAAGGGTAATAGACAGAAATAATAAACAAGGTAGAGGGAGACTCTTGCGCTGCAGATCGAAGCAAGGCAAGCAGCTCACCACTAAGTTTCCATAAAAGTGCGGCTACGCGCCCGTGTGACCACTGGTAGTACCTGTCTCAGTACCTGCACATTCAATGCAGAAGTGTAGCGTGAGTACGTAAAACAACGCGTACCCAGTAAGTATCTAGTATAACCTCGAAGAAGTAGTGACGAGGGATCGACTTGACACTTACTAGTGGTCAAACAGTAATAGAAATACATAAAGTAGACATGGAGAATGTACAACAAGTAGCAACGAAACAGATAAAAACAATTACAGTAATTTCCTACATGAATCTATATCAAATCACTAAACATGTCATAACCGGCCTTGAAGGCGCTAATCAAATGTTACCAAACCAAATCCAGTCTCAAGTATTAAGCACGAAGCTGCAGAGGCGAACGACCCGATCCCATAGGAATAGTAGTACTCAGTATTGCCGAGGCGAACAACCCGATCCCATAAGAATAGTGTTACCATACTGCTGAGGTGAATGACCTGATCCCGTAAGAGTTAGTTAATACATTGCCAAGGTGAATGGCCCGATCCCATAAGAGTAGAGAAATTTACCTCGCTCGCGAAAGTACATGCGATTCGAGAAGACACAGATCCATAGATCATCAAATATTTTCCAATTTTTCCAAAGTAAGAGGCTAAATCAATATCCTTATTCTAATCCTCAATCTCATTCATAATAAAGGAAATAAATATACAAGATAGATACAAATAACACAATTAAGACATGTTGTGAATCTAAGTCTACCCGGACCTAACATGAATATAGCTACGTACGGACTCTCGTCACCTCGTGCGTACGTAGCTCCCCACAACAAGTAGCACACAACAATTAATACACCTAAGTAGATAAATTTCCTCTTACAAGGTTAGGCAAGAGACTTACCTCGATTCCAAGTCCTCAAGCTGGCACTTTAACCTCACTAGAATTCCTCAAACCACGTAGAGGACTCCGAAACTAATCAAAAGTCAAATAAACTAATAAATAAATGCTCAAAAGTTCATAATTTAGCTATTAAACTAATTTCCCAACCAAATTCGGAAAGTCCATAAAAATCATCCCCAGGCCCGCTTGTCCGAATTCCGAAAATTTTTGAAGATAAATATTACCCATGACCTTACGAACTCTATTTTATAATTTATTCCCAATTCCGTTATCAATTTCGTGGTCAAATCTCATTTTTACCAAACCCTAGGTTCCAACAAAATCCCACAAATTTTCCCTTAATTTCATGTTAAATTTACCCATAATCCATCTATTTAACTCAAGAATCGATAGGGGTCACTTACCTCTTGATGTTGATGAAAATCCCCCACAAAATGCTCTCAAATTCGTCTAAGACCAAGTGGAAATTGAGAGAAATGAGACTAAGTCCCATAGTAAATTCAAGTCTTCCCAGTTATTCCTTCTTTGCTATCGCAAAAAAATGCCTCGCGATCGCGAAAGCCAAAATCTGCCACTGCTAAAAATCCTCTTTGCATTCGTGACTAGTTGGTCGCGTTCGCGATGAATCATTGCCCAGCCTTTCGCGTTTGCGATCACCAGGTCGCGTTGGGGTAGGCCAAAGGCCTCCCTGCCAAGCTCATCCATTTTCTCCTTCGCGATCGCGGTTGGGCCTCTGCGTTCACGAAGAACTGCTAGGTCAACCTTCGCGACTGAGGACCCATATTCACGTTTGCGAAGAGCAATCAACTTCCCCTCCAATTTCCTTCTTCGCGATCGTTGGACCATCTTCACGATCGTGAAGCACTCCAGCAGTTTTCAGCCAAGTTCAAACATGCTCTGGGTGGTCCGAAACACACCCGAACCACCCGGGACCCCATCCAAATGCACCAATAAGTCAATAAACACTTTATGGTCTTACTCTAAGCCTCAGAACACATAAAACAACACCGGAATCAAGAATCGCACCTCAAAACCTCATTAATCAACTTCTAAGCTTCAAACTCATTTCAACTAACTCCGAAAACATACTTAGACAACTCAGAATGATGCCAAATTTTATGCACAAGTCATACATAACTATACGGACCTATTCCCAGGCTCGGAATCTTAAACGGACCTTGATTACACCAAAGTCTACTTCAAACCAAATTTAAAGAACTTGAGAACCTTCAATGCGCCAACTTTCAACATTAAGTACTGAAACGCTCCCGGGTCACCCGAAACTCAATTCGAAGACATGCCCAAGTCCAAAATCATCATACGAACCTATAAAAACCATCAAATCTCGGTTCCAAGGTCGTTTACTCAAAATGTTGACTCAAGTCAAACTTGGACATCATATGCCACTATTAAGGAACTAAGTGTTCTGATTTCAATCCGAACCCTTCCAAACCCGAACCAACCATCCCCGTAAGTCATAAAATAGTAAAAGCACATATGATAAGTCTTAATTAGGGGAGCAGAGATCTAGAAAGCAAAACAACTGATCGTGTCCTTACATTCTCCACATCTTAAACAAATGTTCATTCTCGATCGAGTCTAGAATCACACCTGGAGTGCTGAATATGTGTATATCTGCTTCGCATATCCTCCTCAGTCTCCCATGTTGCCTCATCAACTGGTTGACCCTTCTACTGGAACTTTACTACAGAAATCTTCTTAGATCTCAACTGGTGAACCTGCCTGTCAATAATGGCAACCGACTCCTCTTTATAACCCAAACTCTCATCTAGCTGAACCGTGCTGTAATCTAACATATGCGACATGTCGGCATGGTACTTCTAGAGCATAGGCACATGGAAGACTGGATGAACTCCCGATAGACTGGGAGGCAAAGCAAGATCATAATAAACCTCCCTAACTCTCCTCAACACCTCAAATGGGCCAATAAACCTCAGACTCAACTTGCCCTTCTTTCCAAATCTCGTGATACCCTTCATTGACGTGACTTTCAAGAGAACCTTCTTGCCCAACCATAAATGATAAATCACACGCCTTCTGATCCGCGTAACTCTTCTGTCTGGACTGCGCTGTGCTAAGTCACTCCTGAATCAACCTTACCTTCTCCAAGGCATCCTTCACTAAATCCATGCCATATAACCTAGCCTCGTCAGGCTCAAACCATTCGATGGGCGAACGACATCGCCGACCATATAAAGCCTCAAATGGAGCCATCTCGATGCTAGACTGATAACTGTTGTTATTAGAAAATTCGGCCAAGGGAAAAAATCTATCCCATTGCCATTCGAAGTCAATAACACATGCTCTGAGCATATCCTCCAGAATCTGAACTGTCTGCTCCGACTGCCCATCGGTCTGCGGATGAAAGGTTGTGCTTAGCTCTACTCGGGTACCCAACTCGCTCTGTACTGCTCTCTAGAAATGTGAAGTGAACTGAGGGCCTATATCTGAAATGATGGAAACAACCACACCATGCAACCAGACAATCTCCTGAATGTAAATCTAGGACAACCTCTCTGAAGAGTAAGTAGACACAACCGAAATAAAGTATGCCAACTCGGTCAGCCTATCGACAATGACCCAAACGACATCAAACTTCCTCAACATCCGCGGCAACCTAACAACGATGTCCATAGTGATGCTCTCCTATTTCTACTCCGGTATAACTATCTGCTGGAGTAGGCCACCTGGCCTCTAGTGTTCATACTTAACCTGCTGGCAATTTAGACATCTCTCTACATACTCAACTATTTCCTTCTTCATCCGCCTCCACCAATAATGCTGCCTCAGGTCACGATACATCTTTGTAGCACTTGGATGAATAGAATACCGAGAACTGTGTGCCTCCTCTAGAATCTTCTCCCTCAAGCTATCAACATTAGGAACACATAAGCGACCCTGGAGTCACAGAACACCATTATCACCAATAGTAACCTCCTTGGCACCACACTATAGTACCGTCTCTCTAAGAACCAACAAATGCGGATCATCGTACTGGAGAGCCTTGATCTGCTCAAGTAATGAAGACTGAGCCACGACATATGAAGAACTCGCCTGAGCTCCAAAATATCCAACCTCATAAGTCTGTTAGCTAAGGATTGAATATCCAAAGCCAAAGGCCTCTCATCTACTGAAATGAATGCCAAACTACCCATACTCTTGGCCTTTCTACTCAAGGCATCCGCAACCACATTCGCCTTGCCCGAATGATAAAGGATAGTGAATCATAGTCTTTTAGTAAATCAAGCCACATGCGCTGCCTCAAATTAATATCCCTCTCCTTAAACAAATTCTGCAAACTGCGATGATCGGTGTAAACCTCATAGGACACCCCGTAAAGATAATGCCTCCAAATCTTGAGAGCGTGAACTATCATAGCCAACTCTAAATCATGTACGGGGTAATTTTTCTCGCTGGGTTTCAGCTGATGTGAAGCATATGCAATAACTCGCCCCTCCTGCATCAATACATAACCCAAGCCAACGCGCAAAACGTCGCAATACATGGTATACGTCCCTGAATCGGAGGGCAACACTAAACCGGTATTATAGTCAAAGTGGTCTTGAGCTTCTAAAAGCTCGCCTCACAATTATCGGACCTCCACGAACCGACGATAATAACCTACTAACCCCAAGAAACTCCTGAAATCGGTCACTGTGTTAGGACGAGGCCAACTCTGGAGTACCCCGATCTTCCTGGAATCCACCTTAATACCCTTACTTGATGCACATGCCCCAAGAATTCCACAAAATCTAACCAGAACTCGCACTTGGAGAACTTAGAATATAGCTTCTGTTCTCGCAAGGTCTGAAGCACTAGCCTCAAATGCTGCTCGTGCTCCCCCATACTACGTGAGTAGATTAATATGTCATCAATGAAGACAATGAAAAATGAGTCAAGATACAGCCTGAACACCTGATTTATCAAATCCATAAGCACCGTAGGGGCATTAGTCAAGCCAAAGGACATCACTAAAAACTTATAGTGCCTATACCTGGTCCGAAAAGCCGTCTTCGGAACATCCGAAGCACAACTTCAGCTGATGATACTTAAATCTCAAGTCGATCTTAGAGAACACCCTGTCACCATGTAGCTAGTCAAACAAGTCATCATTTTCTGGCAACGGACAGTTGTTCTTGATGGTGACTTTGTTCAACTAGCGATAATCAATGCACATCCGCATACTCCCATCCTTCTTCTTCATAAATAACACTGGTGCGCCCCAAGGTGACACACTGGGTCTGATAACCCTTTCTCAAGAAAATCTTGAAGCTGCTCCTTTAACTCCCTCATCTCCTTTGGAGCCATGCGATAAGGTGAAGTAGAAATAGGCTGGGTGCCTGGCACCAAATCAATGCTAAAATCGATATCCCGATCCGGCGACATATCTGGTAGGTCAGAGGGAAATACATCAAAAAACTCTCATACCACCAGCACTGAATTTAACACGGGAGTCTCTGTAGGAGTATCCCGAGCAAAGGACAAATAGGCCAAACAACTGTTACACCCCATACTTTCATGTTAGAATTTGTCTGAAGTGAATCAATATGAGCCGGAGAGTTGAAGGGCCTTTAAAAACACAATGATAAGTTAAATATAGTTTTAAGTAAGTATCGTGAGGGTTTGAAGGTTAAGAAGCTAATCGAATCAATGAAAATAGGTTTTGTCGAAAGTCGACAAGTTGGAAATGTTATAACCCATGCTTGTGGGGTGAGACTAGGGTGCTTAAGATGATAATAAGGTAATGTTTTGAATTATTTTAGTGGTATTATAGTCGTGTGTTAAGTTTTGAATTCAAGAGAGTTGTGAAATAAAAGTCGACGAAAGTCGTCACAAGTTACATTCATAAATTATAATGAAATTTAGGTCAAATGTCAATGATATTTTCTTTCAATGTACTTGGATTTATGGGGTGATACACCCACCAAATTGAGGATCTACAACACTAGTTTCCAACGCAATAAAATGTTCATTGATACGATATCAGAGTAGAGCGATATTTGCATTTTTGCGAGACTGCGCAAGCAGCTCCCTATGGGACTGACTTAGGCGGTTGAGATATCTTGATATATATATATATATATATATATATATATGTGTGTGTGTGTGTGTGTGTGTGTGAGAGAGAGAGAGAGAGAGAGAGTGACGCCTACAGCCTGTTTTCACTCATTATTTTTCATTATATTCAGACCCTAGACACCTAAAAACCTTCTCTCAAAGTTTTCTCATGATCCAAGACCCAAACAAAGGACAAACAACACAAAATCAAGTGTTGGGAATCCCGTGGCGCTAGTGAGTTTCTTGTTCTTCTTGTGGATGCTAATTTGGGTGTTGTTCCAGTTCATGTGGGGGGTTGTTTTAAGTGGTTTAAGTTCTGTAAAATAAACTTCCAAGGTTTTAATATCATCCCTAGGTGATTTCAAGTCTTTCAAAGTGATTACACCATATTTCAACTTCAAAAGTTAGTTCTAGTGAAGAATAACACCTCTTTGAGGTTGTGTTGTCATTGAGGATTGGTGTGAGCAGTGTTTGGCTAAAAGTTCAAGAGGTTGCTGCTGGTTTAGGTATGTATAATACTCTACTACATGTTGTTGAATTTTTTTGTATGTTGGTTGCATTATTTGAGCAAGATACTATAAGAGGAGACTTGAAATAATTTGAGATGTTATTGTTCTTAATGGACTGTTTTGGAAAGGTTGTTTATATAAACTTTGAATGGCTGGAAACCTTGGAAAAATTATTTTTTATGCTGTTGTTTTCATGAATATATTGTCTACATGTCAAACTTGTTGTTGGTATTGTGAATATGGGGATAAAGGACCATATAACAATGGAAAGTTGTACTTGTTGTTGTTGGATTGTTGGGATATTTGAGTGTGAATTAGGTGATTAATAGGAGGATGGAAGTCCTCCGATTGTAATTGGTATCATGATGGACATGTTGTTAAGTTAATTAATGCATGATAATGGGGTTGAAGGGCGCTAAAGGGATTCAATCCGAGCTTGCCGCCTGTCGTGATATGTTGATAACTTGTTAATGAAATAATTGGTACCTTATTGCCGATGTTGTTCTTATTGTATTGCTCTGGTTGTTGTTCTTTTTGGTATATGGTATTAGAGGAGGCTCTTGTAACGTGGGAGTTTCTGCCAGATTTTTCGTAAGCTATACGATTACCCAAATATGATGGTACAACATTATATGTTGATAACAATATCATTTCACTTGTTGTAGACACAAGAAGTTATGTTGAGCTTGGTGGAGGAATAAGGAAGAGATCATACAGGTATGTTAAGTCACTTCCTTCTTTCTTTTGGCATGATCTAAAGTGAAATGAACGTAAACGATATGCTATTTCATAACAGATCTACTCCTAGCAACTAAGGTTGTCCATGTTGTTCTTTCCTTGTTATGTTATTCTAAGCAAGTATGTATGATCCGTGAATCCTATTGAGGTTCATATTGATGGTATAGATGTCCATAATGTTAATCGAATGTGCGATGACCTTACGTCACTCTGAAAGGTTTAGAAGTGATTCCATGAGTTCAACATGCATTATATCTATGTATCATTTTACTCTACTGAGCCACGCTTATAGTCGGCCGGGTGCGGTACTATTGTGAAACCATTGATCAGTTGGGTTTTACCGAGCTCCACGTGGCTGGGTATGATTCTACCGAGCCTTATGATGGACGGGTATGTTTTTACCGAGCCTATTACGGCCGGGTACGATATGATGATGATGATTCCCATAGAGGCATATGTTTTTAAAAGTACATGTATACATATATGTATCATGCATTTCATATCAGTCACCCTCAGAGGTACTCAGATGTTACAAGTTGTATCTTCTCTATATCTCTTTACATTGCTGCTCTTATTTATGCTTTTCTACCTTACATACTCGGTACTTTATTCGCACTGACATATCTTTTGCATGGGGACGCTGTGTTTCATGCCCGTAGGTCCCGATAGACAGGTTGACGGTCCTCCTAGTAGGCTATCAACTCAGCAAGAGGTGTTGGTGCACTCTACTTGCTCTAGAGTTGCCTATTTGGTCAGTATGCTTTGAACGTGTATTGATTGGTATGGCGGGGCCCTGTCACAACGTTTATGATGTTTATGTACTCTTAGTGGCTTGTAGACAGATTTCATGTATATGGATACTTGTATGGCCTTGTCAACCAATGTTTTGAGTGTACAAATGATCATGTCGGCCTTATTGGTTTGTATGTCACATGTATAAGTTTTTATATTATGTTGGGTTGTCCTATGTTGAGTATTCCCTTATGTTTTGTTCTGTTTATCTCATGACGGCCCTTCTGGCCCATTTACCCATGATGGTATGATAAGAAAGATACTTTACGTTGGTACTCGGTTGATTAAGGCACTGGGTTCCCTTCACGGCCCTCCGATTTGGGTTATGACAGAAAACCCTTCTCGACCATATGTTGAGCCTTCAAGAAAGAAATAACCCGACTGAAAGTACCAACAGACGAACCCCTCCACTCTAATCTGGGCAATTCAAGCATCGCCAAGGTAATATCTTGGCATGGCAATCAAGAATGGCATGGTACGGAGACAACCAGTCCATGCTCAGGTTAACCTCTAAATCAACCATATCGAGCAATAGAAGATCCGCTTTGGTCTCATAACCACAAAAAGTCACCACACTGTACCGGTAGACCCGATCCACAACAATAGAATCACCTGCTAGCATGGACACATATACAGGAACGCCCAAGGACTCGCGAGATACATTTAGATAGGAGCAAATAAAGAAGAAACATAGGAATAAGTAAAACCTATATTTAATAATACCGAGGCATCCTTACGGTAGACAGAAATAGTACCAGTGATTACTGCATCAGAGGAAACTGCTTCTGGCCTGGCTGGGAAAGCATAGAATCTAGCCGTAGTGCTATCTGACCGGCCTCCACCTCTAGGGCGACCCCCACCCACCTGCCCTTCGCTTCTAGCCGGGGGGAGGGGGGATAGATGGTGTGGTAGCTGGTGCAGTAATCTATGATCCCTCCGCACGACCTTGCCCCGAAGTCTAGCACAAAACCTCTTCACGTGGCCAAACTCCTCGCACTCAAAATAACCCCTCGAACTAGTGGACTGCTGACCTGAAGTCTAACCCTGATGGCCTGGACACGCACTAGAGGAACCCTGAATAGCTGTCGGATGGTAAGTACTCTCTGGAATAGCACTGAAGTAGGGTCATGCTGGAGCACTCCGAGTAAGCGATGGTGCTGACTGCATGGGCCTGCTGGACTGGCCCCTCATGAACTGACCTTTTCCCCCTGGTGGGGTGCCACTTAATCCCCCAAACTGCCAGGGCCGCTTATCCCTCGACGCAAACTCTCTGCTGCAGTTGCGGATACGCTCGATCCTCTGAGCTATATCCACAACTAGATGAAAGGGAGTCCCCATCTCTGCCTCACGGGCCATAGAAACCTGGATTTCAGGGTGCAAACCTGTAGTGAACCTCTGCACCCTCTCTACATCTGTGGAAAGTATAATAGCTGAACGGCAAGACAAGTCAGTGAATCTTGCCTCATAGTCGGTCACAGACATATGACCCTGATAGAGTCACTCAAACTGACCTCGAAGCTCCTCCTATCCGAAGGTGGTATCTACTTATCCAAGAACAGATGCGTAAACTGATCCCAAGTCAAGGGACCTGCTGGCCTGCTAAGGAGGTAAGCCTACCAGCATGTGCGGGCCTTTCCCTCAAGCTGAAAGGTTGTGAAGTCTACCCTGTTAGACTCCAATATCCCCATGTTACATAGCCTATCCTTGCACCGGTCAATAAAATTATGTGGGTCCTCTGACCGCTCACCCCAAAGTTAGGGGACGAAGCATAGTCCATCTGTCCAGCCACTTTTGCTGATCAACGGTCGTGGCTGGTACGGGGTCTAGCACAACCGCTTTAATAGGCTGGGCCCTGCCCGTAGGTATTACACCTGGGCTCTGATAAACGGCAACAACATGCCCTGGAGCCTACGCGGTAGGGGTCTGTGCTCCCATTCCTACCTGATATGTGGCTTGGTCTGCTGGAAATAAACTAGCCTGCATCATAGAGTCTATGAACCGCAACATACGGCCCATGACCTCATACAATCCCAATGTAGTCATGAAATCTATCGGGGCTAGCTCAGCTGCAGGTGCCTCATCCTGCTCCTTAACAGGCTCCTCCACTGGATCCACTGGTGGTACAATGGAAGCAACTCTAAGATGCCCTTATCCTCTGACATGAGCTGGAGCCCTCCCCCGGCCTCTGCCTCTAGCAACAGGGGGAGCAGATCTTCTGCCGCCTGGTACATCTGTCGCACGCGTTCTCACCGTCTGTAAGAGATCAATAGAAAAATACTTAGCACAATATCAACTGCACGATAGGAGATAAAGAAAGAAAGGTTTCCTAACACCCTGTAGCCTCTCGAAGATAAGTATAGACATTTCTGCACCGATCCACAAGACTCTACTAGGCCTGCTCATGACTCGTCAGACCTATGTGAACCTAAAGCTCTGATACCAAGCTGTCACGACCCAAAACCTGTAATAGGTCACGATGGCGCCTAACGCCGCCATTAGGCAAGCCCACAAGTGAACCTCCAATTTAGTTATCCCTTTTTAACTTTTAAAACGGAAGTTTCTTTTTTAAAAAACCCGAAATAAGTAAGATCTCATGCAACCGTACATACTCTTTTCTTAAAAACATCAAGCGTGAGAAATACATAAACCATATTAATAGTAATGATAAGTGCAACAATATATAAATTCTAGAAGGCCCCAATATCTGGTGCCACAAGTGCATGAGCAATCTAGAGAATATACAAAACTAATACAACTGTTGTTTGAAGGGTAATAGATAGAACTCATAAGCAAGGTGGAGGGAGACTCTGGTGCTGCAGATCGAAGCAAGGCAAGCAGCTCACCACTAAGTTTCTATAGAAGTGAGGCTATGCGCCCGTGTGACCACTGGTAGTACCTGTGTCAGTACCTGCACATTTAGTACAGAAGTGTAGCGTGAGTACGTAAAACAACGCGTACCCAGTAAGTATCTAGTCTAACCTCAAAGAAGTAATGACGATGGGTCAATTTGACACTTACTAATGGTCAAACAGTGATAGAAATACATAAAGTAGACATGGAGAATGCACAACAAGCTATAACGAAATAGATAAAAACAATTACAGTAATTCCCCACATGAATCTATATCAAATTACTAAACATGTAATAACCGGCCTTGAAGGCGCTAACTCAACTATTACCAAACCAAATCTAGTCTCAAGTATTAAGCACGAAGCTGCTGAGGCAAATAGCCTGATCCCATAGGAATAGTGGTACTCAGTACTGCTGAGGCGAGCGGCCCGATCCCATAAGAGTAGAGCAATTTACCTCGCTCGCGGAAGTACATGCGAGTTGAGAAGACATGGATCCATAGTTTATCAAATATTTCCAATTCTTTCAAAGTAAGAGGATAAATCAATATCCTTATTCTAATCCTCAATATCAGTCATAATCAAGGAAATTAATATATAGGATAGATACAAGTAGCACAATTAAGGCATGATGTGAATCTAAGTCTCCCCATACATAACATGAATATAGATGCGTACGTACTCTCGTCACCTCGTGCGTTATGTAGTTCCCCACAATAAGTAGCACTCAACAATTAATAAACCTAAGGGGATAAATTCTCTCTTACAAGGTTAGGCAAGAGACTTACCTCGATCCCAAGTCCTCAAGCCGACTCTTCAACCTTACTATAACTCCTCAAACGGCGCCGAGGACTCTGAAACTAATCAAAAGTCATATAAACTAATAAATATATGCTCAAACGTTCATAATTTAGCTATTAAACTAATTCCCAACCGAATCCGGATTTCGGGAAAATGATATTTCAAAACAAAATATAAAGGCTCTCGCGGTGATATATGAAACGATTATGAGACATTTACTTTTGGGACTACGAGGCGGTAACTCGGGAGTTCCCTTACTGATTCTCTCTATTTGTTGTATTGTAGTTGTTGTTATTATTGTTCTTTAACTTGTAAGATTTTATTTTCCTTTCATATTATACTTGTCTTTCTTTGATTCCATGCTATCACCTTCCGTAAATTCTCACTGATTCACTTATCTGTCATTTAATTATTATATCTTCTGCCTTGTTTCTTATTATTTCTAGTTGGGCCCTGACCTGACCTCGTCACTACTCTACAAAGGTTAGGCTTGACACTTACTAGGTACCATTATGGTGTACTTATACTACGCTTATGTACATCGTTTTGTGCAGATCTAGGTACTGCCTATCAGACCAGATATTAGTGAGCTGGTTCGTAGGTGGAGACTTCAAGGAACATCTGCCAGCGTCCGCTAACCTCGGAGTCCCCCTCTAAAATTATTATGTTGTTTCCTTATCCTCATTAGACTCTGATGTATAGGGATATTTAGTATTTCTCTTTAGAACTTGTGACTTATATCTACCGGGTTTTGGGAGTTGTTTATACTTGAGTTGCAGTTTTTATTTATTACACTTGTTGACGTATTGAGTTTTAGCTTAATATTTCAGCTATTCCGTATTATTGTTAGGTTTACCTAGAGACTAGGTGCCGTCACGACATCCTAAGGAGGGAAATTGGGGTCGTGACAAGTTGGTATCAGAGCACAAGGTTCATAGGTGTTATGAGTCACAAACAGGTTTAGTAGAGTCTCGTGAATCGGTACAGAGATGTCTGTGCTTATCTTCGGGAGGCTATGGAACTGTTAGGAAAAACTTCACTTTTTTGATTTCTTATCATGTGAAATTATTGACTTTAGGATTCTAAACTTTTATTTTTTTATTCTCTCACAGATGGTGAGGACACGTACCACCAGATCAGATGACCAAACAACCGCGCCCCCTGCTAGAGCCGCGAGAGGCCGGGGCCAAGGACGTCTACGTGGTGCAGCCAGAGAACTTGCACAAACTGCTACAGAGGATCCACCCATAGCTCCAAATGGAGGGCAGGAACCTGAGATGCCTGTTACTGCACCAGCCCTCCAGGAGACTCTCGCCCAATTTCTGAGCATGTTCAGTACTTTGGCTCAGGTAGGGTTGATACCACTTGCTCTTGCCACATCTCAGGCCAGGAGAGGAGCACAGACTCCCACTGCCCATACCCTAGATCAGCGGGTCCAAGTCGACCAGGTTACAGAGGTTATACCAATGTAGCTGGCAGCCCCAGTTCAGCCCAGGGTTAGGGCAACAGTTTTTGAGGAGGAGCAACTCAGGCTCGAGAGGTACAAGAAGTAACACCCTCCT
This sequence comes from Nicotiana tomentosiformis, assembly GCF_000390325.3. Taxonomy (NCBI): domain Eukaryota; kingdom Viridiplantae; phylum Streptophyta; class Magnoliopsida; order Solanales; family Solanaceae; genus Nicotiana; species Nicotiana tomentosiformis. The sequence goes on from NC_090814.1 coordinate 57,569,745, forward strand.
ACTTTTAGTGGATTGGTGTCAGAGGATGCCCAGGGTTTTTTTGAATAGTGCCACAGTATCCTCCGTACTATGGGTGTTGCGGAGTCTAGCGGGGTTTCTTCCACTACATTCCAGCTTAGAGGAGCGGCCAATCAGTGGCGGCGAGCATATGAGTTGGGTAGTCTGGCTGAGGCAGCTTCACTCACTTGCACTACGTTCTCAGATATGTTCTTGAGGGAGTATGTTTCCCAGAGTCTCAGAGATGCATGACGCGTAGAGTTTGAGCAGTTGCGCCAGGATTGTATGATCGTGTCAGAGTGTGCGGTCCGGTTCAGGGATTTGGCTAGGCATGCACCAGCCTTGGTTTCTACTGTTCGAGGGAGGGTTCGTCAATTTATCGAGGGACTCAACCCCAGTATCATAATTAGCATGGCTCGAGAGTTGGAGATGGACATGGCATACCAGTAGGTAGTGTCGATTGCTAGGAGATTGGAGGGTATGCTGACTCGAGATAGAGAGGAGAGGGAGTCCAAGAGGTCTCGAGAGTCTGGCATATACAGTAGTACCCGTGTCCTAGGTGCAACTCGTCATGGTAGGGGCTATGTGAGTCGCCCTGTTCATTCAGCACTTCCAGCTTCCAGCGGTATTTCTGCCACTCCGAGGCCTCAAGCTCCCTATTATGTACTGCCATTGTCTAGTGCACCTCCTGGACAGGGTGCTTTCAGCGGTCAGTCCAACCGATCAGGCCCGAGCCAGCCACAACAACCACATCCTCTGAGAGCTTGTTTTTAGTGTGGTGACACTCATCATAAGGTTATGGATTGCCCTAGACTCAGGAGGGGTACACCTACACAGATTACTCAGGCTCCGCATATTCCACCGGGTCCTCAGGCTTCTCAGTCCATGGTTACTGCACCAGTTGCCACTCCACCTACATAACCATCTTGAGGTGAAGGTCGAGCATGTATAGGTTGCCCTAGACAGGGAGGCCATGCCTGATATTATGCCCTTCCTACTAGGACGGAGGCAGTTGCATCTGACTATGTCATCATAGGTATTGTTCCGGTCTGTCATAAAGATGCATCCATCTTATTTGATCCAGGATCCACTTATTCCTATGTGTCATCTTATTTTGCTCTGTATTTGGGTGTATCTCGTGATTCTTTGAGTTCTCATGTCTATATGTCTACACACGTGGGAGATTCTATTGTTGTTGACCGAGTGTATCGGTCGTGTTTTCCTTAACTTGTAAGATTTTGTTTTCCTTTCATGTCGTACTTGTCTTTCTTTGATTCCGTGCTATCACCTTTCGTAAATTCTCATTGATTCACTTCTCTGTCATTTCATTATATTATTATATCTTCTGCCTTATTTCTTATTATTTTCAGTGGGGCCCTGACCTGACCTCGTCACTACTCTACCGAGGTTATGCTTTGCACTTACTGGGTACCATAGTGGTGTACTCATACTATGCTTCTACACATCTTTTTGTTCAGATCCAAGTATTGCCTACCAGACCAGATATTTGTGAGCTAGTCCGTACGTGGAGACTTCAAGGTACATCTGCCAGCGTTCGCAGACCTCAGAGTCCCCCTCTATCATTATTTTGTTTTTTTCCTTATCCTCATTGGACTCTGATGTATAGGGATATTTAGTATTTCTCTTTAGAGCTTGTGACTTATATCTACCGGATTTTGGGAGTTGTTTATACTTGAGTTGTAATTTTTATTTATTACAGTTGTTGACGTTTTGGGTTTTAGCTTAATATTTAAGTTATTCCACATTCTTGTTAGGCTTACCTAGTCTTAGAGACTAGGTGCCATCACGACATCTTACAGAGGCGAGGAAAATTAGGGTTGTGACAACAAGCATTACTCTGGGCCTCGAGACCCTTGGGAACTTTGAAGTGTCGGGGAATTCAAAGGGGGAATCGACCTTGAGTGGAATTCTCACCTAATACCCTGATTCATAGACACATGTTATTCTCTTTGGATTTAGTGTTTAATAAAAACGAAAGGTGTTCAATGTGGATCATTTATTATACATAACCACCAGATTAGCATAACCTTCTTAGTGTTTAAATACTGTTAGTCATCTTTCCTTTATTCTTTGCTTATAAATTTCATGTATGAGCATGTATATAGTATTGTCTTTATAATAACTTTCTCTCTTCTTTTATTTTAACATGTACAATGACTTGAGCGTGCTGAGTTCTTAAAGAACTGAGGCCCAAATCCAGCATTGCTATATCCCGGGAGTCCAAAGTTAGATGTCGTCCCTGTTACTACTGCGCCTACCTCTTTGAGGCCCAAAAACCAGAGTCCTTTCTTTCCCTTCACTCCTTTATTTACCGTTCATGTTATTCTATAGTTTAACTAGTTATTCTTTGTTGTGTTTTTGTTGTTTTATCTCACATGTATATGATAAGCCTATAAAAATGACTTAGGCAAGCCTTAAAAAACCTAGGATTAAAAGAAGAATTAGTTAGAAATTAATTCTACATTCACTAATCATGAGTTGTTTATATTATTAATTCATCATGCTTTGCTAACCCTTCTTAAAGATTTGAAGCCCAAAGGACTAACAAAAGGCGGTAGTTCCTATTTCAAAAATGAAAAACTAGAACTGAATTACGAGCTTAATTTTCTAAAAGAAAATCAACTCCTTTTGAAACCCAAGGTGTTGCTGCCCCAAAACAAGGACTTTCAAACGGTTTTCTTCAGGCCTAATATTTAAAACCAAGGTATATCATAGGCTTATTTTCATAACACTTTCACCTCATTAGATTAATATGAACTTCCATACTTTAGGAAACAAATTGCTTTAACTTAGCTTCTCTTTTACACGTTTTCCCACAAACATCATACATCTTTTAAAGTTCTTTTAAAGCATATATATACTAATATTATTTCCCTAAGATTCTTTTATAACCCATACCCCTTTAAACTACACTCTTCCTTTATAGGTATTGTGTCCTAATATATGGTAAGTTACACTCTTTAAGCACTAGTTAAGCATAATATAAATATTTAGTCCTAAATCTAGTCTAAGTCCTATGGAGCTACCTCAGGTAGATTTTAAGGGGTTTCTAACACCTTCCTCTTAGAAGAACAAGAACTTTTACTCATAATCTCACTGGTTAACAAACTAATGAAGAATATGACCTTTAGTAGTTAAATATGTACCCTAGTATGCCTTTAAATATTAGGTGGAAACTCGCTTTCATCAAAAACCGAGAAATCACAAGTTGAATCTTGTTTTGAATAGTGCAAAATAGGGTGCAACAACATGACGACTCTGCTTGAGATTTCACACTTAGGCTCTGACCTTAGCAGACTTAGACTGAATTTGGCACTTAGATTTGTTTGTACATCGCTTTAACTGTATTTAATTTGCAATTACATGCTTACTTGCTCTTTATGTTTGCTTATTATCATGCTTATTATTGTTACACACTTTATCTGTTACCGCTGTACATATACTGTAATCACACTTCTTTCTATCGAGTCTTGTCCGTACACTATCACACACAAGGGCACAAGAGGGTTGTCTTTTACACCCCTCTGAACTTTCTTTTTAAAACTCTTTAGTTTTAGAGAATGGATTTTTCAGGTCAACTGACATAACTTCTCGTAGTCTTGAGTCCAATTCAAAAGTAGGAAACACTCTACTCTAGCAAAAATAGGTCATATTGTATAAACCTTAGGTGAGTCAGTTCTTGGTATCGGCGCACAATTAGGAAAATCACCCTAATGTCAATGGGTCATGCACCCATCGACATGACTTCTGTGGAAAGATGAAGAAACTTGACGAGACACCTAATGATCCAAAGCAAACACTTACAAAAACCTTTCTTTACCCACTTCGGAAATGTAAATCAACCAAAACATCCCCGAGATCAATATGGTGATGGGAGCGCCACACAACTTGAAGCAATGGTGGAAACAAATCCGCCGAGAACACGAAGATGAGATTCCGACACACCTGGTGGCACTGCCGGCTTTGCTAAACATCCGAGCAAACATGGTGCTAACTTGCTTGCTGATAGAGTTTTGGGATACGGCTAAGGTGGTGTTCAAGTTTACTGATTGTGAGCTAGTACCGACATTGGAAGAAGTTTCTAATTTTACGGAGCTGCCATTTACCGTGAGGAAACCAATACTACCAGTCACTATGGCCGGTTACAGGTTCCTAAATGCTCTGGGTTCGGCTAACAGTCGAGGTCTGAGAAATATCGAGGACGGATGGGGAGCCTAGATTAGCTATTCGATAGGTTCGGACATCGTGAAAGCTATGCGTGGTACTCAGGGGAATTACAGTGTGATCAAGCAACGTGGGAAAGTCTCAGGATGATCACTTTCTCATTGGCATTGTTGGGATTATTGGATTTCCCGCATAAAAGAGGTCGGATATACATCAACTTGTTACCAATGGTTCTGGCGACCTTCTGTGGCAATCTCCAGTCTACTCTGGTATCGATGGTTCTAGTTGAGATTCTAAGGGCTTTGTCTGCATGTGCACGAGGGTATGATTTATTTTAGGGTTGTATCTTGCTACTTTAGATCTGGGCCACATAATATTTCTTCCTGAGAGAGGCCACCATTGACTACTTTGTGGGCATCAGCAACATGATCTGCATCCATAATGAGAGGATGAGACATTGGGTCTCCCCACATAGACAAGAAGAGTGGATAGAAATGCTGACCAATCTAAGTGGAGAATGGGTCAATTGGAAGTTGTCATGGTTAGGCAGGAGGGCAATCTTAAGGAATCCTCGGGAATACTTTATTGAGCTGATAAGACTTGAGGGAATCCAACAATACTCACCCTTGCGGGTTCTTAGATAGTTCGAGATGATCAAGGATGCGCCTTTATGGACGAGGACAACACTATATGAGGATGAGTAAAACGGACAGATTCCAATACCAAAGATAAAAAGGCTTCAAGAAGAGTGGAATGATCTGGTCACAATGACGATGGGTCAAAACTTAGGGTGCACTATGGTGTATTATGTCTAGATCAATGAGGAAGATGAGCTAACCCGACCAAGCAGAGAGGGCTTAGCCTGGCTAGAGGACAGAGTGGCTGCTTTGCAAATCTACCATGAGATTCTGCCACATTACCTTGTGACTACCTCAATGCACCGTCAATTAGTCCTAGGAATCATCGATCACATGCTGCCACCTACTGAATACGATGACCAGGTAGTGGAATGCATCCAAATAGAATTTAAGACAAAGTAAAAGGAAGATATAGGAGAAGAGTCTGAGTTCAACGAATGGCAAAAAGGAGTTTGAAGAAGATCCGGAGGAAGATCCAGAAGAAGAAGAGGTGATGGGGAATGATTCCGGATATAGTTACTAGAAGTTGGTTGATTTCCCCTTATTTCCCACTTTCTATCTTTATCCCCAGTTTTCTTACTTTTCCCTAAGGGCAAATTGTCTAAGCCTATCCAGTTCTATGAATACCATAAAGAATGACGTAGCCTATGTTCCCACTTATCTCAATCCAAACCTTATCAATGAAAACAAAACTTGCTTCGGATCTAAATGTGTCAAGTATAATTGTGTGTTAAACATTTGCGATTTAGGCCCAGCTCTGGCAATGAGAGGTCTTACAAATTTTAGGAAAACGTGCTTGCCTGAATACGCGAATTAATTGCTCTGTGTGATCTTCTGCTTATACAAATAAAGAAACTGACTTATGTTTCTTTTTTTTTTTCATTTCTCGCTTTATTATTACTCCCCAAAAGAAAGTTGGTTTGTGTCGACCCAAAACTGGTAGAACCACCATACAACTTAAGATCAAAGGGGAAGATTTCTGCCACAGAAATCCCGACCGAACATGCTCTGGTTAGAGCCGATAGCTCGGGGTGATCGGGAAAGAAGGTCGATGAATGATGAACGGCGTAGCTAGGATAGCCTAGGAGATGAAGTCTTTAAGGGAGGAAGTACATGATATCAGGGAGCTAGCACACCTGACCGTGACAACGCTCCCTCAACCACCCCGCTTTCCTTCTTTGGATTCAATCCCTGACCATTTTCCTTCCACATCACGCCAAACAAACAACACCCCGACTTCAGTCGCCACCACTCAGATCATACCTCCAGTAACCACCGGAAGCCCACCAAATCCCCCTATCCACACTCCATACGTACCACAGTACATTAAAACGCCACAAAACCCACCTATTACCACTAACACAACCCACACCCTTCCTCGTGTCGGAGTCACTTTTACTACTCACCCAAATCAGCTCATACTCGTGGCACATACCGCCACCCATGAGCAATATGCTCATACCGTGTACGAATTTTTTTAACCTACCTTTACAACGGCTGTCACGGTCAAGGTACCTTATAAGATTGACCAATACACTGAGATGGAAAAGGCAGCTAGGAGTAAGGAAGAGGAGTCAGTGTCTAACCAGCTACAAATCTTGAAAAAACAAATGAAGAACCTCCATGTCACCAGGGGAAGCGAAATTTTGGACTACGAGGATCTGTGTATCCATCTGGATGTGGATATGCCAATAGGGTATAAGCCTCCAGAGTTCGATATCTTCAAGGGGATGGGTGAGCCGTACGCACATTTGAGGCCATATTGTGACAAGTTAGTTGTAGTGGGAAGGAACGAGAAGCTGAGAATGAAGTTGGTCATAAGGAGCCCGATGGGAGAAGCACTTAACTAGTATACTCGACAAGATCCATGAAACCGGAGAACATGGCATGATATGGCGGAATATTTCATGAATCACTTTCGATTCAACATAGAGATCAGTCCCGATTGGTTTGCACTGGTAAACATACAAAAAAGCCGTTCGAGTTATTCCAAGAATATGCATGTCGGTGGAGGTCAGAAGCCGCCAGGGTACAACCTACGTTGGACAACATTGAATTAACCAAGTATTTCATCAGGGCCCATGAAGGGATATACTTTGATAAAATGATAGGAATGATGGGACAGAAATTCCCCGAACTGGTCAAGATAGGAGATTTCTCAGAAGAAGGTATAAAATCTAGCAAAGTACAATCCATGGCTTCACTGCAAGTGGCCAGGAAGGCATTCCCATCAGGGTCAATCGGTAGTGGAATGAAGAAAAAGGAAGAAGTCTCAGCAGTCGTTCCATACTATCAATCCAACCCACATAATGGAAACACTTTCTATTCCCCAAACAACCATTCACCACCACCCGCTTATGCTCTAGTCTACAACATCTAACTATATTACCACCCCAACCCTAATATAACCCTCGTCGATCCCACAACAACTCGAATTAACAACGACCATATGCTCATGTACAAACCACTACTCACTAAAATCGACCCACTTATGCACTACATCCTCATCCCAATTTTGAAGATAGGGGTCCCAGAAATTGTACCCCGATTGCTGAACCTCTAGCCCAGTCGTTCAAAAGATTGAGGAGAGCAGGATTGATGCATCCAGTTGAAGGAAGGGTTCGTGAGTATCCTCGAAGTATTTTGATGCAACCAAAAGGTGCGTGTACCATTCAAACGTACAAGGGCATGATACTAAAGATTGTTTCAAGTTGAAAAATAAAATTGAAACATTGATCAAGAGCGGATCCATTCAGTGCATTCCGGCTCCGCCCAATGTGAATTGCAATCTGCTGCAAAATCACCGGAATCATGGGGTCAACATGATCACCTTTGTCACAATAGGAAATATAGAGGCTGCAAGGATCCCACCTCAAAGGACTCCAATGATCACAGTGCAAGTGAGACCCAAGGTGACAGTTCAGACTTATCAGCGATAACATGTCATTGCTTCAGGGGACAAAGAGAGCCAGGAATACAAAATTATCCCATGGACATACCAGTAAAAGGGGAAGACCAGTATGATAGACTCTACTGCGGCCCACGATATGACTAGGCCAGGGAGGTGTTACGCACCTGAAGATAAAAATCGAGGGAATTTGGGATGAGAGCAGATTCAAAGAAGGAACATAACAGACCTAGAAGCCACAAAATTTTGGAAGATAATGTCGACCAAAGAGTACTCCATCGAGGAGGAACTGAAGAAAACTCCGGTGCAAATATCAATCATGGACTTGCTGATGAGTTCCGGCAGTCATACGTATGCCCTGATGAAAGTACTAAGCGGGGTAAGTGTGCCAAGTAACACCACCAGTGAGGCGTTGACTGCAATAATTGGGAAAATGGTTGAAGCAAATATGATCACTTTCAGAAGATATGAGCTTCCTATAAAAGGCGTAAGTCACAACAAAGCTCTTCATATTACTGTCAAATGCGGGGATAAGGTGGTGTCCCGAGTACAAGTTGATGGAGGGTCAGGAGTCAAAATCTATCTGCTCTCTACTCTGGGGGAGTTGGGAATCCATATGATGGAAGTCAAGGAAAGCCATGTGAGGGTAAGGGCTTTTGATGGTTCGCAAAAGGATGTTATTGGAGAAATTTATTTGGCTTTGCAGATCGGACCGATTGAATTTCCCATATTATTTCAATTAATGGATATTTCCTCTCCATACAACTTGTTGCTAGGAAGTCCCAGGATACACATGATAGGGACCATCCTATCCACCTTACAATAGTGCATGAAATTTGAATGGGGATGTTAAAAGATCATGGTCTTTGGCGAATGGGGCCAATCAACTTATTTAGAGCACGCAGTTCCGTTCATTGAAGGGCTAGATGGGGTTGCTTTCCATGCAGTGGAAATCATGCAGATCATCGAAATAGAAGAGACTGAACAAAACTTGGGAATGCAGTCGTCGTATAGATCCAAGATGGCCACGGGGGAGATGATGAAATATGGATACAGACAAAGAACCGTGTTATGAGTCAGGTCATACGGGATTACAAAGCATATTAAGCCGAATGGGCAGAAAGGAAGGTTCGGCATAGGATATCAACCTCCGATGAGGAAAACTCATACCGGTAGCTCAGAGAAAAAGGCTTTTATGCCAGAGCATGTTTCCGGTACGCGCCTGAGTTTAGCACGAGAAGATGTTATCATTGATGGAATGTGAAGATTATTCGTGAATATGATTGAAGAATACTGTGAAGGAACTAACATCAAGACACCGACCATCAGGAATGCCGAATCAGGAGAAAAACTGCGGAATTGGGCCGATAGTCCCTCGTTTGTTCGCCTGGAGATTTTGTAGTGTGGAACTTAAAAATTAGATGATGTAAGAAAGATTATGAAATGAGCCTTGATTCAACTGTTCCAAAATTGACTTCGAAAATAGAATTGTTTAAAAGCTTATGTACTCAAGTCATGACCAAATGTGGTTCTTCTAACTAATGCTATGCTTGGTAGGTATTTCCAACATGTTTTGAGCTCTTTCATAATCATGAATTGAAATGGTGTGTTACACGTTCATGATTTTAACTTGTGCTTTGATTGGCAATCATTTTACTCCATTCCTTCAAAAGAAATCTATTGTGTTTAAAGTCTTCATTACTAAACCAGTCACCAAGGAAGGGTAGGTTGAAATAACCTAACCCCGAAACTACACGTGTCGGTGTATGAGTGGATAGTAATTATTTTGCTTATTTGGGATTAGATTGATATGATAAAATTATTCCCCTTAATTGGGTTGAGATGATTGATAAAAAAAGGATTATGTCAATCCACATGACATCGTGGTGAGATGGCCTAGCCGATCGGGTCATGATCGGACACCATGTCGCATACATGGTGGTGATTGTGCTGGAAATTGTAATTAAAATTATGATTGTGGTTGATTTCTCTAATGAGATGGCCTAGCCGATCGGGTCGTGATCAGACTGTGTGCTAAAAGTATGACTGTATTAGTATTGAGAGTAATTGCGGTTGACGTCTCTAATGAGATGGCCAAGCCGATCAGGTCGTGGTCGGACTCATGGTCGTATTTTGGAAATTATTATGTTTTAACTTGGCATTTGGATATTATTGATTGTTGATTGTTGCTTCCATGGTTTTCCCTTTCTTACATTGGCATTCTATTTTGAAAAAGGACAGTTAGCTTTACATACTAGTACTATTCCATATGTACTAACGTCTCTTTTGCCGGGGGCGCTGCATCTTTAATGGATGCAGGTGATTCAGCAGTGGGTAGCTTTGGTCCTCTTTGGCTGTTACTCCCTATTCAACAGGTTTTGGTGAGCCCTACTCTATTTCGGGCCCGATGTCACTTGCTGTTACACTTTGTGTCTTGAGGTATAGCCGAGGCCTAGTTGCCGGTACTTCCATACTATTCTTCTGTCGTACTTAGAGGCTCCGTAGACAGGTTGTTGGTGGTGTATGATGTTGGGGATTGAACTGGAAATGTTGGTATTTGGCAAACATATTTTTCATTATATCTATAAACTTGTAATATTTTAGAAATTTTGAATGAAGCTACTAATGGAAATGAAAAGGGAGTTGTTAATGAAATCTTTTTAGTGTTTGATTAATGGAGTGAAACTACTCTTTATTAATGGATGAGTGTGGGTAGAATGATATCTAATAGGCTTGCTTGGCCAGATTCACTCGGTTGAGCGCCGGTCGCGCCCCCCGAGTTTGGGGCGTGACAAACTTGGTATCAGAGCCTATGGTTTTAAAGTGTCCTAGGATGTGTTTTCTTTTGAAAAGTACACGGTCAATTGAGGCATGCACCGTGTCTGTACCTTTTTGTCATTTGCCTCTTTTGAATGCTTAGACGTTCCTCTTTTGATGAAATAAAATGAATCATTTTCTTAAAATATTGCAACTTTATTTACCGCTTCATCTACATGTAGTTTTCTTTTTAGTAATCAAAATGATAAAAACCCGCGTTCCGTGATTGTGACATGTAACGAAACCGTCAAGCGAAATGACCCAGATTACGAGGAATACGACGAGAGTATAATGCCAGACAATCTCCCACAAGAGATCGAACAACTAGAGAGTCAGAAAAAGCCCAACCTTGAAGAAACGGAAGTGGTCAATCTCGGAAATGAAGAAGACGTGAAAGAAACTAGAATCAACATTCACCTAGAAGCTAAACAAAGCGAAAAACTGGTTGAGCTCCTCTGACAATACATCGTTGTGTTCGCATGGTCATATGATGACATGCCTAGATTAAGTACTTGTCTCATTTCAACTGCCTACCGATCTCGCCAGACTGCCAGTCAAGAAAATACCCAAAAACGTAAAGCCCGATTTGAGTCTGAGGATAGAGGAAGAAGTAACTAAGAAGATAGAGGCAAATGTAGTAAGGGTCACCAATTATCCAAGCTGGTTGGAAAATATCGTACTAGTACCCAAAGGACGGGAAGATCAGGATATGCATGGATTACCAAGATCTCAACAAATATAGTCCAAAGGACGACTTCCCTTTCCCAAATATCCACATCCTCATTGACAACTGCTCGAAGCATGAACTGCAGTCGTTCATGGATTGTTTTGCTGGATACCACCAAATCTTGATGCACGAAGAAGAGGAAGAAAAGAAAGCCTATCCACACTTTAGGGAGTTTACAACTATAGTGTCAAGTTGTTTGGTCTCAAGAACGCCGGTGCCACTTACATGAGGGCTATGAAGACCCCTTTTCACAACATGATTCACAAGGAGATCGAAGTATATGTGGATGAAGTCATCATCAAGTCTTAAAAGATTTCAAAGCACTTTGACGATTTGAAGAAGTTTTTTGAGCGCATGCGGAGGTACAACTGAAATTGAACCCGGCAAAATGCGCCTTCAGAGTCACTTCTGGAAAATTATTGGGCTTCATCTTAAGCAGAAAAGGGATAGAACTGGACCCATCAAAAATCAAGGCCATTCAGGAATTTCCACCACCCAAGAGTAAGAAAGATATGATGAGTATCCTGGGTAGACTGAATGACAACAGTCATTTCATAGCCCAGTCCACGGTAATTTGTGAACCCATTTCAAGTTGGTAAAAAAGGATGTTGCTACAAAATGGATAGAAGAGTGTCATAAAGCCATTGATAGAATTAAGGAGTATTTGTCAAATCCACTAGTGTTGATTTCCCCCAATCCCGGGAAGCCATTGATATTATATCTGTCAGTCTAGGATAATGCCTTCGGATGTGTGTTGGGACAACATGACAAAACTGGGAGAAATGAGCAGGCCATCTACTACTTAAGTAAGAAGTTCACGCCATGAGAAGCCAAATACACTTTGATATAACTCACTTGTTGTGCTATGACTAGGATTTCCCAGAAACTAAGGCATTACATGTCAGCATACACTACGCATCTGATATCTCGGCTCGACCCGCTCAAGTACATCTTCCAGAAGTCGATGCCTACCGAAAATCTAGCTAAATGGCAAATTCCCCTCAGCGAATTTGACATTGTGTACATAACTCAGAAGGCTATCAAGGGACAAGCTTTATCCCACCAACTCGCAGAGAATCAAGTGGATGGGGATTATGAGCCACTCACTACATATTTTCAAGACAAAGAGGTATTATTTGCCGGAGAAGATATTGCAGAGCCATACCCTGGATGGAGAATATTTTTTGATGGAGAAGCAAACTTCAAAGGAGTTGGAATTGGGGTAGTCATAATTTCAGAATCAGAACAACACTATCCAGCATCGACAAAGATAATATTCCCTTGTGCCAATAATATGGCTGAAGACGAAGCGTGCATCCTAGAGATCAGAATGGTAGTCGACATGAACGTCAAAGAACTTTTGGTCATAGGGGACTCTAATCTATTGATATACCAAGTCCAATGAGAGTGGTCTACTAAAGATGTCAAGATCCTTCCGTATTTGCACTACGTAAAAGATTTATGCAAGAAGTTCACAAAGATTAAGTTCAAGCACGTTCCCAGGATTCAGAACGAGTTTGCCAATGCCTTTGCAACTCTATCGTCCGTGATTCAGCATCCAGACAAGAACTACATCGACCCTATCGAGGTAGAGATCAGGGATCAACATGCCTATTTCTTCCATGTAGGTGAAAATCCAGATGTTATACCATGGTACCATGACGTCAGGGAATTCCTTGCAACTATAGAGTACCCAGAAAATGCTACTAATAGTCAAAAGCGAGCCTTCAGGAGACTAATGAATCACTTTTTCCTTAGCGGGGAAGTCCTGCAATAGAGCACCCAGACTTGGGATTTTTGACATGTGTAAATGCCGCCGAGGCGACCAGGTTATTAGAAGAAAAACATGCAGGAACGTGTGGATCTCACATGAATGGGTTCACATTAGTGTAACGACCCGACTGGTCATTTTGAGCATTAGCACCCCGTTCAGTTATTTGAAGTCTTGAGTAGCTTCGTATGATTTATTATGACCCGTGTGAAGTGTCGGTTTTGGTTTTTCAGGTGATTCGGAATTTATTTAGAAGAATGATTAACAACTAGGAAGCTTTAAGTTGGAAAAGTTGAATAAATTTGCCTTTTGAGTATTTAACCCTGAAATGAATTTTTGATGGTTCCGTTAGCTTCGTATGGTAATTTTGGAGTCGGGCGTATGCCCGGATTTTAAATTGAAGGTCCCAAAGTGATTTGCCGTAATTTTCTAAAAAATTGTTAACTTTGAAAAGCTTTAAGTTCCGAAATCTGGCCATAATTGGATTTTTGTTGATACCGGGTCCCGATTTGGATTATGAGCTTTCGAGCAGCGTCGTAATAATATTTATGACTTGTTTACAAAATTCGAAGTTATTCCGAGGTGTGTAGGCACATTTTTTCGTTAGTTTTTGAAAAGTTAAAAGTTTTGATTTTATAAAGCTTAAATTCGTTGCGATTTGTAGTTTTGATGTTATTTTTTTGTTTTGATCGCTCGAGCAAGTTCGTATCATATTTTAGGACTTGTTGGTATATTTGGTTGGGATACCATGGGATAGAGTTTTAATGTGTTTGGTGTTTTGGCATTGTTTTGAGCATAAGCATATAATGATCCAAAAGTCCATTTTTAGTTCTAGAGATTGGAATTCAATTTCGAGACTTCTGGGAGTTTGATAATGATTTATAGGAATGATCTAGAATGTTTGGTCTAATTTTATTAAGTCGCGATTGGATTTTTTACTGCGAAGCATGAGTTAATTATTTAAAGAGCGAAGTTGGTATCGCATTGAGAAAATGAGCTACGAATTGAGTTTCGACTGAACGATTAGGTTCGTATTATTATTTGTGACTCATAGGAGCAAGAATCATCAAATTCTGGGTTCGTATGAGAGAGTTAGTCTTTTTAGTGAAAAACAAATTGTTTGTGCAAGCAAGTTTTGATGGGCACCTTTAGCGACCAGATTTGGTACTTTTAGCGACGAGTATTGGACTTTTAGGGATCACATTAGTGTTTTTATTGGGCGTTTTTTTTATACGCTCATTGCAATATTTTTGGAGCTAGGAAACTCAGATTTGGGCGATTTTTGAGAGGATTTCCACCATATGGATTGTGGTAAGTGTTCTCTACTCGGTTTTGATTATATTTCATACATCTATCCTCGCCTTTTGGTATTTGGTTGATGATTTCAAAAGAGAAATTGAGGTTTTTTTTCTAAAATTTCATAAAGTGAATTTTCGAGTTTTGAGCGTCGATTCATAGTCGGATTTGAGTGAAACGAGTATGGTTGGACTCGTAATTGAATGAGTTGTCAAATTTTATGAGTTTTGTCAGATTCGGAGGTGCGAATTCGGGTTTGACATTTTGGTTTACTTTGGGCTTTTGATTAAAGATTTGACCTTTATCGATTGGGTTTGTTTCCTTTGGCATTATTTGATGTTCTTGAGATGCTTTTGGCTAGTTTTGAGCTGTTCAGAGGTCGGTACGCGCGGGATGGCATTTTTGGAGCATCGTTTGGCTTGCTTGATATTGGATTTGGCTTGTTCGAGGTATGTAACACTTTTAAACTTGGTGTTAAGGGTATGAACCCCTGAATATAAGTGTTATATGTTTGGCGTAGAGGTGACACACATGCTAAGTGACGGGCGTGTGGGCATGCACCGTGTGAATTATGGCTCGGTTGCTTCTGTGGTACTATGTAGTTACTTAATCTTATTTTTATCCATGAGATTTCTACGTGTTAGAGTAATTGAGCTGTGATCCATGTTAGAAACTGTGTTTAGGCTATATGCTTATTCTGTTGGGACCCACTGATATCATATCTGCTGCAGAGTAATTTGCTTATATTGCAGTTACATATTCAGTCATACTTATTCATTTGCATTTCATATCTCAGTCTTAATTGCTGTTTAATGATACATCATATCATCATTTTTGTGCAGATCTTCATGACATTGTGAGCCCGAGAGACTGGAGAGATTAATGATAAAGTGAGGCTGAGAGCCTATTTATGAGTGATATTTATGGGATCGGGCTGCACGCCGCAACAAGCTTTATGGATTCATGCCATGATTGGCTTATTGTAGCACTTGTGCTAGATCTTCCCCTCTAGAGTCTGCACACCCACAGTGAGTGCGATTGCTATTGATTCACGATGGGATCGGGCTGCACGCCACAACAGGATTTATTAATGTTTGGGCTGGATCTGCCATGTACAATGTTGAGTGACTGAGTGAGTTGAGTGATTGAGCATAATGAGTGAGAAGTGTGAGATAGTGAGATTAAGTACTCTGAGAGTGTGAGTACATGAGTTCATCACTGTGATGCATTTTCATTTGATATGCATACTTGATATACGAGCATAGAGATGCATTTCCTCATGCTACCCGATTTTGGTGACATTCATGATTTCACGTGCACACTGACATGTAGGTATAGAGAAGTATTTTCCTCATGCTATGTGATAATGAAATATCTTGTTTATTGTTGAAGGTTTTTGGGAAAAAATCACAGTTTTACTGACTTACTCATACTTTGGTGTTTTCGGTGAAAGATTTGAGTTTTACTGTTATACCTAAGAAGCATGACTATTTTTTTCCGTAACTGTGAACGAGCTGAGCAACATATTTTTATGTCATTGCTTGTACTGCTTTTCTTATATTGTTACAAACTGTTGTTGGCTATTGGTGTTGGACTCTTACCTTTGTCCAAGCTCGTTAGTGCTTTCAACCTAATGTTAGGTTTGTTACTTATTGAGTACATATGGTCGGTTGTACTCATACAACACTTCTGTATCTTGCATGCAGATGTTGGATGTTGATGTTGATATGTATGGCGGGAGCTGGATTTGAAGATGTACCTGCATTCTGGTCATAGCTGCCTCTTGTTCTTGGTAGTGTTAGATTTTTTAATCTGTTCATGTATATTTCAAAATAGATGATGTATTTATTTCATACCAGCTTTGTAAACTCTAAATCTTAGAAGCTCATCATTTATTCTACCAGTCATTGGGAATTATTTGTATAAAAGTTTAGTTGTATTATCATTTATTATCTTAATGAATCTCATTTGAACTGGTTTATTATTAACTGGCTTACCTAGCGGATTGGGTTAGGTGCCATCATGACTGATTGGATTTTGGGTCGTGGCAATTAACCAAGAAGATCTTGAGAGTTTGATACTTTTGGATGACTATGGAAAGCAATAGTATCTGCTACGTACAGAAGTATCACCAGTACCGTTCTGCCCTTGGGGCATGGACGTGATTGGACCGATAGTGCCCGCTGCATCAAATGGGCACCACTTCATCTTTGTAGCCATCGACTACTTCACTAAATGGGTCGAAGCATCTACCTACAAGGCCGTTACAAATAAAGTAGTGATGGATTTTATTCGAAAAAACATTGTCTGCCGATTTAGGATACCTGAGTCAATCATCACGAACAACGCTGCTAACCTAAATAGCTATGTCATGAGAGAAATCTTTGAGAAGTTTAGAATCATCCACCGCAACTCCACAATCTATAGACCACAAATGAATGGGACAATCGAGGCAGCCAATAAGAATATTAAGAGAAATCTGCGAAAGATAGTGGACAATCACAGAAAATGGCATGAGAAACTATCCTTCGCCTTACTGGGTCATCGGAACACCATGATAACATTCACTGGGGAAGCGCCGTACATGTTAGTATACGACATTGAAGTTGTGATACCTGCATAGGTCGAGATACCATCTTCAAGAATCATTACAGAGGCCAAGTTGGACGATGTAGAGTAGATACGGGTCAGACAGGAGCAACTCATGCTCATCGACGAGAAAAGAATGGATGCAGTATACCATGGTCAACTATATTAGAACTGGATGTCCAGTGCATTTCACAAAAGGGTGAAGCCTCTCCAGTTCACACTGGGGAAGTTGGTCCTGAAGAAAATATTTCCCTACCAGGAGGAAGCCAAAGGAAAGTTCGCACCAAATAGGCAAGATTCTTACGTGGTTCACCGAGTGTTGTCGGGCGGAGCTCTAATCTTGGCAGAAATGGACAGAAGAATCTACATGAAGCCCATCAACTCAAACACAATCAAGAGATACTATGTTTGAAGACAAATAAAGTTAGGCTTTGTTGTAACAGAACTACGTTCAACTTTACTTCCCACGGAGGGATACATAGGCAACCCACGTAGGGTTTAGTTTCTCTCTCTCCTTTCTTTTGTAATAGAAAATCTAAATATCATTTTTGTATGTTGCTCTGGAACTATGCCGACTTGATTTCCTCAAGAAGGAATACATAGGCAATCCTCATCGGATTTAGTCGTCTTTTGTAATTGAACTACATTCTGGCCTGATTCCATTTGGATATGTAGGCAGTCTGAGTAACACTCGACCATTTTCATTCTTAATCTCATCATTTTTGCACTTATTGTAACGACCTATGTTCAGACTTGATTCCATTTGGATACGTAGGCTGCCTGAGTTAGGCTCGGTCATTTTATCATATTTTAATCATCATCCACAAACTACATTCAGACCTGATTCTGTTTTGGATACGTAGGCAACCTAAAAGGGTTCGATCATAACCTTAGGAAAAACCTTTGTAATGCATTAGTTCGAATTAGTATGTAGTCGCAACGGAAAGCAGCCACGTTATCAAGCATCACGAAGGGTAGAAATCAATGGGATAGAGTTTTCAAGAAGCGACATTCACATTTGGAGAATCTTTCGTAGCATGTCATAATCTGGAACGACGACATTTGTCTTAAAACAAAGCTTTTCAAAAATTGTTTTTCTAAAAATACAACAATGTTTTCTACCTACCAAACTTCGTGGCGTAGCCATATCAAGGTCCGGGGAAAAACCGATACCGTGGTCGACACAAACCAATCCCCCGCTCCCACTAAGAATATTTCTTTGAGTGTAGGGTCAACAGGAAGCAAGGAAATGTTGGGACAACACTAGGGCAAATGAAGGATCCGCCATTTTCCAGGATTGTCATCATTTCGCCTTTACTTAAAATTTTTTTATACAATTAAAGCTAATCCTTGAATCCTTTGCAGGTACATCGGAGTCAGACCACTGATGCAGAAAAGGCACACTGTATATAGCAAACTGCCAGCTCAAACAATCAGAGCAACTTGTACAAAATGAACCGCTGGCTTCACCAATTGAAGCCCTGTATATAGCAAACCACTTGCTCAACCAATCAGAGCACCTTGTACAGAACGAGCCGCCAGCTTCATGAATTTGACCATTTTATATAGCAAATTTTCAGCTCAATCGATCAAAGCGTCCTATAAAAATCAAACATCGACTTCACCAATCGAAGCCTTGTATATAGCAAACTGTTCATTCTGCCAACGGAATAATCCGCACTGTTGCTCCATCACGACGGAGGCCAGAACAGATAGCCGCAAACCTCGTCGCCAATGTTTTGCCAATTGAGGGTCGCAACTTAGCTTCGTAGTCAAGAGTATCGCTTAGGCATGCTTTTCTTTTCCTTTGCTACTACCTTGAATGCTATGAAATTTTACTTATGCAACTTCATGCATGATTAAGATTTAAGTCAATCGTTCCCAAGCGGAGATTACTTTACATTTCTCAGTGCAAAGCTCTCCCAACAAGTAGAGACACACTCTACAAATCAAGCTCTCCCAACAAGCGGAGACATTTCTCAGTGCAAAGCTCTCTCAACAAGCAGAGACGCACTCTACAAGTCAAGCTCTCATAACAAGCAGAGACACGTTTCAATGCTCCGACAGCTACGAAACGATACACAGCCCCGCTAACAAATCGAGTCAGTTTAAGTATCCCATCATCCCGATCCCAAATAACGGCTCGCCGACAGATAGACATCATCATTCCTGCATCATTTATATCACATCTTAATATATTCACCATTGCAATATATGGGTATGTGTGTGTTTCATTTTTGCAGGAACAAATATCGCAACGTGGAACTCTTTCTAAGCAGCAGACCAAACTACAACGCTATGAGGGATAACAAACTCATTAGGGGGGCAAGGATCTAAGTTCAAGCACAAAACGACTAGTGGAGCTCCGATTTTTCAAATCCTCCAAGTCAAGCCGCAAAATTCAAGCTATCATGTATGCCCAATCCTCCATCACATCGTATCGTCATAATACTTTACTAGGGCAATTCCTACGAGCATCGCTTCCTCAAAATTCTCACTCCATAACTACATGAGGCCTGATCCTTGTTAAGCCTGAGGTATGTAAGCAATTCAAAGCCAGAATTCGGCCCCAACTTCCCAAAATCCTCCTAGAAACTTCCTTAACTCCCAATCTTGCAGTTCATAATCTTCGTGTCATTCCTGCATTGTCTGCCTAAAGTCGGGATAAAATTAGCTTTGGTTCAATTTCTTAGCTCAAAAACTCTTTCATCGTCTCCGATCAAATAGGGACAGTTATTGACGGCCAATTTTGACCCTCATTTTTAAAATTTATTTACTTATACTTAATAATTTACAATAAATATTTTGGGAGTAAATTCTATCGATACATACCTATTTTTACAAATAAATTAAGTATTAATTTTGAAATTAATAACCGAGTATTAGTATTATGTAAATACAACTGTATTTACTATTTTATTATTATTAAAGCAATCTTTTATACACACCACATACACTTTATAATTAATTTAACAAATTATTTCTCAATTTTAGTTAAATAGGTTGCTATGTTAATAATTTGAAATTAGTGTAATAATTTACAAAACAAATTATTTTATAAATAATTAATTATTATAATTAGTAGTATATTTGATAATTATAATTTTATTACATTTTCATTGAAAATTAATTAAGTTTGATTAAATTAATTTTAAAAATGTTAACGACCAAATGACTACAATTGCAATTCCTTGATTAATTATACAATGGCTATTCTTTAAAATAATTCCAGCCCAAATATCAGGCCCAAATCCGGATATCGACCAGTCCAAACAACTCCTTCTCTCCAAGTTGGCAATCTGCCCCAACCCATTTGAAACAATCAAATTGTGCCACATCACCCGTCCTTATCACTCATAAAACAAACACAATCAATCCTGACCGTCGATCCTCACCATCAATGAACCATATTTAATCTTTCATTTCACATTATTTTAAAACCACTACTAGATTTTATATTAACGTTAGATTACAAGGATCCATCGGTCTCTGTTTTTCCTTAAACCCTTTAATACCCGAATTATCGGGGTCATTGATCAAATGATATAACGACCTAGATCCCATCTCCCCATTTAAACATACGAGACCAATCCCCAATCCCCTAACCCTAATCATTCACTCCAAAGACCTAACCTTTCCCCTTATTCTCTCATATCTCTCAAACTCACCAGACCCGTCAATCATAAAACCTTGCACTAATTAGTGCAAGGTCATAAATCAGGACCAGAAATCATTACTTTTGCCTTCATTACCCAAGATTCTCGCTGAGTCTTTGCCCATTTCGCCTTTTAGATTCAAAATCCCCAAA
Organism: Nicotiana tomentosiformis; assembly: GCF_000390325.3. NCBI lineage: Eukaryota > Viridiplantae > Streptophyta > Magnoliopsida > Solanales > Solanaceae > Nicotiana > Nicotiana tomentosiformis. Next base: position 57,590,481 of record NC_090814.1, read on the forward strand.
TTCAAAAACCTTAACCTAGAGATGAAACTTCAAATCGACTGAGGCTTTTCAAATCCATGGCATACATGGCCATCCGTCTTGTCTATGTACTACAAATCTCTTCATTTTATTTCCGTTTCAAAAGCCCTAATGTTGAAGTAACAGAACAAAGGGTGAAATATCAAATCATCTGACATTTTCTTGTGTTCTTTAAAATCAAAGAGCATGAGAAGCCTCCTCAGAACCTCATTATGATTATTCGAGGTCCAGAGGTCAAATGCATTGACCTCTGGACATTGGGGCTTTACTAGATGGATTTTTCCATCAACGGTCAACCTTCTCCCTTCTCAGGTAAAAATCCTCACTGCTTGTTGTTTCTGACTTTACCCACTTATACTCACATCACTACCTCAACGTCATCTTCCACTATCGAGTTTGAATTTTGTTGAAACCCTAAGCCATTAATGGCACTATAAATATAGCCTTGATTGCTCTCACCTAACAACCTAAGAGACACCTAACATCATCGAACAACTTACAATCACACCAAACAATAATCTAAAATTTCATACGAGGCACGAGACTAGGTTTCTTTTCTGTTTTAATCTCTTTTCCTTTTGTTTCTGAGTTTCTTCACTGCACAAGAGCTTGAATTTGGTCTTCATACAACTAAGTTAGAAACCTTGTCTGCCCTAGAAAAGGTTAGTGTACTTTCACCCTCTCTTTGATTGCTTCATTCGAAAATCATGAACGTACTATTATTTTTCTGTTAATTGTTTCATTTATAATGTTTGTTTATAGTGTTTAATGACAACTAAAGGTGTTCAATGTGGATAATTTACTATACATAACCACCATATTAACATAACCTTCTTATTGTTTAAATACTGTTAGTCATCTTTCTTGTATTATTTACTTGTAAATTTCATGTATGCGCATGTATATAGTATTGTCTTTCTAATGACTTTCTCTCTTCTTTAATTTTAACATGTACAATGCCTTGAGCATGTTGAGTTCTTATAAAACTCAGGCCCAAATTCAGCATTGCTATATCTTGGGAGTCCAGAGTCAGTTGTCGTCCCTGTTACTGCTGGGCTTGCCTCTTTGAGGCCCAAAAACTAGAGTCCTTTCTTTCCCTTCACTCTATTATTTACCGTTCTCGTTATTCTATAGTTTCACTATGTCGTTATTCTTTATTGTGTTTTTATTTTTTATCTCACATGTATATGACAAGCCTATATTGGATTGAATGCTTTATTTTATCTTTTAATTCATATAAAAATGACTTAGGCAAGCCTTAAAGAACCTAGGATTAAAAGAAGTATTAGTTAGCAAATAATTTTATATTCACTAATCATGAGTTGTCTATATTATTAATACATCATGATTTGATAACCCTTCTTAAAGATTTGAAGCCCAAAGGCCTAACAAAAGGCGGCAATTCCTCTTTCAAAAAGGAAAAAACAGAACTGGATTATGAGCTTAATTTCCTAAAAGGAAATCAACTCCTTTCGAAAACCAAGGTGTTGCTACCCTAAAACAAGGACTTTCAAACGGTTTTATTCAAGCCTAATATTTAAAACCAAGGTATATCTTAGGCTTATTTTCATAACACTTTCACCTCATTAGAGTAATATCAACTTCCATGCTTTAGGAAACAATGTGCTTTAACTTATCTTCTCTTTTACACATTTTCACACAAACATCATACATCTTTTAAAGTTCTTTCCAAGCATATATATACAAATATTATTTCCCTAAGATTCTTTTATAAACCCATAACTCTTTAAACTATACTCTTCCTTTATAGGTATTATGTTCTAATATATGGTAAGTTACACTCTTTAAGCACTAGTTAAGCATAGTACAAACAATTAGTCCTAAATCTAGCCTAAGTCCTATGGTGCTACCTCAGGTAGATTTTAAAGAGTGCCTAATACCTTCCCTTTAGAAGAACAAGAGCCCTTACCCATAATCTCACCGGTTAGCATACTAATGAAGAATATGACCTTTAGTAATTAAATAGGTACCCTAGTATACCTTTAAATATTAGGTGGCAACTCTCTTTCATCAACAATAGAGAAACCAAAAGTTGAATCTTGTTTTGACTAATGCAAAATAGGGTGCAAGAACATGGTGACTCTGCTGGGGATTTCACACTTAGGTTCTGACCTTAGCAAACTTGGACTGAATTTGTCACTTAGATTCGTTTGTACATCGCTTTAATTGTATTTAATTTGCAATTACATGCTTACCTGCTTTATTTGCTCTTTATGTTTTCTTATTATCATGCTTATTATTGTTACATCCTTTATCTGTTACCGCTTTACATATATTGTCATCACACTTCTTCCTATCGAGTCATGGTAATATACTATCACACACAATGGCATGCGAGGATTGTCTTTTACACCCCTCCGAACCTTCTTTTATAATCTCATTAGTTTCAGAGAATGACTTCTTTGTTAGGTCTACTCACATAACTTTCCACAGTCTTTAGTCCAATTCAAAAGTAGGAAACACTCTACTTTAGAAAAAATAGGTCATATTGCATAAACCTTAGATGAGTCGTTCCTTGGCATCTACACACAAATAGGAAAACTACCCTAATGTCAATGGGTCATGCACCCAAAGACATGACTTCTGTTAAAAGACAAATAAACCTGATGAGACACCTAAATATCCAATGCAACCACTTACAAAAACCTTTCTTTACCCACTTCAGAATTGTAAATCAATCAAAACATCCCCTAGATCAGTATGGTGATGGGAGCTCCACACAAGTTGCACCAATGGTGGAAGAACATCCGCCGAGAACACGGAGATAAGATTTGGACACACTTGGGGTACTGACCAATTTGCTAAATATTCGAGCAGACAAGGTGCTCACTCGCCTGCTGATAGTGTTCTTGGATCTGGCTAAGGTGGTGTTCAAGTTTGCTGATTGTTAGCTAGTACCGACATTGGAAGAAGCTATTAGTTTCACGGAGCTGCCATTTATAGGGAGGAAACCAATACTACCAGTCACTAAGCGCAGTTACATGTTCTTAGATGCTCTGGGTCTGGCTAATAGACGAGGTCTGAGAAATATCGATAATAGATGGGTGACCCTAGATCAGCTGTTCGATAGGTTCGAACATTGTGAAAGCTATGCGTGGTACTCGGGGGAATCTAAGTATGATCAATAAAAGTGGGAGAGTCATAGGCCGATCAATTTCTCATTGGCACTATTAGGATTGTTGGTTTTCCCACAAAGAAGAGGTTAGATAAACATCAACTTGTTGTGGTTCTGGCGACCTTCCGTGGCAATCTCCAAGCTACTATGGTACCGTTGGTGCTACTTGAGATTATAAGGGTTTTGTATGCATGGGCACGAGGGTATGATTTCTTTAAGGGTTGTAACTTTCTACTTTAGATCAGGGATGTGCCACAATGGACGAGGACAACTCTATATGAGGATAAGTACAACGGACAGATTCCAATACCAAGTATAGGAAGACACCAGGAAGAATGGAACGATCTGGTCACAATGCCGATGGGTCAAAACTCGTGGTGCACTCCGGAGTATTATGTCTGGATCAAAGAGGAAGACGAGCTAGCCTGACCAAGCAGAGAGGCAATAGCCTGGCTGGAGGATGCATTTGCTTCTTTGCAAATCTACCATGAGATTTTGCCACATTACCTTGTGACTACCTTGATGTACTATCAAGTAGTCCCAGGATCCATCGATCACATGCTGCCACCTGCTGAAGATGATAATCGGGAAGTAGAATGCATCCAGATAGAATTTGAGATAGAGCCGGAGGGAGATCTAGGAGTATAGTTTGAGTTCAATGATGACGAAGAGGAGTTTGAAGAAGATCCGGAGGAAGATCTGGAGGAAGAGCCAGAAGAAGAAGATGAGATGTGGAGTGATTCCGGGGATGGTTACTAGAAGTTGGTTGATTTCCCCTTCTTTCCCACTTTGTATATTTATCCCCAGTCTTCTTAATTTTTCCTAAGAGCAAATTGTCTAAGTCCATGCATTTCTATGAATACAAGAAATAGTGACGTAGCCTATGTTCCCACTTATCTCATTTCAAACATTATCAATGAAAACAAAACTTGTTTCGGATTTAAATGTGTCAAGTCTAATTGGTTGTCAAACATTCGCGATTTAGTTCCACCTTGGGCAATGAGAGGTTTCACGAATTTTAGGAAAACACGCTTGCCTGAATACGTAAATTAATTGCTCTATGTGATCTTCTGCATGTATAAATGAAGAAACTGACTTCTGTTTCTTTTTCTTTTTTTTTTTGTTTCTTTTTCATTTCTTTTTGTATTATTACTCCCCAAAAGAAAGTTGGTTTGTGTCGACCTGAATTTGGCAGAACCACCGTATAACTTAAGATCAAAGGGGAAGATGTCTGCCACAGAATACCCGACCGAACATGCTCTGGTCATAGCCAATTGCCCGGGGTGATCGGGAGAGAAGGACTATACAAGGAATGATGAACACATCGCCAGGATGGCCCAAAATATGGAGTATTTAAGGGAGAAAGTACATCATATCAGGGAACTCTCACATCTGGCTATGAAAACGCTCCCTCAACTACCTCGCTTTCCTTCTTTGGATTCAATCCATGATCACTTTCCTTCCACATCACACCAAACAAATAACACCTCGACTTCAGTCCCCACCACTCAAATCATACCTCCAGTAACCCCCGCAAGCCCACCAAATCCCCTATCTACACTCCCTATGTACCATAGTACATTCAAATTTCACAAAACTCGCCTATTACCACTAACAAAACCCACACCCCTCCTCGTGATGGAGTCACTTTTACTACTCACCCTAATTAGCACATACTCGTGGTACATACCGCCGCCCATGAGCGATATGTTCCTATAGTATATGCTATTTCTGAACCTACCTTTACAACGCCTATCACGGTCAGGATGCCTTTTGAGATTGACCAATACGCTAAGATGGAAAGGGAAGCTAAGCGTAAGGAAGAGGAGTCAGTGTCTAAGTACCTACAAATCTTTAAAAAACAAATGAAGAACCTCTCAATCTCCAGGGGAAGCGAAAATTTGGACTACAAGGATTTGTGTATCCATTCGGATATGGATATGCCAGTAGGGTATAAGCCTCCAAAGTTTGATATTTTCGATGGCACGGGTGATCCCAACGCACATTTGAGGGAATATTGTGACAAGTTAGTTGGAGTGGGAAGGAACGAGAAACTGAGAATGAAGTTGTTCATAAGGAGCCCGACGAGAGTAGCTATTACCTGGTATACTTGACAAGATCCGAGAAACTAGAGGACATGGCCATAGATGGCGAAAGATTTCACGAATCACTTTTGAATCAACACAGAGATCATTACCGATTGGTTTTCACTGGTAAACATGCAGAAAAAGCCGTCCGAGTCATTCCAAGAATATACATGTCGGTGTAGGTCAGAAGCTGCCAGGGAACAACCTTCATTGGACGACATTGAATTAACCAAGTATTTTATCAGGGCCTAGAAAGGGATATAATTTGATAAAATGATGGGAATAATGGGACAAAAATTTCCCAAACTGATCAAGATGGGAGATTTCTTAGAAGAAGGTATAAAATCTGGCAAAGTACAATCCATAGCCGCACTGCAAGAGGCCAGCAAGGCAATCCAATCAGGTAGTAGAAAGAAGAAAAAAGAAGAAGTCTCAGCAGTCATCCTTTACGATCAATCCAACCCACATCATAACAGACCTAGAAGCCGAAGAATTCTAGAAGAGAATGTCGACCAAAGAGTACTCTGTGGAGGAGCAGCATAGAAAACTTCTGTGCAAATATCAATCATGGACTTGCTGATGAGTTCTGACAATCATACGGATGCCTGATGAAAGTACTAAGCGGGGTAAGTGTGCCAAGAAACACCACCAATGAGGCAGTGGCTGCAAATATTAGGAAAATGGTCGAAGCAATTATCATCACTTTCAGAAGAGACGAGCTTCCTATCGAAGGCGTAAGTCACATTAAAGATCTTCATATCACTGTCAAATGCGGGGACAAAGTGGTGTCCTGAGTACTAGTTGATAGAGGATCGGCAGTCAACATCAGTCCGCTCTCTACTCTGGGGGAGTTAGGAATCCTTATGAGGGAAGTCAAGGAAATCCATGTGAGGGTAAGGGTTTTTTATGGTTCGCAAAAGGATGTTATTGGTGAATTTTATTTGGCTTTTCAGATAGGACCAGTTGAATTTCCCATATTGTTTCAAGTAATGGATATTTCATCTTCATACAACTTGCTTCTAGGAAGGCCCAGGATACACATGGTATGGGTCATCCCATCCACCTTACACTAATGCATGAAATTTGAATGGGGATGTCAAGAGATCGTGGTCCATGGCGAATGGGGCCAATCGGCTTATTTGGAGCACGAAGTCCCGTTCATTGAAGGGCTACACGGGGTTGCTTTCCATGCAGTGGAAATCATGCAGACCTCTAAAATAGAAGAGATTGAACAAAATTTGGGAATGCAATCGCCGTATAGATCCAAGATGGAAACGAGTGATATGATGAAATATGGATACAGACCAGGAACCGGGCTATGAGTCAGGTCAGACGTGATTATAGAGCCAATTGAGCCAAATGGGCAGAAAGGAAAGGCCAACATTGGATATTAGCCTCTGATGGGGAAAACTCATACCGGCAGCTCTAGAAAAAAGCTTTTATGCCAGAGCATGTTTCGGGTACGGGACAGAGTTTAGCATCAGAAGATGATATCATCCATAGAATAGAAAGGTTGTTCGTGAATATGATTGAAGAATGTTGTAAAGGAACTAACATCAAGACTCCGACCATCAGGAATGCCGAACCAGGAGAAAAGCTGCGGAATTGGACCACCAGTCCCTCTTTTGTTCGCCAGGAGTCTTGGTAGTGTAAGACTATAAAATTTTTCTTTCGAAATGCACACGGTCAATTAAGGCATGCACCGTGTTTGTACCCTTTTGTCATCTGCCTCTTTTGAATGCTTAGATGTTCCTCTTTTGATGAATAAAAAGAATCATTTTCTTAAAATATTGCAAATTTATTTACTGCTTAATTTATGCTTAGTTTTTATTTTCAGTAATCAAAATGATAAAAACCTGCGTTTCATGATTGTGGCATATAATGAAACCGTCAAGCGAAACAACCTAGATTACGAGGAATACGATGAGAGTATGATACCAAACAATCTCCCACAAGAGATCGAACAACTGGAGAGTCAGAAAAAGCCCTACCTCAAAGAAATGGAAGTGATCAATCTCAGAAGCGAAGAAGACATGAAAGAAACTAGAATCAGCATTCACATAGAAGCCGAACAGAGGGAAAACCTGGTTGAGCTCCTCCAATAATACATCGATGTGTTCGCATGTTCATATGATGACATGTCTGGATTAAGTACTAAAATTGTCTCGCATCTACTGCCTACCAATCCCACCAGACCGCCAGCCAAGCAAAAACCCAGAAAATTCAAGCCCAATTTGAATCTAAGGATAAAGAAGGAAGTAACCAAGCAGATAGAGGCAAATGTGGTAAGGGTCACCAATTATCCCAGCTGGTTGGCAAATATAACCCTAGTACCCAAGAAAGACGGGAAGATTAGGATATGCATGGATTACCGAGATCTCAACAAAGCTATTCCAGAGGACGACTTCCCTTTACCAAATATACACATCCTTATCGACAACTGCGCAAAGCATGAACTGCAGTCATTCGTGGATTGTTTTGCTGTATACTACCAAATCTTGATGCACGAGAATGATGCAGCAAACATAGCCTACCCACACCTTGGGGAGTTTACTGCTATAGAGTCATGTTGTTTGGTCTCAATAACGCCGGTGCCACTTACATGAGAGCCATGACAACATGATTCACAAGGAGGTTGAAGTATAGGTGGATATGAAGTCACCATCAAGTCATGAAAGAGTTTATAGCACTTGGATGATTTGAAGAAGTGTTTCGAGCGTCTGCGGATGTATAGCTTGAAATTTAACCCAGCAAAATGCGCGTTCGGAGTCCCTACTGGAAAATTATTGGGCTTCATCATAAGTAGAAAAGGGAAAGAACTGGACCCATCAAAAATCAAGGCGATTCAGGAATTACCACCAACCAAGAGTAAGAAATATGTGGTGAGTTTCCTGGGTACAAGGAATTACATCAATCGTTTCATAGCCCAGTCCACGGTAACCTGTGAACCCATTTTCAAGTTGCTAAAAAAGGATGCTGCCACAAAATGGACAGAAGAGTGTCAGAAAGACTTCGGGAGAATTAAGGAGTATTTATAAAATTCACCAGTGTTGGTTCCCCCTGAGCTCGGGAAGCCATTGTTGCTATATCTGTCAGTCTTGAATAACGCCTTCGGATGTGTGTTGGGACAGCATGACGAAACTGGGAGAAAGGAGTAGGCCATCTACTACTTAAGTAAGAATTACACGTCATGCGAAGCCAAATACACTTTGTAGAACGCATTTGTTGTGCTCTAACTAGGATGGCCTAGAAACTAAGGCATTACATATCAGCATATACTATGCATCTGATATCTCGGCTCGACCCGCTCAAGTACATCTTCCAGAAGTCGATGCCTACCAGAAAGCTAGCTAAATGGAAAATTCTCCTCAGCGAATTTGACATTGTGTACATAACTCAGAAGGCAATCAAGGGGCAAGCTTTAGCCGACCACCTCGCATAGAATCTATCGGATGGGGATTACAACCCACTAACTACATATTTTCCAAACGAAGAGTTATTATTTGTCGGAGAAGATATTGCTGAGTCATACCCTAGATGGAGAATATTTTTTCGATGGAGAAGAAAACTTCAAAGGAGTTGGAATTGGGGCAGTCCTAATTTCGAAATCAGGACAGCAATATCCAACATCGGCAAAGATAAGATTCCTTTGTACCACTAATATGGCTGAATACGAAGCGTGCATCCTTGGTATCAGAATAGTAGTCAAAGGGGAATGGTCTACCATAAATGTCAATATCCTTTCGTATTTGCACTGCGTAAAAGAGTTATGCAAGAAGTTCACAAAGATTGAGTTCAAGCACATTCCCAGGATTCAGAACGAGTTCGCTGACGCCCTTGCAACTCTATCGTCCATGATTTAGCATCCAGACAAGAACTACATCGACCCTATCGAGGTAGAAATTAGGGATCAACATGCCTATTGCTCCCATGTAGATGAAGAGCCAGATGGTAAACCATGGTACCACGACGTCGGGGAATTCCTTGCAACCAGAGAATACCCGAAAAAAGCTACTAATTGTCAGAAGTGAACCCTCAGGATACTGGCGTATCACTTTTTCCTTAGTGGGGAAGTCCTATATAGGAGGGCTCCAGACTTGGGTTTGTTGAGATGTGTAGATGTCGCCGAGGCGACCGGGTTATTGGAAAAATACATGTAGGAACGTGCAGATCACACATGAATGGTTCACATTAGCCAAGAAGATCTTGAGAGCTGGATACTTTTAGATGGCTATGGAAAGCGATAGTATCCACTACGTACAGAAGTGTCACCAGTGCCAGATTCACGGGGATTTTATCCGGGTTCTGCCAAATGAGTTGAATGTGATGGGTTCACCCTGGTCGTTCGCCGCTTTGGGCATGGACGTGATTGGACCTATTGAACCCGCTACGTCAAATGGGCACTACTTCATATTGGTAGTCATCGACTACTTCACTAAATGAGTCGAAGCATCTACCTACAAGGCCATGACAAAGAATGTAGTGGCGGATTTTGTTCGTAACAACATCGTCTGCCGATTTGGCATACTTGAGTCAATCATCACTGACAATACCGCTAACCTTAATAGTGACCTCATGAGGAAAATTTGCAAGAAGTTTAGAATCGTCCACCGTAACTCCACAACCTACAAACCACAAATGAATGGGGCAATCAAGGAAGCCAACAAGAATATCAAGAGAATTATGTGAAAGATAGTGGACAATCACAGGAAATGGCACGAGAAACCATCCTTCGCCTTACTGGGTTATCGGACCACCATGAGAACATCCACTTGGACAACGTCGTACATGTTAGTATATGACACCGAAGCTGTGATACTTGTAGAGGTCAAGATACCACCTTTAAGAGTCATTCAAGAGGCCAAGTTGGACGATGTAAAGTGGATATGGGTCAGACATGAGCAACTCATGCTCATCGATGAGAAGAGAATGGATACAATATGCCATGGTAAGCTATATTAGAACAAGATGGCTAGTGCATTTAACAAAAAGGGTAAGCCTCGCGAGTCACACCGAGGCAGTTGGTCCTGAAGAAAATATATCCTCACCAGGAGGAAGCCAAAGGAAAGTTTACACCAAATTGGCAAGGTCCTTACATGGTTCACCGAGTGTTGTCGGGCGAAGCTCTAATCTTGGCAGAAATGGCGGAAGAATCAACACGAAGCCCATTAACTCAGATGCAATCAAGAGTAACTATGTTTGAAGACAAATAGAGTTAGACTTTGCTGTAATAGAACTACGTTCAACCTGACATTCCACGGAGGGATAGGTAGGCAACCCAAATATCATTTTTGTATGTTGCTCTCGAACTATATCGGTTTGATTTCCTCAGGAAGGAATACGCAGGCAATCCTCATCGGATTCAGTCATCTTTTGTAATTGAACTACGTTCTAGCCTGATTCCATTTGGATACGTAGGCTGTCTGAGTCAGACTCGACCATTTTCATTCTTAATCTCATTATTTTTGCACTTATTGTAACGAACTACGTTTAGAACCGATTCTATTTGGATACATAGGTTGCCTGAGTCAGGCTCAGTCATCTTCATCATATTTTTATCATCATCTATAAACTACGTTCAGACCTTATACCATTTTGGATATGTAGGCAACCTGAAATGGTTCGGTCATAACCTTAGGAAAAACCTTTATAATGCATTAGTTCGAATTAGGACGTAGTCGCAATGGCAAGAAAATGCGTTGTCAAAGCATCATAAAGGATAAACATCAATGGGATAGAGTTTTCAAGAAGCGACATTCGCATTTGGAGAATCTTTGTAGCATGTGATAATCTGAAATGACGACATTTGTCTTAAAACTAAGCTTTTCAAAAATTGTTTTTTTTAAAAAATACAGCAATTTGTTCCACCTACCGAACTTCATGGCGTAGCCATATCAAGGGTTGGGGGAAAAACCGATACTGCAGTCGACACAAACCAACCTCTCACCCCTACTATGAATTTTTATTTTAGTGCAGGTTCAACGGGAAGCAAGGAGATGTTGGGACCACACTGGGGCAAATGACGGATCCGCCATTTTTCCAAGATTATTACCATTTCTCCTTTACTTATATTTTTCTAGTACAACTAAAGCAAATCCTTGAATCCTTTGCAAGTACCTCAGAGTCTGACCGCTGATGCAGAAAAGGCACATTGTATATATCAAACTGCCTTCTCAACTAATCGGAGCACCTTGTACAAAACGAGTCTCCATATCGCCAATTGGAGCCTTGTATATAGAAAATCGTCATCTTAATCGATCGGAGCGCCCTGTACCAAATCAAACGTCGACATCGCTAATCGAAGCCTTGTATATAGCAAACTGTTCATTTTGCCAATGGAATAATCTGCACCGTCGCTCCGTCGCAACAGAGGCCAAAATAGACAGTTGCAAACCTCGTCACCGACGTTCTACCAATCGATGGCCGCAACTTAGCTTCGTAGTCAGGAGTATCTCTTGGGCATGCTTTTCTTTTCCTTTGCTATTACCTTAAATGTTTTGACATTTTGCTCATTCATCTTGAGGCATGATTACGATTCAAGTCAATCGCTCCCAAACGGAGATTACTTTACATTCCTCAGTGCAAAGCTCTCCCAACAAACAGAGACGCACTCTACAAATCAAGCTCTCCCACAAATGGAGACATTTCTCAGTGCAAAGCTCTCCCAACAAACGAAGACACACTCTACATGTCAAGCTCTCCCAACAAGCGGAGATACTTTTCAATGCTCCGGTAGTTGCGGAACGGTACACAGCCCGACTAGCAAATGGAGTCAAGTTCAAGTATCCCATCACCCTGATCCCAAATAATGGCTCACCGTCATACAAGCATCATTATTCCTGCATTATTTACATCTAAGGATGGCAAGTGGGCCGGTCCCGGCCCGGGACCGGCCCAGGACCGGCCGGGACCGCGGGCCAAACGGCTAAACTGGCCAGGACCGTTTGGTCCGGTTTTAGCGGGCCTGGTCCGGTCTCGTGGGCCGGTCCTATAATTTGGGCCCGTGAGGCCCGGGACCGTTTGACCCGCCAGGGCCCGGGACCGGACCGGTCCCTTAGCGGGCCTAGCGTGCCCAACGGTTATTTTTTAAAAAAAAATAAATAAAACCGTTGGGCTGTCAAAAATAACCGTTGGGCTGTCAAAAATAGCCGTTGGCTATTTATGAAATAGTCATTTAACCCCTAAACTTTGTTTTAATCCCAAACTTTTTATAATTACACTTTTTCCCTATTTTCAACTATAAATACCCCATCATTTTTTCATTTTTTCTTACAAAATCATCAATCTATCACAATCTCTCTCTAATTTACTTCTATAATTGCTACTATTGCTTACTTTATTGTTACAATTTGTGAAACAATTGTGAAGTTGGTGAATTGAAGTCTTCAACGATAATCAATTTCCAACAAGTTGTTCGTCAATTCGGTAAACTCGTTCCAACTCTTAAGTTTTAATATTATAATTTTGTTTGTTTTATTTACTTTGCTTGATTAATTAAGATGGCTTATTCCTTAAATAATATGTTTAGTAAAAATAAGGAAAAATCAAAGAGTGGTGAATCTAGTGGCCAATATGTTCCTCCTCCACTTCCCCCGGCTCCCCGACCCAAACATGTTACCCGTCCTACACCTCCTATTCTTGATAGCGATAATAGTTTATTACAATTTACTGAGAGTCAATTTTTCCATAATATTGCACCCGGTGAACAATTAAATCATGAATATATGAATGCTCTTTATGGTAATCCAACTATTGATAAAAATGATGATGAAGAAATAGATTTTGATGAAACGCAACCGGATAATGATACACCCACTAGTCCTGCTCCTGAAGTTAGCCCAACTAATAATAATCTAGATGATCCCCCGTCTGACCCTCCTATTAGTGCCCCTACTTTTTCTAGACAACCTCCTAAACGGGCAAAAACATCTCTTGTTTGGCAATTTTTTACTCAACTAAGAGAAAAAAATAGGGCTAAGTGTAAAACTTGTGGCAAAGAGTTAGTTTTTCAATATGTTGGAAGTCAGGGGGAGGGGGGGACGGGAAGTTTGACTAGACACATATTGCTACACCCTCAAGATAAAGCTAGATATTTTCGTATGAAAGCTTTGGCTGAGGGGACAAGTGCACCTAGTTAGGCTGACCTTAGTACCGGGTCAAAACAATTTCAACCGGGAATTAACACTGTTACCGGTGGTATTTTATATTATGATCCAAAAAAAGATCGGGAAGAATTGGCAAAAATGGTCACTGTTATGTGCTTACCCTATAATTTTCCTTCTAACCCCCACTTTGTGCATTATATTAGAAAAATTTATAATCCTACTTATAAAGGTTTTCCTCGTACAACCGTAAAGAGTGATATTTATAAATATAAACATGAATATGAACAATATTTGCGCTATTTATTTACTCATATAAATTGTCGTCTTGCTATTACAACTGATATTGGTAGAAGTGGTAATGATTGTGATTACCTTACTGTTACCAGTCATTGGATTGATGAGCATTGGATAATGCAAAAGCGCATTATTGCTTATAGAATAATTAATTCACGTCACACAGGGCAGTTTATTTCTAGCACGATTGCGGATATTTGTAGATATTTTTGCATTAGTGATAAAATAATGTCAGTTTCAATGGATAATGCTACTAGTAACACAAATGCTGTAGCCTTGCTTACCACTATACTAAGTCCTGTATTTAGTAACATTTTTTATGTTAGATGTATTTGTCATATTTACCATTTAATTGTGGGTGATGGTATGCGAATTTTAAATGTTGAAATTAAAAAGGTTAAAATGGCTCTTAATTGGCTTTTTTATTCAAACCGTAGAAGTAGACTTAGAGAATATTTTAAAAGATGCGATGAATTTGGCCTAAGAGAAAGAAAGGTTTCTAAACCTTGTCCAACTAGATGGAATTACATGTATGAAAGTTTAGTTATTGCATATGAATATAGAAACCCCATAAACTCAACGTATAATGCTCATGTAAGTGATGATGATGAGCACATTACAAATGTGGATTGGGCTAATGTTAAAATGCTTGTAGATTTTTAAGAAAAATTCCATATTGCTACAAATGAATTTTCTGGGCAATATTATCGTACTATTTCTAACTGTTTAGTTTATATTGCAGAACTTGCAAATTTGTTTGATCATTTTTCAGAGGGTGGGAAAATTTATCAACTTGCTATTGATTCCATGAGAAAAAAGTTTAAAAAATATTTTTTCCCTATTCCCCCTATTTATGGTATTGCTGCATTGCTAAATCCTACTATGAAATTAGGAGGTCCTCAATTTTGGTATGAAACTGTTTATAATGGTTTAGCACTTGAAGATGAGGAGTTGTCTAAACTTCCGAATGCAATAGCCTCAATTAAAATAAATGTTCAAACTATTTATAATGCTTATCAAGTTGCATTAGATCATGCTAGACCAAATGTTCCAACTCCTTCTTCTTCTAGTTCTCAATCATCTAAAAGAACTGCGGGAGTAAGAGCACTTAGTGCTTTTGCAGGGTTCAGGGGTTCTCAAGGTTCTAGTACTAGTGATTTTTCACAACTAAATGAGCTTGAAGTTTATTTGTCACAGGGAATTGAGGAAGTGAATCCCGACGGCTCCTTTAATATTTTGGAATGGTGGAAGGACAAAGAAAAATACTTTCCGATTCTTTCAAGGATGGCCCGAGATATTTTAACTATTCAAGCTTCAACAGTGGCATCAGAGAGCGCTTTCAGTCAAGCAAGACTTCAACTCAGTGATTATAGAGCGTCTATGAGGGAGAGCTTGGAAAAATCTGTACATTTCAGAGATTGGATCCGTTCGGAAAGAAGAAATTTTGGACTTGCTGAATCACAACCAGAGGTAGATGAAGCTTACGAAGAAATGCTAGCTGAACTTGCGGAGGATGATGCTTCGCCTGGAAGCGGTGATGAGCAAGCTTCATTTCCGCCACCACCAACGGAAATTCCTCCGGACCTTGAAGGATTTATGAAATTTGTAAGAGATACCATGTAAATTAATATGTAACTTGTATTTTGGCACATCTTGATTAGTTTCTTTTTCTTCTCAATGGTGGTATTAGCACCTTGTTGTGCTCATTCCATAGGGGAGAGGAAGACTAAGAAAGATATTGCCATGATTTTTAATGCTATAATAAAAATATAACGCATTGATTTGAATATCTCTTTACAATATTTTTTTTCTTTTATATATCGGGCTATACATACATATATATAAGCTATATTCTATATATTCGATATACATATATATATATATAAGCTTATATGTATACTATACTATAATATATATACATCTTACTATATATAAGCTATATTCGATTTATATACTATATATACATCTTAAGATATACTATATATACATAGTATACTAGATATACTAGATATATATATAGTAGATATACATGTATATATAGTATATCTTAAGATGTATATATAGTATATAAATCGAATATAGCTTATATATAGTAAGATGTATATATATTATAGTATAGTATACATATAAGCTTATATTTATACTATATATAGCTTATATATCTTAAGTTGTATATATAGTATATACTATACTATACTATAATATATATACATCTTACTATATATATTATATATATCTTAAGATATATACTATCGAATATGACTTATATACTATGTATATATATAGTATAGTGTGTGTATATATAAGATGTATATATAGTATAGTGTGTGTATATATATATATCTTAAGATGTATATATAGTATATAAATCGAATATAGCTTATATATATTAAGATGTATATATAGTATAGTATAGTATATATATATATATATATATATATACTATAATATACTATATATATACTATAATATATATACATAGTTTATAAATCATATTCGATAGTATACATCTTAAGATATACTATATATACATCTTACTATATATATATATATATAGCTTATATATCTTAAGATGTATACTATGTATATATAATATAGTATATATATATATATATATATTTTAAGATGTATATATAGTATATAAATCGAATATAGCTTATATATCTTTATTACTATTTTTTTTCTCTAACTTCTATAATAAAAAAAAATTAAAATACAAAGTTTCTGTTGGGCCTGTTTTGGCCCGGGACCGGCCCACTAAACCCGGGACCGTTAGTTCGTGGTCCCGGTCCCGAGCCGGTTCCAGCAATAAGCCCGCGAAGCCCGGGACCGTTTAGGATCGGACCGCATAGGACCGACTCACTTAGGACCGGGCCCGCGAAGCCCACTTAGGACCGGCCCCGGCCCACTTGCCACCCCTATTTACATCACATCTTAATATATTTTGCATTGCATTATATGGGTACGTGTGTGTTTGATTTTTTGCATGTACAAATATCACAACGTGGAACTCTTTCTAAGCAGTAGACCAAAATACAATGCTATGAGGGATAAAAAATTCATTAGTGGGCCAAGGATCCAAGTTCAAGCACAAAATGACCATTGGAGCTCCAAATTTGCAAATCCTTCAAGTCAAGCCGCAAAATTCAAGCTATCATGACTGCCTAATCCTCCATCTCGACGTATCATCATAATACGATACTGGGGGAATTCCTATGAGCATCACTTCCTCAAAATTCTCACTCCAGAACTACATGAGACCTGATCCTTATTAAGCCTGAGGTATGTAAGCAATTCAAAGCTAGAATTCGCCCCAACTTTCCAAAATCCTCCTAAAATCTTCCTTAATTCCCAATCTTACAGTTCATAATCTTCGTGACATTCCTGCAGTGTATGCCTAAAGTCGGGACAAACTTGGCTTTGGTTCAATTTCTTTATCCGAGAACTCTTTCATTGTCTCCGGTCAAAGAGGGGCAGCTGTTGACGACCATTTTTAACCCTTCTTTTTAAAATTAATTTGCTTATACTTAATAATTTACAATAAATGTTTTGGGAGTATTTTCTATCGATACATACCTATTTTTACAAATAAATTAAGAATTAATTTTGAAATTAATCACCCAGAATTAGTATTATGCAATTACAACTTTATTTACTATTTTAATATTATTAGAACAATCTTTTATACACACCACATAGGCTTTATAATTAATTTAAAAAATTATTTTGCAATTTTAGTTAAACATGCTACTATGTTAATAATTTGAAATTAGTGTCATAATTTAGAAAACAAACTATTTTATAAATAATTAATTATAATAATTAGTAGTATATTTGATAATTATAATTTTATTACATTTTTATTAGAAATTAATTAAATTAATTTTAAAAAGGTTAAAGACCAAATGGCTACAATTGCAATTCCTTGATTAATACAATGGCTATTCTTTAAAATAATTCCGGGCCAAATATGAGGCCCAAATCCGGATATGGTCCAGTCCAAACAACCCCTTCTCTCTAAGTTGGAAATCCGCTCCAATCCATTTGAACCAATCAAATTGTGCCATGTCACCCATCCTTATCATTCACAAAACAAACACATTCATATCTGACCATCGATCCTCACCATCAACATGCTAGGTTTAATACTTCATTTCACATTATTTTAAAACCACTACCAGGTTTTATCTTAACGTTAGATTACAAGGATCTAACAATCTTCGTTTTTCTTCATTTAAACCCTTTAATACCCGAATTATCAGGGTCGTTGATCAAATGATCTAACGGCCCAGATATCATCTCCTCCTTTAAACCTGTGAGACCGGCCCCTAATCCCCTAACCCTAATCATTCACTCTAAAGACTCGGTCGCCACCTTTACCCATCTTCTCTCATCTCTCTCAAACTCTCCAGGCCCGTCAATCACAAAATTTTGCACTAATTAGTGCAAGGTCATGAATCATGACGAGAAATCATTTTTTCTGCCTTTGTTACCCAAGATTCTCGCTGAGTCTTTTCCCATTTCACCTTTGAGATTCAAAATTCCCAAATTCGAAAACCCTAACCTAGAGATGAGACTTCAAATCGACTATGGCTTTTCAAATCCATGGCATGCATCACCGTCCGTCTTGTCATTGTACTTCGAATCTCGTCATTTTTTTTCTGTTTCAAAAGCCTTAATGTTGAAGTCACAGACCAAAGGGTGAAATCTCAAACCGTCCGAGATTTTCTTGTGTTCTTTCAAATCAAAGCACATGAGAAGCCTCCTCATAACCTTATTATGATTATTCGAGGTCCAGAGTTCAAATGCAATGACCTATGGACATTAGGGCTTTACCCGATTGATTTTTCCATCAACGGTCAACCTTCTTCCTTCTCAAGTAAAAATCCTCACTATTTTCCCACAGTTCTTTCTGATTTTACCCGGTTATGCTCACATCACTACCTTAACGCCATCTTCCACTACCGAGTTTGAATTTTGCTGAAACCCTAAACCATTAATGGCATTATAAATAGAGCATTGATTTCTCTCACCTAACAATCTAAGAGACAACTAACATTATCGAACAACTTACAATCACACCAAACAGTAGTCTAAAATTTCATACAAGTTAATAGACTAGGTTTCTTAATTTTTGGGTCAAGCATGAGTCATTTAAGGAGGTTGTAAGAGAGAACTGGCACACAGATTTCAGTAAAAATCCATTTATCATGTTCAACTACAAGCTAAAGAAGGCATTGTCTACTTAGAGTAAAGCAACATGGTGATATATTTCAAAAGATTGCAAGTTTGGAGGAATTTGTTATGGTGCATGAAGCGCAGTTTGAAGCTAGTCCTACATAAATGAATAAAGAGAGATTACAAAAGGTTCAGGCAAAGCTGATCAGATTCCTTGCTTTGGAGGAAGAATTCTGGAAACAAAAATCAATAATGGCTTGGTTCAAAGATGGTGATAGGAACACTAAGGTCTTTCATGCTTAAGTCAATGGTCGAAGGAAAAGATTGCAGCTCAAAAGGATTCAAAACAGTCAAGGTACCTGGATTGAAGAAGATACAGAGATGGCTGTTAAAGAAATTAAAATTTTTGAAGATCAATTTAGTGAAACAACAGTCCCTACATCATTTGTCATCATAGATCATGTGCCTAGGTTGGTTAACATGGAGTAGAATACAGATCTGATTAGGCAGCCAACAAAAGAAGAGGTTAAGCAAGTTGTGTTTGGCTTAATAGAGACAGTGCAGGAGGTCCAGATGGATTCACATGTAGCTTTTATCACTCTTGTTGGGACATAATTGGAGATGATTTATTTGATATGGTAAGAGCATTTTTCAATGGCCAAGAATTACCAAAATGCATGACACACATAAATATGGTTCTTCTACCTAAGAAGAAAGAGGTGACAACATTCTCGGATATGTGGCCTATAAGCCTTAGCAATTTTACAAATAAAATTATCTCAAGAGTGATTCATGAGAGGCTAGTGGGGTTACTTCCTAACCTTATTTCTGAGGAACAAGCAGGATTCATGAAAGGGAGGAGCATTGTTGAAAATGTGCTTCTTACACAGGAGATTATTACTGATATTAGGCTCAGAACTAAAGCTGGACCACATATAGTAATTAAGCTCGACATGACAAAAGCATATGATAGGTTGTCTTGGATTTTTCTGACCAAAGTGCTTAGGAAAATGGGATTTTGTGAGAGATTTATAGGGTGGGTGTTTGGAATTGTATCAAACAACTGGTATTTAGTACTCATCAATGGACATGCTCATGGATTTTTCAAATCTACAAGAGGCGTCAAGCAAGGGGATCCATTGTCACCTACACTATTCATTCTAGCTATATTTCTGTGGGTTTGGCTTGCTTGAGTGGAGTCCTAAAATAAATCATTTGGCATATGCAGACGACACCATTATTTTTTCTTCATCTGATTCTACTTTACTACAATTAGTAATGGAAGTTTTGAGTGCCTATGAACTTGCATCTGGCCAGTTGGTGAACAAGAGTAGGTCTGTTGTATATATGCACCATTCTACAAGCATGGATGTGGCTACAAAGGTGGAAATGATAACTGAGATTAAAAGGCAGGAATTTCCATTCATGTACTTAGGCTGCCCTATTTTATACTCAATGAGGAGGATGGATTATCATCAAGGTTTAATTACTAAGGTACTGGATAAATTGCAAGCATGGAAGGGCAAGCTACTCTCTATAGGTGGTAGATCAATGCTGATTGCTCATGTGCTTCAGAGCATGCAGATCCACCTACTCTCTGCTATGAATCCTCCTAAATATGTTATAAACAAGTTGCACAAGATATTTGCACAGTTTATCTGGAGCAGTTCTATAGGAGGCAAGACATCGGGCATCTTGGAACACATTTGTATGCCATGTAAAGAGGGTGGAATTGGTTTTAGATCATTGAACGATGTGTCTAAAGTTTTATTCTGCAAATTGTGGTGGAACTTTCGAACTAAGCCAAGTCTTTGGAGCGCATTTATGAGCCAGAAGTATTGCAAGAAACTTAATGCTTAAAGTTCAAGAATTTCTAAAATTACAACTAAACGTATGAATCCTACCAAATCAACTCCAAACAACACCAAAGTTTGGATACAAGTTCTAAATACCATAATGCAACTATTCCAAATCCCAAAATCAAATTCCAAACTAGATATCTTAATGGCAACATACAGTCAAACTTTTCAACTTCAAATTGCCAAATTTTGGAAAATCAACACAAATCAACCAACGAACTTCCAAAATCTATTTCGGGCATGCTTCCATGTTTGAAATCGTGATAAGTAGCTATCGAATCCATCAAAACACAATTCCGGGATCGTTTTCACAAAAGGCAAAGTTTGGTCAACATTTCTAATTTAAACTTCTAAGTCAAGAATCAAAGGGTCTGAATCAACCCGAAAGCTTCTCGAAATGAAACTAACCAACCCCACAAGCCATTAAACCATAAATACACATGTGTGAAGTATAAAAAGGTATAACAAGGCGCAATTACACAAAGTGACTAATCGGGTCGTTACAACATGTAAATCTCAATACCACATGACACACCCCATCTATCATGCCATCATATGAAAACACGAGAATCCCATTATCAACTCCGAATCACCAGTAGGATAGATACCCCCATCAACCAGGAAGCTTCCACTTGACCCTATCCAAGAGAAAAATCATAACATGCAACATACGCCTCATACCTGTAGAGAACATTTGTCCCAAGCCATGATCGAAACCATCAGGAAATATTTGAAACCCATATGCACATAACCAAGCCATCATAACTGAATCCATCTAACTCAACCAAGTCTCATATGTCGCCAAACCCAAGTATTGCTACAAAACACCCGTAGAGTCTCACTACACCAAGGAACCGATCACCTTTATTACTATGCTGACCCAAACCACTACCAAGCTGACCCATTTCCTAAACTTGCCTTTAAGTTAACACTTCTACCTGCCTATACACTACAATCCTTAACCCTAAGATCACTACAAGAGATCATAGAAGGAAACTACATCGTCCCAAGGCCCGTAAGCAACTATATTCCCTCTTAAGCACCCAATAGTACCGCAATCGAATGGCTCACATTGAAGATAACTTCTGTGAATTTGAAGATATTTTCTAACCTCTCTGATACTGAAATATATAATCTTTAATAACAAAGAAATATCACAAGTCTTGGCACCAACCAAATGCAAATCACAGATCTTAGCTATACACAAATTTGAGAAATCTTCAAATACCACACACGAACCTTGAACTCATTAAAACCTTCTCAAGAGACACTCACTCTGCTTTAATCTCCATTACATCGCCAATACAAGATGAACGACTTGTGCCTCATTAGAATACAAACACCTAAAGAAGTAACCCCATCTTAACGCAACCGAGTGAATCCCTTCTCTTAGCACATTGTATCCACAATGAATAATACACCCGAATTATTCCCAAGATTTTTACATATCTATAAAGTGTAGTACATCAGGAATATTGACATTTCCCTTGCTCAAGTCATCCTCAACCAACCTCTTCAAGTCGTAACAGATCCACAAATATATCTCAGATCAAAACTAATATGACACATGACCATGCAATCTGGCCGTTGATAGCAGACTCCCACACTTGGCTCGAAGCCATAAAACATAACATCTGATAAACCACAATACCCTTACTCCATAATTGTCATGATCTTGCATTGTAATTCAACAAAATATATCATAAGCTCATGTAGCACTAATCATAAAATACCTCAAACCATCTGCTAAGCGTATATACATCCTGGCGACAGTCGTGCAAACACACTCAAGCAATCTAAACTCAAATTGTAGCACATACGCACCTCTTTGGGTAGGAAGAAAAATCTACACAGAAACATCATATGGATCACCCAACCTCAGAACATCCCGCAGGAAATAATTCACCTGCTTAGCCTAAAACTGGCATCTCTCGATGACCCTATAATGGCCTCAACCACTATGCAATCACTTAATCCTCCTGAGTCTGAACTCATCAACAAGACATAAAAATCTACTTCATTCCACAAATGAGCAACTAAAAGATCCCTAACACACTCATAACTCAAGATTGTACAACAGATCAAGAAAGAAATCGAGCATTTATAGTCCTTTCACAAATCTAAGCAAAATTCTTCTTGTCACGTTCGAACCATCTAAGCATATTCCCCATTCACATAATAATTATCATATAGCTATTCCACCACTCATTGAGCCATCAATCTCACTCCTACGGACACTACTGGACATCCTAGTCCAAAATCACATACTCACACAACTAAAACCACCGAGCCCAAGCTGCGGTTTGAATCTGGCCTCAAGTCCTCCAGACTGGCCCAAATCCACAACACCGAGAACACATCTCGCACCTCATCCATGACATAACAAGCCATCGACGCACATTTGATACGAGTCCTCACCTAACATACGATTTGATGGAAGGGAATCAAAGAGATACGCTTCAAGTTGAATCAATACCACAAGATAAGGAAAGAAAGATAGGAAGTTTTTCCTAGATGCATGTAGACTCTCAAAGATGGGTATGGACGTTATCATACCGATACTCAAGACTCTACTAGACACTTGCGCATGACTCATACAACCTATGGGCCTAGATCTTTGAAACCAGCTTGTCACGACCCAAAGTCCACCTAGTCATGATGGCACCTAATACAACCCACTATGTAAGCCAAACAACACTCAACACAACTCTAGATAAATAATAAGAAGTCAATAGATGAAATAACTGGAATTTCATACAATAACTCAAGGATTGGTAGTACAAGTTATGAGCCACTAAGACGTAAATTTACAAGGTTGGTAGAAAAATAAATTCAACATCTATTAGGAATATACACAAGTAGAATTCAAATCTAAAACTACTAAGGGCAAGTGGTAGGTATGTTCGAAAAATAGGTACATCTTCAATGCCAGCTCCTGCCATAAACATCAGCATTAACACCAAAATCGGCACACAAGGTACATAAGTGTAGTATGAGTACAACCGACCTCATGTACATAATAAGTAACAAACCTAACTCCAGGCTGAAAGTAGTGACGAGCTCGGAAGAAGATTAGTGCCCAACACCAATGATCAATAACGACACATGATATATTGATGACAGTAAAAGAGAACAACTCGAGAGATATGAGATTCAAGTCATTTGCAAATACGAAAAAAGATAAGATAAGCTTTTCAAGTATAACAGTCCAAGCCCAAAATATTACCACTGAAGTCACTATAAGATGAATTTATCAAGAGAACTGTGATTTCCAACTTAACAATGGTAGAAAATTTTATTTACCATCTAGCACGAGGTAAATTACATCTCAATGCTTATGTATCAAATATACATGTCAAGTTAATAATACCATCTAGCATGAGGAAAATACATCTATATGCCTACATGTCAAGTCAATAACATCAAAGCAAAGCCATCAAGTGTACTCACACTCAGCACACTTATGGTGCCTGACACAAATGCCCCTCACCATCACACACACAGTCACACTCAACACTATACTGGTGCCCCTCACCAAAGCATATATATGACAATGTGTCTGTGCTCACTATGAATAACAGACTCCGGAGGGGCAGATCCTTACCTAAGCGCCAATTAATAATCAATAGCACATAGCCGGACAGGGCCTAGTGCACGCGTCGCCCCTGAACATACCACTTAGCCCAATGTGGGGGCCTGGCGTATGTGTCACCTCAATATCAATAACACTTAGCCCAATACGGGGCCTCGACGAGAGCGCCGCCTCACTATCAATCACCATGGCTCTATGGCCCACATCGGTCATCAATTCGCAAAAGTCTCCATATGCCAACATCTCACAGAAACATAATCTAATTATACAACACAGAATATTACAATGCACCACAAATTCAGTTCAAACTCGTGTCACGTACAAAGACACCAATAACATGTGAGACAACATATAAAAAATGCACAGAGACAGAGATATAACATTCAAATATAACCATCATGACTAAACAGTATGATCACGCCTAAGGCAAATAGCTCCAATTGGCAAAAATAGCCCTATCATGTATCAACAATTAAGCAGATAGCCTAGACATGATTTTTAGCATGAATAATAACTCATTAATCATACAAATGGAGAAAACATGATTAAAAACGCATGATAGAAAAACAAGGCATATAATAGCCTAAGAAATACCTAGATCATGAATACCCTAGTGCACGCACACATGCCCGTCACCTAGCACGTGTGTCACCCCCAACACATCTCAATTATCATAGTTCTCAAGGATAATTGACCTCAAATCCTAATTTAGATATGTTACTTACCTCAAACAAGCCAAAATAATATAGAAACACCATTCTGCACGAATCAACCTCCGAGCGGCTTGAAACTAGCCAAAATCAAGAAACATCAAATAATAACATAGGAATCAAACCCAAACAACAAAGGTAGAACCTTTAATCAAATACTTAAAGTCAACCAAAAAGTCAACTCGGGTTCGCACCCCAGAACCCGACAAAACTCACAAACTCCGACAACCCAGTCTAATACGAGTCCAATCATACTAATTTTTTCCAATTCCGACTCCGAATTGATGTTCAAAACTCAATTATTCACTTTAGAAAAGTTTAGAATGAAACCACTGATTTCCTTTTTAGATACATCAATCAAATGCCAAAAACAACGATGGAATCATGTAAAATAATCAAATCGTCAAAAACACTTACCACAATCCAAATGGTAAAACATCACCTCCAGAATCACCCAAATTCGAGCTTTCAATCCCAAAATGTGATAAGAATAGCTCAACCCTCGAATATATGAGGCCTGTCCACGTAGTGTTTTAAAAGACATGGGCATAAGGCTGAGCGTTTTATATATGCCTTAGCGGGGCGTAAGCCCCATAGGTATTTAATTTTTAATATTTTATAAAATAATATAATGACAGTTAATATTTATAAACAGGTAAAATTGCATAAAAATTGAAGAAAACTATATATATGTGTGATCCATCCCCACAAAAAATTAATCAAAATAATCTATTATACGTTACTTACAAGCACAAGTAATTTGAGTCTAAAAGAATAAAGTTTTCTATATGGAGGAAAAAAAAGGATGATTAACATGCAATTTGAACTTTGAATTTGCCGCTATGAAGAAAAATGTAGTTCTCTTTGTATTTATAAAAAAAATTAAATATTCATTGCTTTTGGGAGATATTAGCAGACTAGCGGACAAGATAAAAAATTGGAAAAATCATGAATTATGGCTTAAATCAATAAAAAGGGTCTTTACTTTTAAATTTAATACTTTTTGAGTTCCTTTTTAAACCTTTTGAGTAATTACCAAACTGACTTTTGAGAATTTGGGTATTATATGAAGGACTAATTCAACAAATTTTGTTATAATTTGAAAAAGTCTCTGGGGCTTACTCCTTACTAAACAAATGCGCCTCGGACGCCCGGGTGTACGCCCCGAACGCCTGGGCATACTCCCCAAATTGCGGGGCGTACGCCTCTTGAGACTTCCGCCCCACACCATCCCCCCGGGGCATTTTTGGTATGCCTCGCCCTGGGGCTTGCCCCAGAAACGCCTTTTAAAACAGAGCTGTCCAGGCTTCTCCGCATCTGCATTCAAAACACTCGCATTTGCAGCGTCGCATCTACAACAAATAGCTCGCATTTGCGAGTTCAACTCACTGCCCGACCATCCGCAGAACCGCATGCAAAAGAACACATCGTAGATGCGCAATACCTAAATCCCAACCAGCTCGCTTATGTGCCCTCCCGTCCACATTTGTAGACACCGCCCCTGCCAAAACCATCAATAACCAACATGATCCAAAATTTTCTGAAACCCATATGAAACTCCCCCGATCCCCTCGGGACCCCGTCCAAATATACCAACCAATCCCAAAACATAAAATGGACCTACTTTATGCCTCAAATCACATATAATAACATCAAAACCATGAATCTCACCTCAATTCAAGCTTAATGAACTATTTCAAATTTCCAAATACCAAACATACACCGAACACGTCTAGGAATCACCTACATTATTGCAAACAAGTCCCAAATAACATAACGAACTTATTCCAACTCTCGAAATAACAATATGAACCCAATAACATCGAAGTCAACTTCCGATCACACATATGAACTTTTCAAACCTTCAAATTGCCAACTTTCGCCAATTAGAGCCAAAACCTTCTAGAAATATCTAAATGCCAATACGGATATAGGACCAAGTCCAAAATCACCATCCGGATCTAATGGAGCCTTCAAATTCTGATCCAAGTTCATATACACAAGAGTCAAACTTGGTCAACTCTTCCAACTTAAAGCTTCTAAAATGAGAATCTTTCTTTCAAACCAATCCTGAATCTCTCTAAAACCAATACTAACCATATGTGAAAGTCCGAATGCACTATATGAAGCTATTCATGACCTCAAACTACCAAACTTAATGCATATACTCAACACGACCAGTCGGGTCGTTACACCTATACCATTCTCAAAAAGAAAATACTCTGTCATGAACTGATTTTCTCTTTTATAATCAATAAAAATCTTCTCTATATCCTATAGAGAGAACAATGGTGGTAGGCATGGCAAAATCAAAAAAGAGAAAAGAGAATATAGGCAGAGGAAGAAAGGAAAATAAAGAGGGAGAAATGGGGGAATATGGGTGTTTTATTGTAAAGGGTAATGGAGAATTTTTGCTGGTAGATTATATGGTCAAAAAGGATGAGGGACCAGGTAGTAAGATACATTACAATTGGGTTGAATTAAAATTAACAAATACTGGATTCAAATAAATTTTTAAAACTTCTAATGTAGGTGAATAATCAAAAAATGGTATTATAAATCCTGCAAGTGGATTCATTCAATTGCAACAATGGATATCGTTCATAATAGGTTCTGGATTGGTTTTGTAACGCATAACATATTTTTGATGATTTTGTAACAATGAAATATTGCTATAAATATGTTCATTGATGAACCTATTCAACTGTAACAACATGATCGATAATTTTGTGTATTTGAGCATTGTTCCCCTATTTGATGCTTCCCGTATGTGTATTTATTGTTATGTGACTTGAGGGGATGGTTGATTTGATTTCAAGAAGGTTTTGGATTGAACTAAAACATTTTATTTCAAGTTGGATGTTTAAGTTATAAGAGTTTATTGAGGTTTGACTTTTATGTAAACGACCCCAGAATGGCATTTTGATGATTCAAATAGGTTCATATGGTGATTTTGGATTTAGGCTTATGTCCGGAGTTGGATTTGGAGGTCTCTAGGTTGATTTGGTTCTATTTGGCAAAAGTTAAAAATTTGAAGGTTTGAAAAGTTCATAGGTTTGACCGAGAGATGACTTTGGTGTTATCATGTTTGGATTTTTCTGGGAGTTGGAATAAGTTCATTATGTCATTTGGAACTTGTGTGCAAAATTTGAGGTCATTCTGAGTTAGTTAGACGTGGTTCGACATGAGTTTTGGAAGTTTGAAAGTTGATTAGTTTATTATGCTTGAATTGCGTTGCGATTCATAGTTTTAATGTAATTGTGTGTGATTTAGAACCTCGAGTAGGTCCGTGTTATATTTTGGACTGGTTAGTGAGTTTGGATGGGGTCCCGGGGGCCTCAGATGAGTTTCAGATGGGCTTCGGCATATTTGTGGTTGTTTTGGCTGATCAGTTCTAGTTTTTTCGTACCTACAAGATTTGGTCCGCAGATGCGAAGTTGGTTGGGATCAGAGGTTTCTGCAGATGCGGCTAAGCTTGCATAGAAGTGCGAGTGCAGGTGCACATTGTTGTCCGAGGAAGTGGTCCCGCAGAAGAAAAAGTGTGGTCGCAAAAGTTGTAGGCCGACTTTTTAGTCATGCTCGCAGAAGCAGGCTTCTGGTCGCAAAAGCGACGCCAGAGAAGCGGCAGTTTTTATCGCAGATGCGAAAAGACTAGGCAGTGTATTAAGTTCGAGGGTTTGACTTATTTTATCATATTTTGATATTGTGAGCTCGGTTGGGGCAATGTTTTAGGCAATTACATGGATTTAGGTAAGTATTCTTGACTCGGGTTTGATTATTGTTCATGAATCTATCCTTGAATTTTTCTTTTTATTGGTGAACATAAGTAATAAAATTGGGGATTTTTGCAAAACTTTTTAAAAATGAAAAATAGAGATTTGAAGCTGATTTGAAGTCGGATTTGGATGAAACTTGTATAATTGGACTCGTATTCGAATGAGTAGTCGGGATTTATGATTTTTGTTGGGTTTTGAAAAGCGGGACCGGATTGACTTTATGATATTTGATTAAGATCGGAGCTTTATTACTTGGAATCGATTTCTATAGTCGTGCTTTATGTTACTGAGTTGTTTTTGCTAGATCTACCCATTCGAAGGCAGATTCGAGAGGCAGGGGATTTTTAGAGTATTGATTTAGCTTGTTTGAGGTAAGTATCTTGCCTTAGCTTGTGTGGGGGATTACCCATAAGGATTTGGCCTTAATTGTTTATTCGTGTTAAGTGAAAAGCGACGTGTACACAAGGTGACGAGCGTATACACAGGTACTATATGTGGCTTATGATCGGATCTGACCTTAGGCTATTAGTATACCTTAATTTGAAATTATATTTTATATGCAACGTGCTTAATCACTTTGTGGCTACGTTAACATGATCACTACAATTGTTTTAGCTGTAGTAATGCTTTATATGTTAAACATTATCCGTATTTTACTATTTTCATGTCCTTGTGCACCTTGTTGATAAATTATGAACTTATATCCTTGATGAAATTTTGGCATTATTATTTTGTGATTTTTGTGGCATATGTTGACATCTTGAGGGGATTGTTTGGGTGTTGGCACAAGATTTTTGTCGTGCGATTGTGAGTGATATTTTGTTAGGGCAGTGCGATACAATTGCATATTGTTATTGCGTTAGGGCGGACAAATACAGTTGGATATTGTTATTGTGTCATGGTGGAGTGATACGGTTGGATATTGTTATTGTGTCCGGATGGAGTGATAAGGGTGGATATTATTATTTTGTCAGAATTGTGCGCACGAGGTGCCATATGTTTGTGTTTCTATTTGATAACTTGTTACTAAAACTGGACCTTTACTTTCATTGAGTTGCTACCACACGTTCTAAAGAGATTGTTGTTATTGTTTTTTGATTATACACTTCGTTTCTAGTTATTGACATGTTGCACAGGTTGTTTGACTAGTCAGTATCACATGGCTTGAAGCTCGTCACTACTTTACCGAGGTTAGTCTTGATACTTACTGGGTACCGATTGTGGAGTACTCATACTACACTTCTGTATATTTTTGTGCAGGTCTAGGTGTTGGAGGTAGCGGACTTAGGCAATGAGAGGTTACATTGACTGCAAAGATTCAAGGTAAAGCTGTATGACCGTCGTAGTCCCTTGGAGTCTCATCCTTGCCTTATACTGTCATTTTTGTATCCAAACAGTATTGTATTTTTAGACATCCTTAAGTATGTAGATAGGGATCATGACTCTGTACTACCTAGTTCGAGGAAATTGCACTGCATTTTGGCTGTTTTTGGACTTATGTTATCATTACTTCCGATGTTATGTTAAATTTTGTTTTATTATATCATATTTTGTTAAATTAATATTGTTGAGTGATAGTCTTACCTAGTCTTAGAGATTAGGTGCCATCACGACCCCTTTGGTGGGATTTGGGTCGTGACAAGTTGGTATCAGAACCCTAGGTTCAAAGGTTCTACGAGTCATGAGCAAGTCTAGTAGAGTCTTGTGGATCGATGCTGAGACATCTTTACTTATCTTCAAGAGGCTATCGGGTTGTTAGGAAACTTCACTTTCTTTCATTCTTTATCGTGCGAATTTTTTTATTCTAAGTTTGAATGTTTACACTATTATTCTCTCGCAGATAGTGAGGACACATTCTACCGGATCAGCAGAACAGGCACCAGTGCCCCATGTTAGAGCTGCGGGAGGTCGGGGTGAGGTAGGGCACATGTCGTAGCTAGGGCACCTGCTAGAGAAGTAGCAGTGGAGCCACCAATAGCTCTAATTGAGTATCGGGAGTTCGAGCATGTTGAACGTGCACCTAAGGATCCTATTGCTATACATGGGCTCTAGGAGACTTTGGCACATGTTATGACTAAGTTTGGGAGTATGGCTCAGTCAAGGTTGATTCCCATTGCACTAGCTATATAACAGGATGGGGGAGGAACTTAGACTCTCGTCGCCCGTACATCGGAGCAGCCGACTTATGCTTACCATACAGCGAGTGCAGTTCAACCTGATGTAGGGCCAGTTGTGTCGGCTGAGGGACAGATAAGTTTGGAGAGGTTTCAGAAGTTTCATCCTCCCTAGTTCAGTGGAGGGGCTTTTGAGGATGCACAGGGCTTCTTGGATTAGTGTCATCACATTCTGCATACCATGGGTTTGGGGAGTCGAGCGAGGTCGCGTTACTATTTTTCAGTTGACGGGGCTGGCATAAAGGTGGTGGCAGGCTTATGAGGCAAGTAGGTCAGCTGGCGCAGCACCACTTACATGGTCCCAGTTCTCTAATCTCTTTCTTGAGGAGTTTATTCCATAGACCCACATAGACGAGTTGCGCAGCGAGTTTGAGTAGTTTCTCTAGGGGACTACGAATGTGTCTGAGTATGCTATGGGGGATACAAATTGTTATCTCGTAAAGAGACTTCATTGGTTTTCAATGATAGAGAGAGAGAGAGAGAGAGAGAGAGAGAGAGAGAGAGAGAGAGAGTTTGTAGATTTATTGATGGGCTCTTCTATAGCCTAAGATTTGGAATGGCACAGTAGTTAGAGACTGAGACATGCATTTCATCAGGTTGTGAAGATTTCCTAGAGGTTAGAGCGTATCTGCGGTCAGGAGAGGGAGGATAAGGAAGCTAAGAAGCCTTCTAGTTCTGGAAGATTTAGTGGTTTCTACTCTTCGGTTCAGACCCGTCATGGCAGAGGCTTTTGTCAGTCGACCCGTTCAGTCCATACATCAGGTTACCTATAGTGCTCCAGCTAGCCATGGACCCCAATTCACTCGTATCAGACATCCATCTTTCAGTGCACCTACTGCACGGGGTTTCAACGACGGTTATTCCAGTCATTCGGATCAGACTCAATACTATCAGCCACGCTCGTAGAGAGGTTTATTTGAGTGTGGTGATACTTGGCACATTGTGATAGATTGTCCCAGGCTTCAGATGGGTGGACCTCAACAAGGTACTTAGGCTATGGTTCCTGCTACAGTTGCTACTCTACCTGCACAACCAGCTAGAGGTGGGGGGACAAGGGGGTAGAGGTCGTCCTAGAGGGGAGGTCAGGCCAGATATTATGCTTTCCCTGGTTTGACTGAGGTAGTTGCACCATATGCTGTCATTATAGGTATCATTCTGGTTTGTCATAGAGATGCATTAGTTCTATTTGATCCGAGTTCTACTTATTTTTATGTGTCACCCTACTTTGCTTCATATTTGGATATGTCTGGTGATTCTCTAGATACTCCTATTTATGTGTCTACACCTGTTAGGATTCTATTGTGGTGGGCTATGTCTATTGTTCTTATTTGGTCACTATTGGGGGCAACGAGACTAGGGTTGATAATTTGTTTCTTAATATGGTGGATTTTGATATGATTTTAGATATGGATTGGTGATCTTCGTACCAGGCTATTTTTGATTGTCACGCTAAGACTGTGGCATTGTCTATGCCGGGGGGTTTCTAAGGTTGGAGTGGAGAGGTTCCTTGGGTCATATTCCTACGAGGGTGGTTTCTTTTTTGAAGGCTCAACAGATTGTTGAGAAGGTGTGCTTAGCGTACGTAGACTTTGTTAGAGATGTGAGTAGTGATACCCCCACAGTTGATTCAGTCCCCATTGTGAGGGAGTTTTCAGATATTTTCCCTTCAAACCTATTAGGTATTCCATCCGATAGGGATATTGATTTTGGCATTGACTTGGCTCTAGGCACTCAGCCCATATTTATCCCACTGTTCACATGGCTAAGGAATTGAAGGAATAGTTGTAGGAATTGCTAAATAAAGGAATTGTGTCGGTTCTATTTGTGAAGAAGAAAGACGATTCCATGAGAATGTGTATTGAGTATCGACAGTTTAACAAGGTTTCCATCAAGAACAAGTATCCACAACCGCGTATTGATGATCTATTTGATCAGCTTCAGGGTGCTAGGGTATTCTCGAAGATTGGAGATCGGGGGTACCATTATGAGTTCATAGTGATGTCTTTTGGGCTGACCAATGCCCCAACAACTTTCATGCATTTGTTAAATAACATATTTCCACCTTATATGTATTCCTTCGTTATTGTGTTCATTGATGATATATTGATGTATTCCCGTAGTAGGGAGGAGCATGAGCAGTACTTGAGGATTGTGCTCCAGACTTTGAGGGAGAAGAAGCTATATGTTAAGTTTTCCAAGTGCGAGTTTTGGTAAGATTCAGTGACATTCTTGGGCCACATGGTGTCCAATAAGGGATTAAGGTGGATCCAAAAAGGATTGAAGAAGTTCAGAGTTAGCCGAGTCCTTCTACCGCTACAGAGATTCAGAGTTTCCTAGGATTGGATGGGTATTATCGCCGCTTTGTGGAGGGTTTTTCATCTATCGCATCCTCATCGACTAAGTTAATTCAGAAGGATACCCCATTTAGATGGTTTGACGTGTGTGATGAGAGCTTTCAGAAGCTCAAGACTGCCTTGACTAAAACTCCAGTTCTAATTTTGCCTTCGGGATCGAATTCATATACAGTCTATTTTGATGCTTCGCAGGTTGGCATTTGGTGAGTGTTAATGCATGATCATATGGTGATTGGCAATGCTTCGCGTCAGTTGAAGCCCCATGAGTAGAACTACCTAGTGCATGATTTGGAGTTAGCAGCTATTGCACACATCCTCAAGATTTGGAGGCACTACTTATATAGCGTGTCTTGTGAGGTGTATACGTATCACTAGAGTCTTCAACATCTATTCAAACTAAATGATTTGAACTTGAGGCAATGGAGATGGTATCGGATTATTGAATGACTATGATATCACCATTTTTTATCATCCGGGGAAGGCCGATGTAGTGGCTGGCACATTGAGTAGGAAGGCGGAGAGTACCGGGAGTCTTACTTTTAGTCCAACTAGGGAGAGCTCGTTCGCTGTAGATGTTCAGGCCTTGGCCAACAGGTTTGTGAGAATGGATATTTCGGAGCCTTGAAGGGTTCTTTCTTATGTTGTATCTCAGTCGTCCTTCTTTGGGCACATCAAGGCTCGTCAATATGATGATCCTCACTTACTTGTACTTAAGAACACGATGCAGCAGGGTGATGCTAAGGATGTGACTATTGGTTATGATGGGGTATTGAGGTTTCAGGGTCAGATTTGTGTTCCTAATGTGGATGGATTGAGAGATTTGATTCTTGAGGAGGCTCATAGTTCACGGTATTCCATTCACCCAAGTGTTACAAATATGTACCATGATTTGAAGCACCATTATTGGTGGCGAAGGATGAAAAAGGACAATGTTTAGAATGTTGCACGGTGTTTAAACTGTTAGCAGGTTAAGTATGAGCATCAGAGACCGGGTGGTTTTCTTCAAAGACTAGATATATCGGAGTGGAAGTGGGAGCATATCATTATAAATTTTGTAGTTGGGCTGCCTTGGACCTTGAGGAGATTTGATATTGTGTGGGTCATTGTGAACAGACTGACCAAGTCTGCACATTTCATTCCAGTTATGACTTCCTACACTTTTGAGTAGTTGACTCGGATTTATCTTAGAGATTATTTTCCTGCATTGTTTGCCTGTGTCTATTATCTCGGATCCAGGCACTCAGTTTACATTGCATTTTTGAAGAGTCGTGCAGCATAAGTTGGGCACACTGGATGAGTTGAGTATGGGATCTCATCCCCAGATGGACGGGTAGTCCGAGCATACCATTCAGATCTTAGAGGACATTTTGAGAGGCCATGACATTGCTTTCAGAAGGAAATTGGATTAGTTTCTACTGCTAGCAGAGTTCTCCTACAACAACAGCTACCAGTCGAGTATCCAGATGGCTCTACACGAGGCCTTATATGAGAGGCGATATCATACTACAGTTGGTTGGTTTGAGCCTGAGGAGGCTAGGTTGTTGGGCACTGATTTTGTTCGTGATGCTTTGGAGAAGGTGAAAGTGATTCAGGAGTGGCTTCATACAATGCAGTCTAGGCAAAATAATTATGCTGATAGAAAAGCTCGTGATGTGGCATTCATTGTGGATGAGAAGGTTTTACTTAGAGTTTCTCCCATGAAGGGTGTGATGAGATTTGGGAAGAATGGAAAGTTGATCCCTCGGTATAATGGTCCTTTCGAGGTGTTAGAGAGAGTTCGTGGGGTGGCCTACAGACTTGCTTTGCCACCCAGCTTATTGGGAGTTCATCCGGGGTTTTAGGTTTCCATGCTCCGGAAGTACTATGAGGATTCGTCATATGTGTTGGATTTCAGCTCGGGTTATTTTAACAAGGATTTCACTTATGATGAGGATCCGGTGGCCATTTTGGATAAACGGGTTCAGAAACTGAGATCGGTTTCAGTGGAGAGGTCAACCGGTCGAGGATGTGACTTGGTAGATCGAGCATGATATGCGGAGCAGATACCCTCATCTTTTTGATATCCCAGGTATGATTCTAAACCCTTTCAAGGAAAAAGATTTGTTTAAGACGGGGAGAATGTAATGATCTTACCGGTCCTTTTGTGTATTTTAGCCATGTTCTCCTATTTGATGATTCCCATATATGTAATTGTTGTTACGTGACTTGTAGGGATGGTTGGTTTGATTTCGGCAAGATTTTGGATTAATTGGAATACTTAGTTCGACAAGAGGGGTTGCTTTGATGGTAAGCAACCTCCACTTCCAACCAAGAGGTTGTGAGTTCGAGTCACCCCAAGAGCAAGGTGGGGAGTTCTTGGAGGGAAGGATGCCGAGGGTCTATTGGAAACAGCCTCTCTACCTCATGGTAGGGGTAAGGTCTGCGTACACACTACCCTCCCCAGACCCCACTAGTGGGATTATACTGGATTGTTGTTGTTGTTTTTGTTGTTGGAATACTTAGTTCTAAGGTTGGAAGCTTAAGTTATAAGAATTAACAGGGGTTTGACTTTTATGTACATGGCCCTGGAATGGTATTTTGATGGTTCCATTAGGTTTGTATGGTGATTTTGGACTTAAAGTATGTCCAAAGTTGGATTTTGAGGTCCCTAAGTTGATTTGGTTTTATTTGGCGAAAGTTAGAAATTTGAAGGTTTAGAAAGTTAATAGGTTTGACCGGGAGTTGACTTTCATGTTGTCAGGTTTGGATTATTGGAATACGTTTGTTATGTCATTTGGAACTTGTGTGCAAAATTTGAGGTCATTCTGAGTTGGTTAGACGTGGTTCAGCATGCGTTTTGTATGTTTGACAATTGATTAGTTCATAAGGCTTGAATTGAGGTGTGATTCATAGTTTTGTTGTTTTTTCGTGTGATTTGGGACCTCGAATAGGCCCGCGTTATGTTTTGGGACTATTTGGTGAGGTTGGACGGGGTCCTAGGGACCTCGAGTGAGTTCGGATGGGCTTTGAATCATTTGTGGTTGTTTTGGCTGATTAGTTCTAGTATTTCGCACCTGCGACATTTAGTCAGCAGAAGCGGATGTGAGATCGCAGATGCGAAGTTGGCTGTGATCAGGGGTTTCCGCAGATGTGGCTATGCTTGCGTAGAAGAGCAAGCGCAAGTGCGTATTGTTGTCTGCAAAAGCGGTTCCGCGAGGAAATGTAGTCGTAGAAGCGGTTGGTCGGAGTTTTAGTCATTCTCACAGAAGAGGGCTTCTAGTCGCAAAAGCGACGCCACAGAAGAGGTATTTTTTATCGCAGATGCGAAAAGATCGAGTAGTGTATTATGTTTGAGGGTTTGGCTTATTTGATCATATTTTAAGATTGAGAACTCGGATTGCGGCGATGTTTTAGGCGATTTTCACAACTTGGAATGGGGTAAGTATTCTTGAATTAGATTTGATTATTGTTCATGATTCCATCCTTGAATTTGGCTTTTGATTGATGAGTCTAAGTGAGAAAATTGGGGATTTTGGCAAAATGTTTTTAAAATAAAAATAGATATTTGAACCCTTATTTGGAGTCGGATTTGGATGAAACTTATATAATTGGACTCGTATTTGAATGGGTAGTCAGGATTTGTGACTTTTATCGGGTTCTGAGAAGCAAGATTGGGTTGACTTTTTTGTTGACTATTTGATATTTAATAAAGATCGATACTTTATTACTTGAAATCAGTTTCTATAGCTGTGTTCGATATTATTGAGTCTAGATTTGACCTATTCAGATGCTGAATAGAGAAGCAATACCTTTTTAAAGTATTGATTTGGCTCGTTTGAGGTACGTATCTTGTTTAACCTTGTGTGGGGAATACCCCTTAGGATTTGGCTTTAATTATCTATTTGTATTATGTGAAAAGTAATATGTACACAATGTGACGAGCATATACACGGGTGTTATGTGTGGCTTATGATCAGATCATACCTTTGGCTATTAATATACCTTAATTTGAGGATGTAATTTATATGAAACGTGCTTAATCACTATGTGGCTACGTGAACATGATCACAATAATTGTTTTAGCCGTAGTAATGCTTGATATGTTAAACATTATCCACATTTCTTTTTACTTTCATGTCCTTGTCCACATTGTTGATACATTATGAACTTATATTCTTGATGCAATTTTGGCATTATTATTTTGTGATTTTTGCGACACATGTGAACACGTTGAGCGGATTGTTTGGGTATTCGCACGAGGTTTTTGCAGTGCGATTGTGATTAGTATTGTGTCAAAAAGGATCGATATGGTTGGATATTTTTATTGTGTTAGGGCGGAGCGATACAGTTGGATATTGTTATTATGTCAGGGTGGAGAGATACGGTTGGATAATGCTATTGTGTCAAGGCGGAACGATACGATTGGATATTATTATTGTGGCATGGCAAAGCGATACAATTGTATATTGTTATGTGTCAGGACATAGTGAAAAGGGTGGGTATTATTATTGTGACAGAAATGTAGACACGAGGTGCCATATGTTTGTGTTTCTATTTGATGACTTGTTAAAACTGGACCTTCTAGATTGGCATTATACTGCATAAAGTAAAGGGTTGCGACCCACTAACATCCATATTGTTTATTTTTGCCTAAAGCTTAACTATTTGATTTAAACTTAGCTTCCACAAGCCATGGAGTTCTTCCACACATGCTGCCTACGTTTGGAGAAGTCAAAGACAAGCATGAAACTCAATTAATGCAGTCTTGTCCTAGTTCCCAGTAGTTGGGCTTGTCTGGTGCTGCACAGTGAAAATGACATCCATGGATGTCAAGTCAAGACATGCTAGTTTTAGCCATGTGTTGACTGGCGCCCCCAAACAGCCTTTCCCCTTTTAGATAGGCATCTTTAGAAGATATTTTATCATATGTATAGGCCGTTAAGATACTCATCGCATACTTTGCATTCCTTTCTTTATTAAGTAAATTAGAAAATTGTCTTTGGCCTCCCAAATTCATGTGCCTTTTGTCTGTCATTCTCTCTCTCTCTCTCTCTCTCTCTCTCTCTCTCTCTCTCTATCTCTCTCTCTCTCTCTCTCTATCTATCTATCTCTCTCTCTCTCTCTCTCTCTCTCTCTCTCTCTCTCTCTCTCTCTCTCTCTCTTTATGTGTGTGTGTGCGTGTGTGCGCGCGCGCGCCTGTCAAGCTCAAGCATGACTTGGTGCTTATTTCCTGGTAGGACTGAAACCTTGGATCGCATAGAGGTTGTCAAGGTTGTCCGAGCACTGCCTAGTTGAGTTAGGCCCGTGACAAGTGGTATCAAAGCAAGGGAACGAGCATAGTAAACAATATAGATGATATTGTTCAAGGCAACATTTGTGGGAGAGATAAGTCACTCACAAGAAAGTAGAAGCAGAAGAAGAGATGGATGAGCAAGACACGAGATCCTACCATTGGTACAACGAGTGATGGTATGACTTACGAGCCACTACCACATGAGGTTGACCATTACGAGGAAGGTAATGGTTCTATTTTGGATTGCTCTCACAATGAGTATATCTCACTAAGAGCTTGTAGATGTCAAGGAGGTAACAGATAATCTGACTGATAGCATAAGGAACGATTGACTAGTCTTGAGAGCTCAAGCTGATCGAGGCTTTGTCTGCATTGCATGGGGAGGTTGAGTCCCTAAAGCAACAACTAGAGACAGCAAAACTCACTGGTGACACTGGTCCAATGACGGTGTGTGAGATCAAGATTGAGCCCCAAAACCCAAAGGTTTTAAGGGTTAAATGAGCGCTTAAAGTGTTAAAAACTTCATTTGGAAAAGGGAGTAATACTTTGAGCACATCAACATCATTGATGAGGCTGCCAAGATTCAAGTATCAACCATGTACTTAGCTCACACCACCATGCTATAGTGGCGGAGGTAGAGGCCAGACGTGGATGGTTACATCCCGCATTTTTCAAACGTTAAGCTACATCGTGAGTTAGTCATCGTAAGCTCGTAGAGCTTGGCTATTCCTACATTTATAAGTTATTATGACTAAGTTAGTAAGTGTCAAAAGGGTTAGAAGTTAAATGAATCGAAGCGAGTTAACTTTCATTAAATTTCCAACTTATGGAGTGACTTACGAACTGTACATTGGAGATATGGGCCGATGTTATAATCCGTACTTTTTGGGTAATACTATGAGTGCTTGACATGCTAAAAAGACCATGTTATGAGGTATTTGAATCGTATAATAGTTGTATGTTAAGTGTTGAAGTCAAGCAAGTTGTAAAATAATCGGCAAAAGTTATCGCAAGTTACATTTATAAGTTTACTAAAATTTGAATCTAATGTCACTAAGCTTTCCTTCCAATACACTTGGAGTATGGGGTGATCCACCCACCTAATTGAATGTTTACGAGTCTAGTTTCCAATACATTAAAAATTTTGTCGATACGACGTTAGAGTAGGGAGAAATGCACGTTTTAGCCGGTTTGTGCATCTAGCCCCATTGGGATCCACATAGGTGGGGGGATTATTTATGATGTTATAAAGCAGAGCAGCCCTTTCCCCACCTCATATTTCATCCAAAAAAGAACCTTAATCTCCCTAAATGCTCGCAAGGCATCTCTCTATCATTCAAGCAAACCCCACCAAGGTTTTGAGGTAATTCTTCCTTCGAAAGAATTATAGTACTGGTATAAGCTTAGTTTTCACTTGTTGTTGTTGAGCTAGAGATTTCTTCAGGTTAAAGCAAGGTGTTTAAGGGTTGTATCTTGTTGTTTAAGGTAAGATCTTATTCTCCTTCATATGTACAACTTAGTTTGAACCTTAGATGTGCTTAGATGATACAAGTTAATAGTAGAATATTGTAGTTAAGTTGAGAGTTAATTATAGGATGTTTTGGGGTTGTTCTTATTGCTTTTGAAGTGTTGGACGTATGGTTGTTGTTTGTGGTTATTGTTATTCAAAACAAGGGAGATGTTGTTTGATTTATCGTAGAACAAGCTTGTCGCTCATCAGCTAGTTGGTATATTTCTCTTGTTGATACTAATGTTAATTTATTTGTTGTTGAATAGTTGGGAAGAAGT
Source organism: Nicotiana tomentosiformis (assembly GCF_000390325.3). Lineage (NCBI taxonomy): Eukaryota > Viridiplantae > Streptophyta > Magnoliopsida > Solanales > Solanaceae > Nicotiana > Nicotiana tomentosiformis. Next base: position 57,630,824 of record NC_090814.1, read on the forward strand.
CGATTCCATTGTCATTGTTGAAGGCTAGGTTCAAAGTCATGTTAAGACTATTCCTTTCTTTCTTCAGCATGAATTCCAAACAAGTTTCCTTCCAAGTGTGATTCCGAGAAGTGAAACATCAAAGATGCTCTATTTCTCTGTTCGATGATTCCATGGACGTTCTATTTGGTACTGCCCCGATAAGATGAATTTCATATGATTATTGGTAGTCTTTTTCTTCTCCCAAAGAGTGTATATTAGCCATATCGGCACCCTCAGAAAGACTTCTATAACTTAACGAATGATAGCTAGAGTTAACATGAGAACTTTATGTGCTTTCTATTTGTTATATGTTATGATAGACATTGCAAACAGGTCCAGTGTCCTGATAGTTACATGTGTGCTAGCCTGGAAGATATGGGTTTGATTACCTGGTAGTTACGGACTCGCTAGTCCAGGAGATATCGACTAGATAGTTGAGAAAGTACAGATTCACTAATTTGGTAGCTAGAACATATGTACGAGATCCTATTGTGACATAGCGAAGTAGTTGTTATGTGATCACACAACTTGCATACTTTAAATTTAGATGATGTGTTAGTTGATTTGGGCATTACTCCTAAGTGCCCAGAGTAATGAGATTACGAGATAATGAGACGTACCCAGGTTGTTAAGAGTATACTATATGCCTTACAGGTTGCCTTGTTACTTGAGATATATGTTTGTAGTTTCTTCCAGCATTCCTTCATTTGAGTTATGTACTTACATTTGATTATCCAGTTGCCTTAAATATTTAGTGCATTCTTTCGTACTGACGTCCCTTTGCTGGGGGTGTTGTGCTTTATGTCGCAGGTTCAAATAGACAGACTGATGAACCTCCAGAGTAAGCAGTTTCAGAGTTCAGAAGTTGATCGGTAAGACTCATATTATCTGGAATGCAGTCAAGTCTAGAGGTCTTTTCTTTTGGTTATGTATCTAGACTTTATGGGTTGGCCGGAGCCCTATCCGGACCACGTTATTTATGTCAAATACTCTTAGAGGCTTTTTGTAGACGCAAATGTACCTATGGTGAGACTTGCTAGTTTATGTGGTGTCCTTTTCAGCCCGTGTAGATGTACTTTTTGGAGTTGTTTATATATCTATGTAACAATACTCATGGTGGCTTCGTCGGCCCTTATATGCATATCATTTTGGGTTAGTTATGAGCTGATGTCATATGTTATGGCCTTGTCGGCCTGTGGTACATGATTTATAGGTTAGTATGTTTAGTCAAGTTAGGCATTAGGTGCTAGTCACGCCTCCCTAAGTTTGGGGCATGACACACTTGGTATCAGAGCGATGTTTGTGTCCTAGAGAATCCATAAAGTCGTGTCTAGTAGAGTCCTACTATGGGTGTGTTGTACACCATACGTATAATCGGGAGGCTAAAGGGAATTTAGGGTCTTCTACCTTTCTTTCATCTCTAGATCGTGCCATAGAGTTGATTTATAGGAGTCTAATGTTAACTCGTGCTTTATTAAGTGTTTACAGAGATGTCTACAAGTAGAAAGGGAACATCTAATCCTTCGATAGATGCAGCGGCAGGTGAGGGGACTAGTAATATGCCACTAGCAGATGAGGGTCAGACAGAGGCCCAAAGTGAGACACCCTCTCAGGTATCCCGACCCCACCAGTACCATAAGAGATTTGAGGAGCTCCAGTACAACCAACACCACCATCTAGTTCATTTGAGCAGGATTCGAAGGATGTAGTGTGATTGTTGAATCAGATAGTAGTCGCATAGGAATAGTGGCAAATGGGGGCACCTCCCAATGTTACACTTCCAGATAGATCGACCAGTTCGAGGGTACAAGAGTTTATTAACCTATGTCCTCCAGAGTTTACAAGGCCAAACCCAAAGGAGAACCCACAAAAATTTATTGACAAACTCCAGAGGACCTTTATAGTCATGCATGTTACAAAGATAGAGGCGGTAGAGTTACCATCTTATAGGCTAAGGGATGTAACTATTTTCTAGTAAAATGCTTGGGAGCAATCTCGAGGTCGGGATGCACCTTTAGCGGTATGGGAGGAGTTCACTAAAGCCTTATTAGATCATTATGTGCCATTCGAGATTCGATAGTCTAGAGTTGAGCATTTTCTGGCTCTTAAGCAGGGGAATATGAGTGTGTACGAAGTATAGTCTTAGGTTTGACTCATTAGCCAAGTATTCCCCGACAATAGTGGCCTCGATGAGGGATAGAGTTCATCATTTTAATTTGTACGTGGTTTAGAGTGGTATTTGGTGATAGATTTCACTATAGAGTCCTTGAACTCGGAGATGGATATCTCCAAAATTCAGGCCTTCGCCTAGAGATGGATATCTCCAAAATTCAGGCCTTCGCCCAGATATTAGAATAGTGTGAGCAGCAACGTCACTTTGATTAGGATAGAGATAACGGGTAGAATAAGAGGGCTATATTAGACAGTAGTTATAGGGGATCTCAGAATGGTAGTGAGCAGCAACCCTACAGGCAGTTAACCAGGTATCACGGGGACTAGTGTATGACCAGAGTTTTCTGGCAGGCCCGAGCCAAAGTTCATGAGTGTTAAAGTCACAGCCTCAGGGGAACATAAGTCAGATGGGGCCACCTCGGCCTCATTGTAGCCAGTGTGAGAGGGCGCACTTTGGGGTGTGCTGTTAGGGTTTGGACGTTTGTTAATGGTGTGGTATTCCCGATCACAAGATGTAGGATTATTTCCACAGGTAGAGGATCGGGGATGATGTTAATTCAGCTATAGCATCATCATCATCAGCAGCACCTCCTCCCGACGTCGGGATAGAAGAAGGAACGTATCGAGCAAGAGTGGCGAACAAGTTCATATGTATGCCTTAGAGAACTAATAGGGTCACGAGTCGTCGTACGAAGACGATATGGATAAGTTATCCATTCTTTTCTCATTATAGTATAGAATAATGATATCCCTAAGGTATTTGTTTGTTATGGTTTCCGAATTATGGTATTATCTTGACGAGTTAAGTTTTGGAAGATCATTTGGGACTAAAGAGTTTTATGTAGGATGAATCAGAAGTGATAGTTTAACACCGTTCCCGACTCAAGGAAGTCGAGCCAATATAGTTATTTTGTGTTTCATGAGAGTACGAATAAATAAGTTGGAAGAACTAGAAGTGTATTGTTCCTGTATAGATCTCTACCAATCACATATTGTTAGTGTTCCCTTAACCAGTGATGTCATAAGCATAATATAAGTTACAACTAAGCATTTTAATATTCTTAAAGTTAGTCTTCCTCGAAGCCGGCATTCCTCTTTTCATCAAGTGAATCATAAAATTGGCTTTTGCCTCCCAAATTCGTGGGCATTTTTTTGTCATCGTCTATGTCTTTTTGTGTGTGTGTGTGTGTTTATCAAGCTCAAGCACGAATTGGTGCTTATTTCTTGGTAGGACTGAAACCTTGGGTCGCATAGAGGCTTTCAAGGTTGTCCACACGATACCTAATTGACTTAGGCTCGTGACATGTGGTATCAAAGCAAGGCAACGAGCATGGAAAACGAAATAGATGATACTGTTCAAGGCTACGTTCGTAGGAGATATGAGTCACCTACAAGAATGCAAAAGCAGAAGAAGAGAGGAATGAACAAGGCACGAGATCATGCGATTAGCGCAGAAAGTGATGGTCTGACTTATGAGCCACCACCACACGAGGTTAGCCATGGCGAAGAAGGTGATGGTTCTGCTTCGGGTCGTTTGGACGAACGAGTAGATCTCACTGAGGCTGGTTTAGCTGCTTTCAAATTGGTGTCTAGAAGTGGTTGAAGGAAACTTCAACTCGATTGACTTTACTGCTCTAGAAGAGCATAGAGACGTCAAGGAGGCGGTAGCTAATCTTACTGATGAGCATAAGGAGAGACTAACCAGCCTTGAGCTCAAGCTGACAGAGGCTTTGTCTGCGTTGCACAGGGAAGTTGAGTCCCTAAAGCAACAACTAGAGGTAGCAAAACTCGTTGGTGGCACTGGTCCGATGACGGTGCGTGATATCAAGATTGAGGCCCCTAAACCTGAAGAGTTAACGGGTGAGAGGAGCGCTCAGGACGTTGATAACTTCATTGGGAAGATGGAAGACTACTTTGAGCATATCAACATTGTTAATAAGGCTGTCAAGATCCGGGTGACAACCATGTACTTAGATAACACCTCCAAGTTGTGGTGGCGGAGGAAGAAGCCAGACATGGAGAAGGGCATTTGTTCCATCAAAGACTGGGAGCAGTTCAAGTCCGAGTTGAAGCGCTAGTTGTACCCACAAAAGGTTGTCAATAAGGCTCGTCTGAAGTTGAGAGAGCTCAAACAAAACAACTTCAATTCGTAAGTACGCGGAGGAGTTCACTAAACTCATTCTCTAGATTCAGAGCTTAACAAGTGATGAATCATTGTTCTATTTCATGGAAGGCCTCTAAAACTGGGCCAAACAAGAGTTGTAGTAGCGTCAAGTCAAACACGTAGATGAGGCCATTGATGTGGTCGAGTCCTTGAATGATTTTCGGATGGAGTCCACTAAGACGAATGACATCAAGAACAAGCCCACTAAAGGAGGTGGAGACCGTGAATATCGTGACAAAGGCAAGCAGGTTGCTGCCAAAGGTCGTGATTCCAAGAAGAAGGCAGTCAATCTTCTCATTGGCGTGACATGTATAATGAGAGGAAGAAGGCAATCGAAGCCTGTAATGGTTACTTTCTTTGCAAAAATCCTAGTCTTCATTACAAGGATTGTCCTTCTTTGGGCAAACAATCAATTAATTGCAATAGAATGGAAGCAAGCACAAATTGATGTGCAAGTTGGTGCATAAGCCACTGGAGCCGCTCAAGAGAGGCGGGATGTTTCTCAACTTGGCAACATGATGCTTGGTGCTTTGATGACCAAAAAACCTACTTTGAAGCAGGTTGCTTAAGAGAAGCCTGGCCTTGCTCAAATGAGTCACATATTACTTAGTGCCTTGACAAGCAGGGAGTCTAGATTGAGGGAGAAAGAGCCACTATTCATAGATACAAATTTGAACAGACAGCATGTTCATATCATGGTGGACATTGGTGCAACACACTATTTAGTTGGCTTGATATTGAAAATATTAATGACTTTATGTTTGGTGGTAAAACTTGTTTCTAAATGCTAAGCAATAAGTATTTTTCTGAATTTATAGAATTGTTAAATTTTAGTGTTAATATTATGTGGCAAATTTGGAAAAATATGCTTGGTGCTTTAACGGGGAAATGTTAGAACCAACTGGTCTTGTTTCTAAAGTCTTTTTTAGTATGAAGAATATAAAGATATATTAACTAATTGCCTCGCTACTTAGTCTTCAACTTGAAATCATCTTGTGCCTAAAACTAACAAATTTTCAAGATAGTACTTTATTGTTTATAGATGTAGGATTACGGTGTAATGATAGAAAGGCAAGTACTAGTATCGGGACTTTGAATAGCCTTGGGAAACTGTTTCATGCCCATGGATCCCCAATTTAATATGTTTGAAAAAACATAACTGCTGAAGCGATTGCTATAAGAAAGGTTCTTGAATGTGCTATTAGTCTTGGATAGACAAATGTGAAGATTTTATCTAATGCTAAGAATGTTGTTGATGTGATCCAAAAATAAGTTGCTGCTTCATTGGATATAAAAGTGATGTGTGAAGACATTTGGAAGCTATTCAACATGCTTGATCATGTGGAGTTTCTATATATTCCTACGAGTTTGAACATAATAGCCCATAATTTAGCTAGATTTTCTATTTTTTTTTTTTTTTTGAAAGACATCTCCTAGGAGAAGTTTTTCCCTAAGTTTGAATTGTCCAAAATGAGAGGAGTACATTTGAATTTTGTTGTTCATTGATGCAGTAATATAAAGTTCCTCGTGTCGGTGGGGAAAAAACTTGGATTACTTCGGCCAATTCCATGGGTATTCCACTAGTGAGTGTTGGTAATGAAAATCAACCATGTATATATTTCATAAAGAATCAGCTTTAAGAGCCATTTACATGAAAGAGACGATCATCTTGAAAATTTAAAAAAAATGATACCCTGTCATTTCATTTTATATGATAATTTTTGAGTGTAAATGAATTTTAATAAAGGAAAAAGACTTTTGGCACATATGCTAAAAATTATTGCGCATGTTCCATTTTATGTAATACTGTTTTTCAAAAAGGGCGACACATTTCTATATTTGAAAACAATCTCATTTTATCATTAATGACGTAATTATATCGCCACAATTGTTAGGGCATGTTTAAGACTACAAATTCCAAAAGTCTTTAATTCTTAAATCCGGTATCGGTCAAACAGGTTCATATTAAATGAAATGGAGGGAGTATAACATTTACCAAAAATATCCCCAAAATTTTGTGACTTTAAGCATGTTATTCCTATAAAAGACTATCATTATAGAAATAAAGAATTAAAAGAGTTTTCAAATATATAAATGTGTCTTCTTTTGTTAAACGAACTAAAAAAGGAAGTATCATACAAAATGGGATGCATGGAGCACTCAATTCTGTCATAACCCAGAAATAGGAAAAAGAACCGCAAACCCAGCTCAAAATCTTAAGGAATTAGAACCATAAACTCTAATTTAGAAAACTACACTCTCCCAACAATCAGCAGTAGCAGTCTGAACGCATACAACACTTCAACAATTACTATGATAAGTCACATCTTGAGGATATCCAATTTCTGGATCTACGTGACGTCAAATCTTGGGTTAGACTAGCCATAGAGCAATGATTTAGATTATATCAACACACTGAGGGAAAAGTACTAATTTCCAAAACGCAATGTTAAGGGGAAAAAACGCAAATAGAAATTCACAACAATAAACAGCCTCCATTTGATAAGCCTCTAACACTATGTAAAGTTTCAAGTAACTTCTCATCATCTCTCCAGGTTTTCTCTTTCCATTTAATGCATTGTTTAATGATAAATGATTAGGAGCTTGGGTTAATGAGTTGTACTGCATCTTCTGTAAGCTGCAGAACAAGTGAACTCGCTTTGCATGTTTATCGGGGAATGTTCTTACTTATTCCTAAGAAGACCTATTCTTGACTTTGAAGTTTCTTCCTCACAGGGAACCAGCATATGCAACACGCAATCACAGGGAGCACTAGGGCCTCAATCGGCCTTTGAAAGAATATATGAAAAGTGAAGATATCTTTTGAGGTGGCAAGCTTTGATTGGTTAGTAGCAAAAGGAAGCATGCTTGACTCGTGATAAGCCGTGTTCTAAATGTTTTTTGTGTGATAAAGATTTAGAAAGCATAAATCATCTTTTTCTGCATTGTGAAATTACTTATCAGCTTTGGGAACTTAAATCTCAACATGAATGGAATGAAGTGGGTTATGCCAAAGAGTACAAAAGAGATGTTGGAATGTTGGAGCAATACTGGAGACACTGCTAGACAGAAAAACTGGCGGCAAATGTACCTACTTGTGTATGGTGGACACTCAGGAAAGTGTGGAAGGAAAGAAACACTAGATGATTCGAAGGAACTTTTAATTCTATACAGTAAGTCAAGATGAACTGCATCTTGATACTTTATTTTTGGTGTAAAGAAGAATTCTTAGATAATGTTGAATCTTTGGTAGATCTCATAAGATCCTTGTAAGAAGAACAGGAGAACCTTTTGCGTTTTGTACTGTAAATATAGTTTAAGTATAAACTTTGTGCTGCTGATATAAAATTATAGTTACCTATCTCAAAAAAAAAGGGTTTCTTCCATTCCCCAAACAAGAGATCATGGATGGTCCTTATTCCGTAAATCCTTGCATTAACCATAAACCACTCTAATTAATTAAAAACAAAAACTAAAGTTAAAAAGGGTGTAGCGTGGAATGCAGAATAAGAACTTCCAAATGACACAGAACCTACTAGTCAATGGCAACACAGCTAAGTAAATAACTAACTCATGGAATCTCAAATTAAAAAGCATTTAATCCTTTGAAGGTCTTTGATCCTTATGTAGTAAACCCTACCATTAACCTCTCAAAAACCAACTAAAGTTTAAAGTTTAGAGTGGCAGACCGGCAGGCGAATATCGAACCTTACACCTAGTAGTAAATAGCAATACAAACTTAGATGACCGCTAAACTCATATACTCAACCAATAAGATATCAACTTAAACATCATTATTCCTTTGAAGCACAAAGGCGAATTGTAAAACACACAGTATTTCATATTATTACTGAACATACAATTAACTTCATGTACACATTTCCACATAAGACAAGTGGAAGGAAAACTCCAAATAGCTTATATCTAGGATGGATACAAGACAATATCATCACAACTAAGAACAAGAAGAAATAATAAGATATGTCAGACACAGCACTAAGCAAACAGCTCAAATTTTTTATTTTTGCCTATTCAACAAGAAATTAATAGTTTTGCACTCCCTGGTTCATTTAAAGTGTGTATCCTGAACTCCTAAAGCTTAAAGCACCAAAGTTAATTTACTTCGAGATGCAATCCAGCCTAGTTACAGTAACTTTACAGTTAAAGATTGACAAACTCCAAATATTCTTGTTTATAATGAATTTATCAGGAAAAAATATTCATGTTTCCCACAAAAATTCATGTTGCTTGAACACATGGTTCTTCAAATGTAATCAGGTCCAACAAGTACAAACAAAATTCAGAGAATAAACTGAAACACAACCAAACAAGCCATGAATCAAACTATTACGAGGACATCCAGAGTTGGGGTAATTTCAGAAGTAAATTTATTCTTTAATAGAATTTCATATATACCAGTAGAGTACTTCATAGAAGAAACTCCGAGGACCCAACAACCCTAAGCAGCTGAGAATTAACATAATTCATCTCCAAACCATCATTAAGACCGAGGAATTCATTGAAAATGAACAAGCTTTATATACAAATACACCATTAAACAGTAAAACAACACAAAGATTACCCATTAGTTGTAGAACCTCATCCAGTAAGTAACATCAGCAACATCATCAATATTCAACACTGTAATTGCTGTAATCATCCCTGGAGGCTATGTTGTTTTCAACTCTCCCAGCAATCTTGTCTTCCTCGTACTTCAACCCTTCCCCCAATGCCAATCCTCCGAGCGCACCAGCCGCTGCTCCAACTGCCAATCCGGTGCCCATTCCCATCTTTCCACTACGCTTCTGATCATAATTAGGAGGATAATCAGCAGGAGCGCTCGGCCTCGACCCCAGCCCCCCACCATAGCTAGATTGCCGCTCAATGAATGGTCGAGGAGGAGGTGGTGGTGGCTGAGAGTAGTACCCAGGGTAGTAACTGGAGTACGGATCAGAGTAGCCGCCGTAAGGATACAAATGCGCCGGAGGAGGCGGTGGAGATGGAGAAGCAGGTGGCGGTGGTGCCACTACAGGCAGCGGAGGAGGAGGAGGGTGTGAGGAGTACGGAGAAGGAGAATATGATCTATAGGAAGGCGGCGGCGGAGGGGCAGTAGAGTAATAATAGCTAGAAGGAGGGGGTATCTGGTAATCCTGGGGAGTTGGAGATTCACGAATAGCAATCTTCAGTCGGATCTTACCGTGAGGACGACCCGAGGGTCGTCGGAGCTCAAAAGGTCTGATTTTGTTCGGATCATCCAAGTTAACAAGGTCCTTCAACGGAATCCTAAGTGTACCGACTAAAGGTTTGGGAGTTTCTGAGGGTTTGGAATGGAATACCTCGAGAGTGAGGACAGTATCGTGAGGAGATTGAGGAAGATGGAGGACGAACCGCTCGTTCCAAACGGGTCGGGTATTGCCGGAATCATCGGCTTGAGTGGCTCGCCGGTTGTCCGGGTCAACCCAAAAGATGACATAGGGCTTGAGATCGCCGTGATGCCAATTGACATTTTTCAGGTGCTTGGCGGAGACGATGGTGATCTCGAGATCGTAGGGTTTCGATGGAGGGCGAGAAGAAGAACCAGTTGCCATGGTTGATTTTAGGAAAATCGACGGTAACGTGCGCCGCGTATGGGGAGTAGGGTGGAGGGGAGAGTATTTATATGGATTGGAGTAAAGTGGATTTGTTAATTGTGATGTGGAGCCCCACTAGCCACTAAGATATTTTAATTTGGTATTAATACTAAATAGTGCGGCTGCGGCGTTACCTACTTTTCAATCCTGGCAAGTTAAGGAACATGAAATTTAAGTAATGAAGAATTATACATATTACAACAATTGTTTAAATGCTAAAAAATATTATTATATTAGCATAAAACGTGAATTTTAAATAATTGGACATCGTCATCTGAACCTGCAAAAATGATCGATTTAATATGTTAGTTAGATAATATTATTATATACTTATAGTTATCTTTAGAGGCGAATTTAAGATTTTTAGTACATGAGTACACTACTAAAAAAAGAGGAAAAAATATATTAAGTGGAATTAATCTTTATTCCTCTTTGTAAATAACTCAACTCTCAACTAAGTGCATCATTTAATATTTTTAGAACATGGGTGCCAACAGTTAATATTATGTCAATTTTAGAAAATATGTACATAAAATATCTAATTTTATGAAAAGACCATGGGTTCACGTGCCTCATAATATCCCCTGTAAATATGCCCCTGGTTACCTTACCTAAGTCTTCTTTGTAGACGATGTTCTTTATGTATGTTCCATTTTGACGTTTTGTTTGCTCCATCGTGACCAAAACTTTTGTTGTGGATATTGATATTTCTCTTTAAAGTGCAGTATATAATTATCTATGCGAGAAAATATGTTGCAGCAGATACAGTTTAACATTTGGAACTGTTTGCCCTTGTACTTTATTTGTTGTCATTGCAAAACACAAGCATAATGCAAATTATTTTTCGATAAATTTGAAAGGATATCCTTCATTTTTTGGAGGCGAAAGTTGAATTCTGGGGATGAATGCATGCTTGAAAGTACATTGACTCATTGTTATTTTTGCATGTATAACGCTGTTGTAAAAACCTCCATATATTATTCTTATATTATTACATAAGCTATTTGACGGATCTAAGTTTCTCGGCAACATGATAAATACATTTTTCTTCAAAATTAACTTGTACGATGTGGAAGTTCATTTTTTAATTAATAAGAATATCTTCAATTCTCCTGTTAAAAGCAGCTACCAATTTTTTCTTTAAAAAAAAAAAAAAAAAATGCACCACGAAGTCACAAAATAAACCAAAATCACGTAAAGGAAAACTAAAGGCCTTTTGTTGTCAAATAGAATAAAAACTTACTAAAATAGTGTTTTGACTTTTCGGCTTTCAAAGGCTTATGAACTACGTTGAGTGGAAGAAGAAGAAAAAAGAAGAAGAGAAGGTATACATTAAAATTTATGCAAATTAAAATCTGCAATAGTTCCTAATTGAATGGGAACTCTTTAAGCATTTAGAGAGTTAGAACCTAATCTATTTTATTATATATTTGACATAGTGGCGGTAAAAGAATTTTTGTGTCTATTATATACGTACATGAAACTAACACATAAAGAAATAATGAACTTGACAATGAATTTGTGAGGTGGAACGTTATTTGGTATTAAGTATTTAAATATTTATTTTGGCAGCAGTTGGTATCATCTATTGCTGAGTCGAAACTGATAAATGTTTTGTTCTCACCAAGAAACTTAGCAATCAATACATCTCATTTAGTTGATCAACATATTTATTTCTATTAGGTAAGATAGCTCTTTCTGTCATGTACCTTGCACAACTTTCATTTTCATTTAGTAAAAGTATTTCCCTTGTTAAGCGATCTTCACAATTAATTTCATCATTGAACTTGATGACCAATTGTTCGGGAAAAAGGATCAAATTATCTTTTATTGATGCTCTTTATCGTTTTCGACACGAAGCAAAAGATCACGGAATGCTATATATGCCCTTGTTGTAGCCGAATATCCAAGTTGTCATCAAATTATATAAGTATACCAAAAATAAAATTGAAAGATGATAATCTTTTGGGAGATTAATTGGATATACTCTTTAACATCATAATCTAGCAAGTATTTAATTTTATAGCATCAAAGAGCATAATAGCATTTGAGATCCAACACGCCAAGTTTTAAACAATATCTATAAAGTGTTATATAGTTTTATTAGGAACACATTTATTTAATATAAAGAAATAAAAAAGAAGTGAAAGATTTTTTATCTGTTTACCTTTACTCGCAAGCGATGTCTTTTATCGTACAACTGCTACAATTAGCAATTTTATTTTCAACATATACCTTTTTGTAGCATTTTTATTAGAAGAATACCATGGTGCATCTCTATTTATAAACCTTGTTATTTATGCATAGGATCTACAATATAAATCCTACATATAAAGAAAGGTCAATTTATTGGGTTTTGCACATTCGAAAAGGACGTAAAATTATTTTGAAAGTTGTTGAAACTGTTTACCTTCACAATTGTAAATGAGCTATTTATGATGGTTTTACACATTCGAAAAAGACGTAAATTTATTTTGAAACGTTTTGAAAATTTCTACCTTCACAATAGTAGATGAGCCATTTATGATATCATTAACTATTTTAAGACAAAATAAAAAAAATTATCCCTATATTGTTTTTTTAGGATTAAACTTCCTAAGACGTACATCTTGAAAAAGACCCAAAGGAGCTATAAATGTATGGCGGTCTAAATCCAATACATCTCTTTAATAAAACGAATGAACATTAATAACTGACTTAATTAATAGGTGAACGATAATTATGAAAGAACTAAATAATATAATATTTAAGCCAAGAATAAAAGAGATAAAAATATTTTGATCTAATATAAAAATATTTTGATCTAATACTGATAGATTTGTCACGACCCCAAATTTTCGTCTGTAAGATGTCGTGACGGCACCTAGTCTCTACGATCGGGTAAGCCTAACAAACATGCGGAAGTGAATGAAAACAATAATCTAAAATCTCAAAACTCAATAACATATATATAAAGGGAAATCTCTACAGCTCAAACTGTATACAATAGCCCAAAACCCGGCGTAATACAAGTCACAAGCTCTATGACAATGCCAAATCATTCATATACAACTGTGTCTAATAAGGAAAATATAAAAAGGGATAGAAGGAGACTCTGAGGCATGCGGACGCGCGGGCATGTGTACCTTGAAATCTCCGAATGTAAACTCAGCGCACTAGTGTCGGGACTAATAAGAAGTACCTGGATCTGCACAAAAAGATATGCAGAAGTGTAGTATGAGTACACCACAACGGTACCCAGTAAGTGCCATGCCTAACCTCGGTAGAGTAGTGACGAGGTTAGGGTAAGGCCCTACTGGAGATAATAAGAAACGAGACGAAAGATATAATGATATAATGATAATGACAATGGAAATGAAACAGTAAGGAAATTTACCAGAAATTAACAACACATAATCAAGTCAATAATACAACACGGAAGAAAACAAGGATTTACACGCTAAGGAAACAAAACAACCAAAACAAATACAACAAATAGAGAAAGATCAACAAGGGCCATTACCAGGGTATCGCCTCGTAGTCTCAAACCATAAAAGCAACTCACAGTCTTTCCTTATATCGCCGCAGGAGCCTTTACATTTAGTTTTGAAAATTATTTTTTCCGAAATAGCATCCTGCGTTTTAGCTCACCTTATCACACCGCATGGCTTCTAGCAGTTCCCCTACTAGCCACGCGTAGCAAGCCCACTTTATCTCACCGCATGCGTTTCAATACTCAGACCTTATACCACTGCATGTGTATCAATATCACAACGTATCACAATTCGCACCTCAAGTGCCCAATATCACAACTTGCCAGAAAAGCCAAACAATAAGAAAATTTCACAATAAGGAGCCCATGACTCAACCACAATGTACACAAAGTCTCAACAATAACAACCGGAGAATAACTCAATAAAATGATATTTCACAACTTATACTTTGCCTCAATAGGAACCGCGGCCTTTGCAACTCAAGACCAAATTCAACGGCAAGATATTCCAAGAATAGCAATTTCAAGTAAAGAATTCAACAGTTAAGTAATGAATACACAATAAAGGAAACAAGTATTTCAATTAAACATGTTGGACAATTTGCAAATAAGAGATAAGACAAGTAGACATGTGAATTTAGACTAAATATGATGACTACAACATGTTAAGTAACTCAATTAAAGCATGAAAGGAAACTACATAGCTAAAGACCAGACATTTTAACGTTTAGTCCATGTACGCAATCGTCACCTTGCGCACACGGCTTTCACATATCACAATTATCACAACAATACCAAATCCTATGGGGAATTTCCCCCACACAAGGTTAGACAAGTCACTTACCTCAAACCACGCTAAATCAATCAACTAGAAGGCCTTTCCCTCGATTTTCCAACTCCGAACTGCTCGAATCTAGCCAAAACAATTTCATACTATAAATATAACTATAGGAAACTAATTCAAACAATGAAATTATGATTTTTGCAAAGAATTGAAAAATCGACCCAAAAGGTCACTACGGGCCCGCGTCTCAGAACCTGACCAAAATTATAAAATCTAAACACCCATTCAATATCGAGTCCAACAATACAATAATTACAAAAATACAACCTCAATTCGCCTTTCAAAACTCAAAAATTTAGCCTAAGGAGTTTCTACCATTTTCCCCCAATTTCAAACTCCAAAACACTAATTTAATGATGAAATCATCAATAGATTCATGTAGATTAATCAAAAACGAGTTAGAAATCCTTACCCTAAAGTTTTCCTTGAAGAACCCTAAAAAATTTGTCTCCCACCGAGCTCCCAAAATCCCAAAATTAATTATGACTGACCCTCAAATTCCCCTTTTTCTGCCAGTTAAATCGCTTATGCGACCTTTGTTTTGCTTCTGCGAGTCCGCACCTGCGGAAAGAGTATCGCAGGTGTGGAATTCACTTATGACCAAGGAATCCTCTTCTGCGGAAAAAAGGCTCGCATCTGCGCATGCGCACCTGGGGCACAAGCGTCGCACCTGCGACTATTGTCGCTCCTGCGTCCCTCTCCATCGCAGAAGCGAAGTCACTTATGCGGAACATTTTCCGCTCCTACGACCCTAGCTTGGCTTGACCAGCTCCGCATCTATGACCAATTGCTCGCTTTTGCGAGTCCGCACCTGCGGCCAAACCCTCTGGAGGTGCGATGACACCAGAAGCTGGGCACCTTCAGTAATATCAGCAAGTCCAAATTGTTCTGAATTCAATCTGAATCACACCCGGGGCCCCTAGACCCCGTCCGAATATACCAACAAGTTTCAAAACACATAACAGACCTACTCAAGGCCTAAAATCACATTAAACAATGTAAATTCTATGAATCGCAACCCAAATTCAAGCCTATGAACTATGAACTTCCAAATTCCGAATCCGATGTCGATTCATACCAAAAATTCGATTGACACCAAATTTTGCACACAAGTCATAAATGACACTACAGGCTTATTCCAACTTCTGGAATCGGGATCCGACCCCAATATCACCGAAGTCAACTCCCGGTCAAACTTTTTCAAAACCCTCCAACTTTCTAACTTTCGCCAAAACACGCCGAAATGATCTACGGACCTCCAAATAAATATTTGAACATGCTCCCAAGACTAAAATCACCTCACGGAGCTATCAGAACTATCAAAACTCCATTACGGAGTCGTATTTACACAAGTTAAACTACAATCAACTCTTACGACTTAACCTTTCAACTTAGGGATTGTGTCCCATTTCATAAAGGAAGCATAATTTAGGAGATCAAGGCTAAAATACTCAAACCGACCGGCTTGGCTATTACATCCTTCCCCTCTTAAAACAAACGTTCGTCCTCGAATGAGTATACAGACATATCTGAAGTGGTGAAAAGATGAGGATAACGACTACGCATATCATGCTCGGTCTCCCAAGTCGCCTCCTCGACTAGCTGACCCCTCCACTGAACCTTCACTAAAGCAATGTTCTTCGACCTCAACTTTCGAACATGCCTGTCCAAAATGGCTACCGGCTCCTCAACATAAGACAAATCCTTGTCCAATAGGACTGAGCTGAAATCCAACACATGAGACGGCTCGCCATTATACTTCCTGAGCATAGAAACTAGTGGTAGTGCAAGTCTGTAAGCCACCTCTCCAATCCTCTCAAGAATCTCAAAGGGTCCGATATACCTAGGGCTCAACTTTCCCTTCCTCCCGAACCTCATAACACCTTCATGGGAGAAACCCGGAGCAAGACCCACTCCCCAACCATGAATGCAACGTCACAAACATTCCGATCCGCATAACTCTTTCTGCCTGGATTTGGATGTACGAAGTCGATCTTGAATCAATTTAACCTTTTCCAAAGCATACTGAACCAAGTCTGTACCCAATAGCCTAACCTCACTCGACTCTAACCAACCCATCGGAGACCGACACCGCCTACCATACCAAGCCTCATACGGAGCTATCTGAATGCTCGACTGGTAACTGTTGTTGTAGGAAAACTCCGAAAGCGGCAAGAACTGATCCCAAGGACCCCAGAACTCCATCACACATGCAGGAAGCATATCCTCCAATATATGAATAGTGCGCTCGAACTGTACTTCCGTCTGAGGGTGAAATGTTGTACTCAACTCCACTCCCGTGCCTAACTCATGCTGTACGGCCCTCCAGAACTGCGATGTAACCTACGTACCCTGGTCAGAGATGATAGATATCGGCACGCCATGAAACCTGAAAATCGCGTGAATATAGAGCTGAGCCAGCTGCTCTGAAGAATAAATACTCACCACTGGAATGAAATGAGTTGACTTGGTTAATCTATCCACAATCACCCATATTGCATCGAACTTCCTCCGTGTCTGTGGGAGCCCAACAACAAAATCTATAGTGATCCACTCCCATTTCCACTCAGGAATCTCTATTCTCTGAAGCAATCCACCTGGTTGCTCATGATCATACTTCACTTGCTGATAGTTTTGCCACTGAGCTACATATTCCACTATGTCCTTCTTCATCCGCCTCCACCAATAGTGCTGCCTCAAGTCCTGATACATCTTGGCGGCACTCGAATGAATGGAGTACCGCGAACTGTGAGCCTCTTGGAGAATTAACTCACGCAAGCCATCTACATTGGGCACACCTGGCCTGCCCCAAATCCGTAATACACCGTCATCCCCAAGAGTGACCTCCTTGACATCATTGTGCTGAACTATGTCCTTGAGGACAAGCAGATGTGGGTCGTCATATTGACATTCTCTGATACGATCATAAAAAAAGATCGAGAAACCACACAAGCCAAAACTTGACTCGGTAGAGAAACATCCAATCTAACAAACTGGTTGACCAAGGCCCGAACATCCAAGGCATTGGCTTCTCTGCTACCGATAGATATGCTAAACTGCCCAATCTCTCCGCCTTGCGACTCAAGGCATCGGCCACCACATTGGCCTTCCCGAGATGGTACAGAATGGTGATGTCATATTCCTTAAGAAACTCTAACCACCTCCACTCCCGCAAGTTAAGATCCTTCTATTTGAACAGATGTTGTAGACTCTGGTGATCAGTATAGATCTCACACGGGACACCGTAAATATAGTGCCACCAATTCTTCACGGCATGAACAATAGGTGCTAACTCAAGGTCGTGGATATGATAGTTCTTCTCATACACCTTCAGCTGACTAAACCTGTAGGTAATCACCCTACCGTCCTGCATCAACACCGTACCAAGACCGATATGCGACGCATCACAGTACACAGTATAAGACCCCGAACCCGAAGGCCACACCAATACTGAGGTTGTAGTCAAAGCTGTCTTGAGCTTTTGAAATCTCTCCTCACACTCCTCAGTCCACCTGAACGGAGCACCCTTCTAGGTCAATATGGTCATAGGTGCAGCAATAGATAAGAAACCTTCTAATACCCTGCCAACCCAAGAAATCTCTGAATCTCAGTAGCTGAAGACGGTCTGGGCCAACTCTTCACTGCTTCAATCTTCTTTGGATCTACCTTGATCCTCTCACTCGACACTATATGACCCAATGCCACCGAATCAAGGCAGAATTCACATTTTAAAATTTTTGCATACAACTTCTTTTCTCTCAAGGTCTGGAGCACGGTCCTCAGGTGCTGCTCATGATCTTCCCGGCTCTGGGAGTGCACCAGAATATCGTTAATAAACACAATGATGAATGAGTCCAGATAGGGCCAAAATATATTGTTCATCAAGTGCATGAATGTTGCTGGGGCGTTGGTCAGCCCAAAAGACATCACAAGGAACTCGTAATGACCATACCGAGTCTTGAAAGCAGTCTTCGGGATATCTGGCTCCCGAATCTTCAACTAGTGATAACCCGAACACAAGTCAATCTAAGAGAACACTCTGGCACCCTGTAGCTGATCAAATATGTCATCAATACATGATAATGGATACTTGTTCTTTAATATAACCTTGTTCAACTAGCGATAATTAATGCACATGCGCATAGAACCATCCTTCTTCTTTACAAACAAGACCGGAGCACCCCAAGGTGATACACTGGGCCGAATGAAACCTTTATTAAGAAACTCCTGCAACTACTCCTTCAACTATGGTGGGGCCATACGATATGGAAGAATAGAAATGGGTTTAGTACCCGGTAATGAATCTATACCAAAGTCGATATCCCTGTTGGGTGAAATGCCCAGAAGATCCGTTGGGAATACATCGGGATAATCCCTCCCTACCGGAACTGACTCAACACGGAGTATCAACACTGACATATCTCATATATGCTAGGTACGCATCACATCCCTTCCCAACCATCCGCTGAGCCTTTAGAAATGAGATAACCCTGCTAGAAACATAATCTAAAGTATCTCTCCACTCTAACCATAGTAAACCTGGCATATCCAACATCACAGTCTTGGCGTGACAATCTAGGATAGCATGATAGGGTGACAACCGGTCCATGCCAAAAATAACATCTAAATCTATCATACTGAGCAATAATAGATCGGCTCTGTTCTCAAAACCACTAAGAAGAACTAAACACGATCGATACACACGGTCAACAACAAGGGAATCTCCTACAAGTGTGGAGACATAGACGGGTGAACTCAAAGAATCACGGGATATACCTAAGTATGAAGCAAAGTAAGATGACACATAGGAATAAGTGGAGCCTGGATCAAATAAGACTGATGCATCTCTTTGACAAACCGGAACAATACCTATGATTGACTGAGTCGGATGCAAATGCCTCTGTCCTAGCAGGAAAAGCATAAAATCTGGCTTGGCCTTCCCCTCTAGAGCGACCTCTACCTGCCTGACCCCCACATCTAGTTGGTTATGCAGGTGGAGTGGCAACTGGTGCGGTAACCATAGTTTGAGAAGCCTGAGGACCAGGTGGAATACGCAGAGCCTGAGTAGTCTGTGGAGGTGCACCCTTCCTGAGTTTGGGGCAGTCTCTCACAATATGATGAGTCTCACCCCACTCAAAATAAGCTCTCGGGGTACGTGGCTATTTTGGCTAGCTCGGGCCTGATCGGCTGGACTGACCGCTAATAGGACCCCATACAGGAGGTGCACTAGACAATGGTGGTTCATAATAGGGAGCATGTGGCCTAGGAGTGGCCAGAATACCGCTAGAAGGTGGAAATAATGAATGAACAAGGCGACTCACATAGCCCCTACCATGACAAGCTGCAACTGGGACACGAGCACCACTATACGTGCCAGAATCTCGAGGCCTCTTGGCCTCTCTCCCCTCTCTCTCTCCTAGGCCCACATACCCTCCAATCTCCTAGCGATCTCCACTACCTGCTGGTATGCGATGTCCATCTCCAACTCTCGGGCCATGCTAAATATGATACCAGGGTTGAGCCTCTCAATACATCGATGGATTTACTCTCTAATAGTAGTAACCAAGGCTGGTGCGTGCCTAGATAAATCATTGAACCTGACTGCATACTTCGATATAGTTATTGAACCCTGGCGCAGCTATCAAACTCCGCACGCCATGCATCTCTGAGACTCTGGGGAACAAACTCCCTTAAGAACATATTTGAGAACTGATCCCAAGTGAGTGAAGTTGCCTCGGTCGAACTACCCAACTCAAATGCTCGCCACCACTGATAAGCCGCTCCCTTAAGCTGGAACGTAGTGAAAGAAACCCTATTAGACTCCATAATACCCATAATAAAGAGGATATGGTGGCATTCCTAAAGAAAACCCTGGGCATCCTCTGAAGCTAAGCCGTTGAAAGTAGGAGGGTGGTACTTCTTGTACCTTTCGAGCCTGAGCTGCTCCCCCTCAGAAGTTGTTGCCCTAACCTCGGGCTGAACTGGAATGACCGGCTATACTGGTATGACCTCTGGAACCTAGTCAAGCTGAACTCGCTACTCTGGGGTACGGGCAGCGGGAGTCTGTGCTCCTCCCCTAGCCTGAGTTGTGGCAGGATCAAGTGGGATCAACCCTGCCTGAGCTAAAGTGCCGAACATGCTCAGAAACTGGGCGAGAGTCTCCTGGAGTGCTGGGGCAGTAATAGGTGTCTCAGGTGCCTGCTATCCAACTGGAGCTACTGGTGGCTTCTCTGTAGCAGCTTATGCAGGTGCTCTGGCTGCACCACGTGGATGTCCTCGGCCTCTACCCCGGCTTCTCGCGGCGCTAGCAGGGGACGCGAGTGTATGGTCCTCTGATACGGAGGTAATTTTCCTCACCATCTATGAGAGAATAGAAAGACAGAAATTTAAAATCCCGAACTCGACAATTTCGCACGATAAGGAATCAAAGAAGTGAAGCTTTTTCCTAACAGTTTCATAGCCTCTCGAAGATAAGTACAAACGTCTATGTACTGATCCACGAGACTCTACTAAACCTGCTTGTGACTCATAACACCTATGAACCTAGAGCTCTGATACCAACTTGTCACGACTTCGAATTTCCCTCTGTAGGATGTCATGACAGCACCTATTCTATAAGACCAGGTAAGCCTAACAAACATGCGGAAGTGAGTGAAAACAATAATCTAAAATCTCAAAACTCAACAATATATATATATATATATATATATATATATATATATATATAAAGGGAAATCTCTAAAGCTCAAACTGTATACAATAGCCCAAAAACCGACGTAATATAAGTCACAAGCTCTATGACAATGCCAAATCATTCCTATACAACTGTGTCTAATAAGGAAAATATAAAAAGGGATAGAAGGGGACTCTGAGGCCTGCGGACGCGGGCAGGTGTACCTTGAAGTCTCCAAATGCAAACTCAGCGCACTAGTGTCGGGACTGATAAGATGTACCTAGATCTGCACAAAAAGATGTGCAGAAACATAGTATGAGTACACCACAACGGTACCCAGTAAGTTCCAAGCCTAACCTCGGTAGAGTAGTGACAAGGTCAAGTCAAGGCCCTACTAGAGATAATAAGAAACGAGACGAAAGATATAATGATATAATGATAATGACAATGGAAATGAAACGATAAGGAAATTTACCAGAAATTATCAACACAGAATCAATGCAGTAATACAACACGGAAGGAAACAAGGATTTACACATTAAGGAAACAAAACAACCCAACCAAATACAGCAAATAGAGAAAGATCAACTAGGGCCACTACCGAGGTACCGCTGTCACCACCCCAAATTCCCTCCGTAGGAAGTCGTGACAGCACATAGTCTCCAAAACTAGGTAAGCCTATCAACATGCAGAATAATTGAAATAACAACTTAAAATCTCAAAACTTCAACAATTACATAAATGAAATCTGTAACTCAATATGTACAACTCCTAAAACCTGGTGAAGTATAAGTCACAAGCTCTAGTAACAGTACTGAACAATCCTATGCATCACTGTCTAAGATAGTGTAATGAAATAAAGAAAAATAGGATAGAAGGGGACTCTGAGGCCTGCAGACACGGGCAAATGTACCTTGAACTCTCCAAAGCAATCTCGGCTCACTAATGCCGGGACTGATAGGAAGTACCTGGATCTGCACAAAAAGATGTATAGAAGTGTAGTATGAGTACACCACAACGATACTCAGTAAGTGCCAAGCCTAACCTAGGTAAAGTAGTGAAGAGGTCAGGTCAAGGCCCTACTAGAAATAATATGAAACAAGACGAAAGATATAACAATATAATGATAATGACAATGGAAATGAAACAATAAGAAATTTATGGAAAGTTAACAACACGGAATCAAGACAGTTAATACAACATAGAAGGAAACAATGATTTACATGTTAAGGAAACAAACAACCAAGGCAAATACAACAAATAGAGAAACGATCAACAAGGGCCACTACCGAGGTACCGCCTTCTAGTCCCAAGTCATAAAAGTAATTCACAATCTTTCCTTATATCACCGCGGGAGCCTTTACATTTAGTTTTAAAAATCATTTCTCCCCAAAATAGCACCCCGCGTTTTAGCCAACCTTATCACACCACATGGCTTCTAGCAGTTTCCCTACTAGCCACGCGTATTAAGCCCACCTTATCTCACCGCATGCATTTCAATATCCAGATTTTATATCACCGCATGTGTATCAATATCACAACGTATCACAATTCGTACCTCAAGTTCCCAACATCACAACTTGCCATAGAAGCCAAACAATAACAGAATTTCACAACAAGGAGCCCACGGGTCAACTACAATGTACACAAAGTCTCAACAATAACAACCGGAGAGTAACTCAATAAAATGATATTTCACAACTTGCACTTTGCCTCAATAGGAACCATGTCCTTTGCAACTCAATACCAAATTCAATGGTAAGATATTCCAAGAATAGCAATTTCAAGTAAGGATTCAACAGTTAAATAATGAATACGGAATAAAAGAAAGCAAGAAATTCAACTAAACATGTTGGACAGTTTGCAAATAAGAGATAAAACAAGTAGACATGTGAAATTAGACTAAATATGATGACTACAACATGTTAAAGTAACTCGATTAAAGCATGATAGGAAACTACATAGCTAAAAAACAGAAATTTCACATTTAGCCTGTGTACGCACTTGTCACCTTGCATACACGGCTTTCACATATCACAATTATAACAATAATACCAAATCTTAAGGGTAATTTCCCTTACACAAGGTTAGATAAGTCAATTACCTCAAATCACACTAAATCAATCAACTAGAAGGCCTTTCCCTCAATTTTCCAACTCCGAACAGCTCGAATCTAGCCAAAACAATTTCATACTATAAATATATCTATAGAAAACTAACTCAAACAATGTAATTTCGATCTTTGCAAAGTATTGAAAATCGCCCCAAAAGGTCAACCCAAGCACGCGCCACCAAAATTACAAAAATGAACTTTCATTCAATATCGAGTCCAACCATACAAGAATTATTCAAATCCGACCTCAATTCACCTTTCAAAACTCAATAATTTAGCATAAGGAGTTTCTACTAATTTTTCCCAATTTCCAACTCCAAAGTACTAATTAAATGATGAAATTATCAATAGATTCATGGGAATTAATCAAAAACGAGTTAGAATTCTTTACCCCAAGGTTCTCTCTGAAAATCCCTTGAAAATTCGCCTCAAACCGAGCTCTCTAAGTCCCAAAATGAATTATGGATCAAACCCTTGAATTTCCCCTTTTTTGCTAGTTAAATCGCACCTATGACCTTATTGCCGCATCTGCGGCTCCGCACCTGCATAATTTACATTGCAGGTGCGGTCATGACTTATTCCTCACTCTCCGCTTCTGCGAGCAAAGGGTCGCACCCGCGTATGCGCGCTTGTAAGCTACCTCTCCAACCCTCTCAAGAATCCCAAAAGGCCCGATATACCTAAGGCTAAGCTTGCCCTTCCTCCCGAACCTTCATGGGCGAAACCCGGAGCAAAACCCACTCCCCAACCATGAATGCAATGTCGCGAACCTTCTGATCTGCATAACTCTTCTGCTTGGACTGGGTTGTACGAAGTCGATCCTGAATCAATTTAACCTTTTCAAAAGCGTCCGAAACCAAGTCTATACCCAATAGCCTAGCCTCGCCCGGCTCGAACCAATCTACTGGAGACTGGTAGCATCTACCATACAAAGCCTCATACGGTGCTATCTGAATGCTCGACTGATAACTGTTGTTGTAGGCAAACTCCGCAAGTGGCAAGAGCTAATCCCAAGCACCCCCAAAATTCATTACATACGTACGAAGAATATCCTTAAATATCTGAATAGTGCGCTCGTATTGGCCGTCTGTCTGAGGGTGAAATGATGTACTCAACTCCACTAGAGTACCCAAATTATGTTGTACGGCTCTCCAGAACTGTGATGTACACTGCGTAATCCGGTCAAAGATGATAGATACCGGTACGCCATGAAGCCTGAAAAATCTCGCATATGTAAACCTGAGCCAGCTGATCCGAAGAGTAAGTAGTAACCACAGGATTGAAATGAGCTGACTTAGTCAATCTATCCACATTCACCCAAACTGCATCAAACTTCCTCTGAGTTCTTGGGAGCCCAACAACGAAATCCATAGTGATCCTCTCCCATTTCCACTCCGGAAACTCTATCTTCTGAAGCAATCCACCTGGTCGCCGATGCTCATACTTCACCTGCTGACAATTTAGGCACCGAGCTACATATTCCACTATGTCCTTCTTCATCCACCTCCACCAATAGTGCTGCCTCGGGTCCTAATACATCTTCGCGGCACCTGGATGAATGGAGTACCACGAACTGTGAGCCTCTTGGAGAATCAACTCACGCAAACCATCTACATTAGGAACACATTGCCTGCCCTGCATCCGTAATACACCGTCATCTCCAATAGTGACTTCCTTAGCATCACCATGCTAAACCGTGTCCTTAAGGACAAGCAGCTGTTGGTCATCATACTGACTCTCTCTGACATAATCATAAAGAAAAGACTGCGAAACCACACAAGCCAACACTCGGCTCAGCTCGAAAATATCCAATCTGATGAACTGGTTGGCCAAAGGCTGAACATCCAAGGCTAAAGGCCTCTC